>NW_004955409.1:34737467-34958546 GCF_000276665.1 Chinchilla lanigera
TTTTTCTCCGGTACCAGGAACCGAACTCACGACCTTGCGCTTGCCAGGCAGGCGCTTTGCCGCTGAGCTAAATCCCCAGCCCCCACAATTCTTTTCACTAACATTTTTGTTTTGGAAATATGGTCACATAAATTTATTTTTCACATAAATCAAACATTTTTAACAAATTCTATCTTAACTTCTAATAAAGGAAATTATGATAAAACCCATATAAAGAAAGTCTTTTGGGGTTTTCAGTATCTTGTAGGATTTTAGAGGGTACTCAAAGCCAAAATTTTGAAGACGAGTGACTTAGGCTGCCACCTAATTCATCTGTGCTAAATTCATGAAACAGAAAAGAGAGAGAAAGGAAAGGTCTAGATCACAGTGCTCCTTGTATTGACTCCTTCAAATATCCAGGAATTACTCATATTATAAGCTTTAATGTGAAATTCTATTGATTTGATTTTCAATTTACACTCACTTATAGTTAATTTTTTCCTATTAAGATAACCAGACTGACCTAGCAACTAATAAATTCTTCCTAGTGAAATTAATGGCATCTCAGGAGGACCAGTGGAAAGAGTATTCACATTTACTAGATTCCCACTATGTGCCAGGCACTTTCTAAATAGCAAGTGGTTCCAAGCAAAGGCTCTAGAATCTGACAGGTTCGAATCTGCCTTTATACTTACCAGTGGTGTCAGATTAGGCACAAATTTTGCCTCTCTGTGTCTTCATTTCCTAATTTGTAAAATGCCACATCTCATCAGGTTATGAAGAATAAATGAATTATCACACGTAAAGCCTTTGAAGAAAAGCCTGGGGCACAGAGTGAGAACTAGAAAAAATGCTGACTTTGCTTTGCTGTATAATCTTCACAACAACCCTGGCATCCTCTTGCGCTGGTAAGAAAAACAAGGCTCCAAGAGGTCATGTGTTACCCTCAAAGTTATGTAGATGTACAGTGATGGGGGTGCTGTTTAAATCCAGCACTACATTATACAACAAGTCTTGTAGCAGACCACTAGTTCTCACAGCAGAATCACCCTGCCCTCACATTTCTGAGTCAGTAAGTATAGGAGAGGGCCAGTGATCTGCATTCTAAATAACTTCCCTGTAGCTGCTGATGCCACCAACCCAAGTACTAAACTGAGAACTTTAGATCTAGAAACATGTTAGGTCATTGTTATGGTTTATGTCTGTGTGTCCCCCCAATGCCTCATGTGGACATGGGGCAGGCTATTAGAGTTGAATGATTGTGGGTGTGAGAGCTACACCCGCCCTGGGGTGGATAGTTTGCATATGTAAGGGAGACAAAGAAGCTGCTTGGGGACATTCCTCCCCCATTCCGCCCCGGTGTGTGCTTGCGGCCTAGGTATGTTCTGCCGCCCTGAGCTAGCTCTCTGCCATGTGCCACTCTGCCTTATAATCTGCCAAGTACGGACTGAAACTTCCACAAACTGTAAGCGAAATAAACCTTTCCTTCCTTAATTTTGGGCGTCATGTATTTTGTCCCAGCAATGAGAAAAAAGTAACCAAGACAGTCATCAAAACCACTTACCCCCAAAATACGGTTTTTAAATAGCCTAGAATGGCCTCATTTTGATATGTTACAGTTCTTTTGATAACATGCCCTTTCTGAACCTTTCTCATATTTCCACTTTAATGTAGGAACAATTGAAAATTATGAATACTATTATAAATTTAGAACTAAGAGTAATCTTAGCATAGGCTTGTCAAGAATAAATGACAATCTTCTTCTTTTAAAATGTGAGAAAAGGGCTGGGGATATAGCTCAGTGGCACAAGTGCCTGCCTGGTGAGTGCAAGGTCATGAGTTCAATTCTCGGTACCAAAAAAAAAACAAAAAAAAACATAAAATGTTAGAAAATAAGAAGACCCAGGAAACTGATACTAAATAAGAGCTTTTCCTCTCAAAGTTCAGTTTTTCCCTGCCGTTCCTTTGTGTGATTCCTAACCACTTACCTCAAAAATGAAACCTGAGAATAGCCAATAAAAGAAATCAGATTCTTTCTTTCAAATGTGACCTAAATATAAATATAAAATCTAGCAAGAAAATAAAAGCCAGTTTTCTCATGGGAGCCCATTTTTGAGGTGAGCAAGTACTGTTTCTAAATTGCCTAAAATTCTTAGGACACTATAGCAAATAGGAAAAATAAAGTTAAAAATTCATCCTGAAAATGAATCAGACTGACAATTGCGCCTGTCTACTGAGGTCCACCCTGTGATCAGTAACATAACTGGAAATTGGTACTACTTGGAGATAAGCCAGTGAGTAAGGATATATATGATTGTAGGAATGAAGAAGAATATTTGTGGTATTCTCTGTCTTATATTCGGCCATTTAGGTGAAATGTATAGATCCGAGCATTATTTAAGTTGAACATGATGACAGTGGTGGAATTTTAGGAAGAAACTGATATTCTGTTGCCTCAGAAATAGAGGAGCCTGGACACCTTTGATAATTACCATTCTTAAGAGACATAGGGCCAGGGAAAGAGAGGGGAGACAAAGGTACCTCATACTGAGTATTCTAGAAGGTGTTTCTCTTCATTTAGCTCAAAGGAAGAGAAAGTCCTGTGGAAGTCTAATTTCTCCTCTCTTTCTCCTCCCTATGTTCTATTTCTAATTATCCCATCTTCTGCTTTTAGACTGTGTTATTCTCCAAAAGTTGGGAAGAAAAATAAAAAGGCATTTAGATAGTTTATTTTCCAGTAAAGAAATTTTAAATGTGTAATTTTAAATTTGTCAGGAAATGATTTTTCACCTGAGAAATGGTGAAAACAAAAAAAGAATGAGGTACAAATATATTAACAGATTTGAATTAGTTATTAGCAATTATTAAATTATTAGAAATATTTACTGTTCTAGGCATATGCAAAGAAGTTTTCTAGACTGGAATAGAAAACTTCATTTGTATTCATGTAGAAATACTCATCCAAATGGAGGTCAGGAAATCTTCTAATCCAATGCTACTATTAAAACAAAATTGGACATTAAAGCTGCCAACATCGATATCGACATACTGTTCGTCAGTGTGGTAGACAAGTACCTTATTCATGTGATCATTAATTTACCAGGACAAATTCAGAAGACAAATATTTTTCTTGGCCTAGTTCTAGATTTCTCAGGAATCAAGATGCTGCGTTTCATCATCATTTATCCCAGGCCCTGTTCAAGTCAGTAATTGCTTACTGAGGACTAATTATATGCCAGCCACCACATGAGGTAAAATGACACAAAAATGAGTAAGACAAAGCTCCCCCCGCCCCGGTAGCTTTTGGTCAGCTTCTGTCTACACCCAGATGTTCTATTTCTTCTAAGTTGTGCACTTGTTTTCAGTCCTTCTACCAGATTTATCTTACATGAAACTTCTTCATATCTTTATCAAATGTAAGACAAAAATACAATGAGAATACATCCCAGTAGAAATAGACATGCCCCTTCCTCTCTGACTCATCTCGGCTGTATCCAGTATGTTCTGAAAAGGACACTATGAACCATAGATTCCTAAATCCATCTACAGGAATAGAGCTAGGGAGGAGAGCTGCCATTCAATTGATATAATAAAGCTCCAGGAACAAGTTTCAGTGCTGAACCGTTCAAGTATTCGGCAACATCCACAGATTTAATTACACCCGCGTAATTGCAGTAAAGATCATCCATTATTCTAACTACACTGAGAAGGAAGAGCCCATATCCTGAAACAACTTTGTAGTAGCACAAATGGAGATCTATTCATTAGGACCATGAAATAAAGTGAAATCTGTTTTCTTTGCAGAGCAATGTAATTACCACACCAGTAATGCTATTATGGGAGGATAAGCATATTGTCTATTAGGACATCTGTATTTTGTTTTTTGGCCTTGGACTTTATGCCTTCCTTTGATGTGATCATGGTAAGACCTGAATAACTTGGAATCATCCCCAACATTCCATTTTAGAACCCAGACTTAGCATTATACAAGAGATTCACAGTCCTACAATATACTCACACTGTTGCTTCTTTCCAATTCTAAAAGTATTTTGGTTTTTAGTTTTTTTAACCCTTTTGTTTATTTCACAGTATGTAGATTAAAAGATTAATATAGCATTTTCCTTATTGAAAGATAGACTTATATTGAAAATGAAGCTAAGTAGTGAGGAGTTACCGGGACCAAAATTTAAAACAAATATAACGCAACTAAACTAGACAGGAGGTCTGAGAAGAGGAAGGCCTTGCTTGTTGTATGAATTTTTATAAGCTAAGAGGAGAATTTGGGTCATGAACTGTAGAGCAGAAGCAAGCAGTTTAAAGAGAAGAAAAAATAAGGCAATGTATGAACCCCCCCAAAAAAAGCTTTATTCTGAGTTATTTTAATTATGGATGTAATGTATCTGTGAACACCAAAATTATAATAAAGCAGGAGACTGGATAAAACAGAAATTACGATTTGATTTTTTTTCCAGAATTTACCTAATAGATATGTGACAGCTGATTGCAGTGGAGGAAGAAGAGAACAATTAAAAAGGGGCCTTTAAATATCTTGGCCAAAACTCAGGAAAAATTTAAATATAGAAAGCCTGGAGATGAAAACCCTGAGGAAGAAGGAGAGGTGGTCAGCACAGAATGAACCTGGAAGGAACAAATCTTTTGCACTGAGAAAGAAGGGGAAGTGGAGACTTACGATGCTGATGACTGGCGAAGCATACAGTTACAGCCTCTTTGCCAGCTTCTACTTCCTTAAGTGTGCAGATTTATTTTTGAAAGACCTTTAACATTCTTGTCACATGCTAATAACATTCAATTGTATTTAGAAGAAATACTATGAGGCTCATTTTACAGATCCTGTAACCAAAGCCTGTAGATAGGAGACTTAAAGCCACATTTAAAGAACTGGCAGTCCTTGGAATTCTGGGGCAGCTAGCTGTTTAAGTGCTATCCCCGCTCATGGGGGTAGCAATGCCCCTATTGCACTCTTTCCCAGGAGTCCAGCCAGAAGAAAGATATCTATGGTTGATAGCCAACTATTTCTTTAATAGACCATCATCTTAAAAATCTGAAAAGCTGGTATACGGAAGAAAGACAAACCTAAAGCTGTCTTCATACAGAAAGCAAACCAAAAATAAAAGGTAACAGCTACAGAAAGGCAAATATTCATTCATTATTTTTTAAACATTTAACAAAAAACTTTTTAAAAAGAGAAATTCCTCTTGTTAGCAATAAGATCCTTGTTACAAGAGGTATACAGTAAAGATCAAATGGCAATCTGTCAGGGATATTATAGAGAGAAAGATGATCTTATTTGAAAACTGAGCTTCATGATATCTCAGGATTTTTCCAAAATTCATATGGTTCTTTAGTTTTTGTTCTCCATATCATGTTCACTACAACAAAGCAAGCTTGTTAAGTAAAATAAGTCAGACACACAAACTTAAGTATAATATGGTTTTTCTTATTCAAGGAACCCAAAATATAAATAAATAAAAGTGCAAAATAAAAGATAGATAAAAGGGATCAGGGAGATAGAGCTTTTGCAAGGGGGGCGGTGCAAAGAGAGATGGAGGAGCAGGAGAGATAGGAGAGGAGAAGTGATGTAAAAAGAATTCAGATGTGTTATGTGCATGTACCAGCTCCCCACGATGAATGTAACCATTATGTACTGCAAACATGTACTGAGAAAAATAAAAATTAAAATAAAAAATCATCCCCAAGCCAGAAAAGTTCAGTAAAATAAATAAAGTAAAAACAGTAATTCTCCCCACTCCTTTAATAATGACAAGGAACAATAAGAATCTTTCTCTGACCACCCTAGAACATTTTTTTTCATTCTTTTCTGGAAATTTTTAAACAAGCTTCCAATGGGTCAGATATATTTCACAGATTTTATCTGTCTTCTCTCAGTGTGTGAGGGGTTCCTCAGTATAATGAACTTCTGAAGTTTCCTAATATTTGTGATAAATTCTCTGTGTAGAAATTTCAATATCCAGAAAAATTGTGAGCTCCTCATTGACATTATTTAAAATATTCATACTATCACCTTAATTTTCTCCCTGATCATAGTATGTGCAAAAGAATATTTTAGTATTTGGTTGGATAATCCTTGAAAATTCAAAGGATAGGGTCATATCCAAGCCCTAGTCAATGCATTTTACTCAGTCTTTACTACATTTCACCCTCCATAAAATTTCACTAGAGTTAGGACTACTGGACTCAATTTAGGTTTATTATCAATAAGTTATGGCTAATGCATCTAATTTCTTTCCTCACAAGAATTATTGGCGAGGATTGCCTTAGGATGCAGAAAGCATAGCAAACATAAACATGATATGCCTGGACTTCGGGGAGGAACTTAATGAGGTCAGTCACAATGGTTTTAATAAAAGACTAGGGATTTGAATTGGAAACAAGGATACTTCAGATGAAAAATTACAATTTTTTAATATCCAGACCCAATTGGTACTGAACAATGGACAAAGATCAGTAAGGGAAGCTTCTTTTTCTATATTTTGGACTACACAAAATGGTTTTCAAAGTTTTGAATGATGTCTTAAAAGGCATGGTCTTCACATTTGCAGAGAACACAAAACTCTTTTTTTTTTTACCTTTTGAGACAGAGTCTCACTATGCAGTTCAGGCTGGACTTGAACTTACTTTATAGCCCAGCTAGTCTCACACTTGCAACAATCATCCTGCCTCAGCCTCCCGACTTCTTGGATTATAGGTGTGCACCACCACGCCCAGTTCACAAAACTTGAAATGGATTTTTTCTAAAAAAGCATACTAGACATTACAACCAAACTGCAAATGTTTGTTAGACTGGTATAAAAGTTTGACATTAATAAAATGAAGTTGTCAAGAGATAAACGCATATAGACTTTAGACTGAAAAAGCAATCAAACCTGAAAAAATGAAGTACGCATAGCAGTACTACATATGATTCAGCTTTAAGGATCTTCACTGACAACAAACTGAGTTTGACTAAAGACAGTAATGTAATTCCCTTTCCAAAGAAAGTGAGCCAAGTCTACATTCATGAAAGCACATAATCTAGAATGAAGGAATCTGTAAATCTACTCTTCTAAACAGCTCTTAAAGAAATGTATTTTTGTTCTGGACCCTTCATTTAAAACCTATTGTAGTTAAACAGAAAATAACCCAAGAAGATAAACAGGAATAAAAGCAGACCTTCAGACCACCCTCACCGGGGAAACGTGAAAGGATTTAAGACACTCCAATCCAAGGGGAATGTGATTACTGTCTTCAAACGCTCTGATAGCAGATATTAGACTTCTTCCACATGGCTCCTAAAACATTTAGAACTATTAAATGGAAGGTAAAAGACAAATTTTAGTTCATATAAAAGGCAATCCTATAATCAAAAGTAAACAAAGATCAAAACAGGCTTTCCTGCTGTAGGTTCCTAACCACTAATTTGATGTCCATGTAAGGATGCATTAAAATCCATATATTCGATGGCATCTGGGCTCTCTAAACAGAAACATCAAAACAAAAAACTTCAAACCTTGAAAGTTTGCTATTCTCAGATAGATAAACGAATGCCAGGAGACTGAAGCTCAATTTCCTCCTTTCTCAATTTGCCCAAATCATTTATTCTCTCTCTACCTCTATTTTCTTGCATATGAAATGAAGGTAACTCTATTTGCCATCTCAGCCCAGATGGGAAAGTCTATAATGAGTTTGGAACCTAGAGTATTCCTCACTATAAATTCTCCATGTGTTTCTGATGCTGTTTTAAAGAGAGAAATTCAAAGTTTTCTGCTTCAAAAAGAACTTGGTTCAAAGTATGGGAGAGTGCCCTCAAACTACTCTATTTTGTCTTTCAAGAATAAAAGTGGGTTATGATTTGAGCCAATTGGTCTCCTTAATGGGGCAAGTACAATACAGCTGCTGGATGTTCCCGGGGCTTTACATGAATGTGCTGTGCTAACCCAGGAACTCCTAGGTTTTACTTAAATATGTTGGCCTGGTACCAGCTCATCCCTTATGCCAGCCTCTAAGCAAACTGTGGCAAACCTGGCCAGATAAAGCTGAACAGGAGGCAACAACTGGAGGATTAAGATCTGTTCTAAATTGTATTTTTGATTGATTTCAAATATTAACTTTTTAACAGTGTTTTTCTTGGATCCAATATTTCTTTTCTTAAATGCTTCCACTTCTCAGATCTATTTGTGTAAAAAAAAAATCATTTAGTTTTTAAAGTCATAGAAAGAACACAAAGGGTTCTTCAACAATTGAAATACAGGAGGAAAAGAGACAGGATGGAAAATCACAAGGCAAGTGTGATCCTCACAAAACGCTGTTTTTTTATTTCCAAAAATCTGCCTTCTAAATTAAACACCCCTCAGCGCTTCCATAATCGTTATGAATATCAGAATGCTTTTATTTTTGACATCTTAGTTCTTTTGTTGACAGGTTAGTTTTTTTATTTCCAGTCTTCTTTTTCTTTTTTGTTTGTTTAAATCAAAAGAAGATAATAAAGCACTCATTTCTGCCAAGACATGAAAAAATGTCAAAGAATACAGGGCTATTTGTTCGGTTAGGTGTACTGATTGAAAATACTCAATTTTAAGAAAATGGGGATGGTGGATACACTGCATTAGTATTGCAAAGTGTAAGACAGCTCTGAGAAAGAATAATCACAATGCATAATCATATGGATAGGCTGTCAGAATACAATGAAAATAAATACTCCACTTCCTCAAAAATATACAAATTATGCATCTGAGTGAAGGTCATAAATAGCTCGTTAATGCTTCTGCCAATGGAGATAACTCATAGCAGGTATTTTTTAGTTTGACTAGGAATTATAATCTTAGTTGAATTATATCATTGATTGGGAGTGCAAATATCAGTTATTTTCCCAGCTGAAACTGTCATTGTTTCTCCTGTAATCTTCATACCTATTTTAATTTGGTAAGAGGCACAGTTGATATGCTCAGTATCTAATTTCTTATCGAGCGTACAAAAGAACCTCCCAGCTTTGTTGGTTTTCTGTGAGGTAATCAGTGCATTTAAGGCTGAGGTAATCGAGGCCTCCACAGGATCCAGGAGAGCTGTAAAGTGATGGCTCTTGTGGAAAAAAAGAGGAACAAGAGGACTTTCAAGTTCACTGCTAATGATAAAAAGATGGCTACTGGGTCGTTAGACTTCACAGAAAGTCACACCATATTCCAGAGACATTTACACTCGGGCACCCGTAGGGAAATTAAAAGCCGCAGCACCTAAAGCTTTTGTGCATACTGTCATGTACACGCAAAGTGTGATGCATTCCTCTGCTTGTTCTAAGGACAGCTTTAAAGAAGGAAATAAGTGAAAAATTAGAAGTTTTTTTTAACCAAATAATTCAGTCAAGCACTTTCCTTTTAAAATTAACTTCATTTTGTCTTATTTCATTTTAGTTTCATTGTGAGCTAGAAGAAAACCATACAATGGTATGTGACCAGTGGTCAGCAAGTGTTCTCAAGTAAATATTTTAGGCTTTGTGATCCATATGGTCTCTTGGTGTCCATTGCAACAATTCAACTCTGTCATTGAAAGAACTCATAGACAATATGTAAAGAATGACTTTGCCTTTTGTTCATAAACTAGTATTTGCAAAAACAGGTGGTAGTTCGAATGATTTCGCTGCCTGTATCTTGCTGATCTCTAAGACAGATATTAAAGGAGCTGTAGCAAATATTTAGACTTGAATAGAATCCAAGTGAGTCACAAGGTCCAGGTAGTTGTAAACAGTGATGAAGCAGGAACCAAAGCACAAAGTTGCTGAACAGAGGTGTGTGATCAAAACTGCTGACTGAAAGACCTAGAAAAATAATCTCAGGATCACTGAGATTGACACATCTGTCTTTGGGTCTCAAAGAATGAGTAACGTGGATTACTATAAACACATCACCACAAAGGGTCTTCACCATGTCTTTCCTCATTTCTATATTTCTTTGAATATATAATCAGTACTAAGAATGAGATAGGCATCCACATGCAACTTAATCTACTTATTGACTAATTTCTACAAATGCCAGCAGAAACCTACCTTAAATCTTCACATGGCCCTAAATCACCTAATACTCAGATGTATAGAAGAAAATACATCCCAAAATGTTCTTCAGTGAAAGATGCTACAAAGATTTACAATGATCTTGTGTGATATATCAGTTTTTACTTATACCATATAATTATGCCTAGACATTATACATGTCTGCTAGTGATATACGTATAAGTATATAAATATGTATTTATTATACTCTATAAAGTGTACATTTATTATTGATATAATTATATAATCACCATGCTATGAAGAAGAGCTGATATATATCATATGTATGAGATAGATGAGATAAGATCTCTCCAGAGAGAGACAGAAGTAGAGAGTGATAGAGGAGAGGGAGAGAGGGACCAGTTTTTATTTCATATCGTGTGGTATACACATTTTAAAAGCTTTATTTTAGAATATTGTCATTCACATATTTCACACACATTTCCATTTTTAAGGTATAATAATGCTTAAATCATACAGGCCAGTGCCTCTAAAAATTAATTTAAAAGTAATCACTGAACACCCAAAGCCAAAAGCAAAAACGACGCAGTACTCCGTTCACTGGCATGTGAAGAATCCATAAAATAGTGATAAGGAGGCTGCAAAATAGCATATAGAATATAATTCACACACATAATTGAGGAACATTTAGGTTGCATTCAAATATTGCCTTGTGTCTACCCTGTTTTTGACACTGTGTAGCTCAAGACCATCTCCTAAAATAAAATCAAAAGGAAAATTTAAAACTATCGAACATGAATTAGTTTTTCTTATACGCTCCCCAGGTGTATTATTCCCTTGGCGAGTCACAGATGATCTGAGAGATCCAAACAAATGTTTCTTACATATTATTGAGGGGTAACATCGAACCTGTTACCTCCACAGGGTTAAGTCTCAAAAAATGAAAAAATATGAGTGTTCCCCCACTCAGAACACACAGGAATTATTTTTCTTAAAGGGAGAAATATAAGGGGCTGGGGATTTAGCTCAGCGGCAAAGCGCCTGCCTGGCAAGCGCAAGGTCGTGAGTTTGATTCCTGGTACCGGAAGAAAACACAAAAGACAAAAAAAAAAAAAAAAAAAAAAAAGGAGAAATATGCCAGTAGCTTCCACTTGCCAATGAAACTTGTACACTTTTTAAAAGTAGTGTAGGGCCAGGCCTCCGGACTTCACATTGAAATGGTGGAAGTTTGTCTTCCAGAAGGGGAAAAAAAAATCTCTATCCCATTGGCTGCTGTTAGCCCAGCTTCAAATCCCATTTTGGCTTATCCATTTTAATCAAAGCATTTATATTGTTTATCTTTGCCGAGAAGGTTTATAATCCCCCTCATTAAGATTTTTAATAGATATTGCAAGTCTTAGAGCAAGAGCCACTGAGAAGCAATTTAAAATAACTACCCTGCCAGCCTTACAGGTTGTGTTGGACTGGAAGAAAGAGATAAGAACATAACGTTAATAAACAGAAAATGTCAGCTCCTGCTTTGTCATTGTTTTAACCCAAGTGTTTAGCACCCTTTCGCACAAAAACTATATTGAAGATCTTCGGTATAGTACAACATAGCCGAGACTGAACAACAGCATTACAGAACATATGAAACATATTTTACACATTTACTGTATTTCTGTTCATTGTGATTCAGATTAACACAGTATTGAAACCATTTCCCAATAATATTAGTGTCAGACTTGTCATGTTTGTCTACAACAGCCCGAGGAAACTGTGGAATTAGAGAACCTGAAGCAGTCAGCATCATGAAGTCTAATCTGCAGGAAAAACCACACTGCATGCCTTATGCAAATAAATCCTCTCAGAAAGGAGAATTCTATCTGCAAAGTACAAGCCTTGGGGAGAATTGCAGAAGTCTCTGAAGAAATTTTTAAATTTGCACTGAGTAATTTCATTCAGTGAAACACCTTAGTGGTAAATTCTTCTTTAATATAGTCACTAATCTATAATTGACTGGAGAGGGTTAATACTACCTGAAATGGTGCTGATGTTTTGAGGATATATGCAGAAAATGAGTAGTAACTTGTTCAACATTACTCTTCAAGTTTAAATGTTTTACCTTCTCTTTATATATATGATTATATTTCAACTAATAACTACTCTGCAGTTTAACTCAATTTATGTCTATCTGTCTAGATATCTTTAGTTCAATATTTATATTTAGGGATATCTTGATATATTGATATAAAGATATCTAGAAATACACTTATCTCTACATAGAGATATCTAGCTATCCATACCCACGCACATGCACACACACACACACACACACACACACACAGTATGAGAGAGAGAAGAAAAGAGAAGAAGAGAGGAGAGGAGAGGGGAGGAGAGGAGAGGAGTGGAGAGGAGAGGAGAGAGACAAAGGAGAGACAGCATACAGACACAGAGGAATAGGCACACAGTCCTTCGTCCCTAAAGGCCTGTGATTTTTATCTCCACCCAGCTTCTTAGTGAAGAATGTGTGTGTGCATCAATTACGCATCACACATGTTACATAGGACACACCTTTACTTACTGCTACTACCACTCTCTATCCACAGACTTCTCATTAATTGTGGAACCTTTTATCCACAATTAGATTTTCTCAGTTTTATAAAGCAAACATAAGTAAAGCTAGTATCTTCACAGAAGATAAGAAGAAAAGATGAGAAGAGGTCCTGCTAGTTTAAAAGGTGCAGCGTGGAGAGGTTGGCATGATAAGGAGCCAGTGAGAGGAGTGAATGCTAGAGGTGAGTGTGATGCCACGGAAGAAGGAGATGCCCCTCAGGAAGGCAAGATTCCTTGCCATGCTCACGTGGACTGCAGACGCTTGGTGACCAGCCGTGCTAGCTCACAGGCACGTACTTAATAAATAAGCCCATATTTACATTAACTTCACCTAAAGAAGGGGTTGCTATGTTTTCTACCACCTGCTCATTCAGATTTGCAAAGCTAACCAAGCTCCCAACAGCTGCCGTGAGTGCGGGAGGTGACCCCACTTTAATATTAACAGCAATGGCAAATCTGATTCTAGAAATACAGTTGTGAACTTTCAAAAGGAAGTGATAAGTTAAATAATCCAGTCATCCCCAAACATTATTCTTCTGTTTAGCTGTAGAATCCTTTCAATTAAGAAAAGCTTACTCAGAAGACCAGTTAAATGAGATAGAAGTAGACCCTTTCTGGTGAACCAAGTCTACCAACACTGTCTGCAGGCCGCTCCAAGCCTGACAGCCAGCTGGGACCCTGGAGCCCGGTGTGGGTGTCACAGACCTCAGAGCTCCTTTGTCACTTGGACAGTGTTAGCTCAGGCAAGGGCTGATTTGTCTTATCTTTCTATTTAAAACAAGCAACTTCTCCAAAACCACAGATATACACAGGGGTTTGCATCAATTTCTTAAAAATGTGTTTTTCAGTAAAACGCAAAAACTGTACTTTCAGAATAATGTCTAATTGTTCCAGCACTTCTAAATTTCTTTGACTTGACTTCAATTGAATATTACAGTAATCTGAAGCTCATATAAAGCAATTTTTTTGCCCTAATCTCTAGTTATTCCTAAGGAACAGAGACACAGGGGGGCAAATGGATTTGTCCAGATTAAATATTCTTGTCAGGGGTAGAAGTGGGCTTGGAATGCAGAGTCTCTGGTACATTGGTCAACAATAATTTATTCACTGTGTAATGTTCTCATGAGTTACTTGGGAAAGTTTTCTTCAGTATCAAATAACTAAATCTAAAGGAACAACCACCTATTTTACACCTAAGTCATGCCTTCAAAATAAAAGAGGACTGATTAATATTAACATGTAAGTACTAATACTAGGAGTATGATAGTCAAAGGATTTATAACAAAGTAAAGAGATAAAGTGGGTGTCACATCAATTCTCAGTTAATTATGTCTAACTCAAAACAACTTGCTAATTTATCTTGAACCTTTTGGGGGCTTGTATAGAATTTATTCAAATTTTGAGAACCTTCTACAACTTCGTCTTTGATCAAATCCTACAGATGTTCATTGCTTCTACTCTGTACTAGTCATAAGAAAAGCGAGGACTCCTGAGTTAGAACTATATTAGCTGTCATCAGTGCAGCTTCTAGAAAGGTCCTGGCCAGTCCTGGTGGTGATAGCCGAGCTCCCAGGTCCCTGCTTCCTGCCCCCTGCTCTCTCTTCCCTACTTCTGTGTCTTTGTTCCCACCGAATTTTGTCTGAAGCCATGAATGTGGCTTCCTGTGCTCTTGGAGCTGAACTTTCATCACAGTGGTGAATATTATCCTCTGCAGTCTCTCAGTCCTTTCCCATCTGAAACCATCTCCCCGGGTGGCAGCTCATCATTCAGAGATTTAAACTTTTTCTTGCCCACAGCTTGACAGAAACCACAACAGAGGAAAGATTATGGCCACACCATACATCTGCTTCTCCACAAACGTGTGTGTGTGTGTGTGTGTGTGTGTGTGTGTGTGTTCTCAGTGAGAGGGGAATATATTTTCTCTGTTCAAGGACAGAGTCTCCCCTCCCCTCAGGTTTTTAGCATCTCAGTACTTACTGATTAATTTAAATCTACACACAACTAGTTTCCTTATTAATGATTCTTCCGGGTTTCCAGAACATGGCAGGATCAACCTGCTCTGCAAATGGCTGTTCTTTTTTAAAGGGATCACTGCTTTATGTGATAAGCTCATGACTGAATATCTAGCATGAAAATGCCATTGTTTGGACATGGGAGAAGCATGAGTCGTCTCTTCAGAACATTAAAATACAGTGGTCCATTGACAGTGAAAGCAGAAAATCTGCAGGCCACGCCTCTGTAGCCAGCCATCTGTCTGTAAAAGAGACTCAGAGATTCATAAACATGTGGCAGAGAATCAGGGAGCAACCAAAACTCCAACTGACACGACCGGAGAGGAGACCTCAAGGGGAGGAGCGGAGGTTGAAACGAGACCATAACTTAATCATCACGTACATCTAAGAAATTTCATTAAACCCCTGGAAGAAAAATGATGTGAACAGCAAGAGTTTTCTAAATACAACAGAAATTAAAGATGAACAGGTAAACACTGATGCAGTAGTTTTTGTCCAAACATTCTCAGGGAGTAAATCTGGCAGCACCAACTTCATGGCGGGTGAGAGGACTCAGAGCCTCCTTAACATTTTAGCTTCAGGAGACTCACTCTGGAACCAGTTGCAGACACCCCCAACTGCATCTTCCTGTACAACTTGCTTCAAGGAAGAGGATATGTGCGTCAGGCTGAAGCCAAGGATCGTCCCTTAGCGTTGAGTGAGGATGTGCGTGTAGTGTTGCCCCAACCTGGTGAACAGAATTCCATCTCAGATTTGCTTCGGTGTGTTCCTAGTCTAAAATGGTAAGGTCTGCAGACTGCAGGACCAGAGTTTGGTATCACGTGAGCTTATGTCCTTCTCTGTGCAAGGATCGATTTGATTCCGTATGTTAGACAACTTCTGTGAACTACCACAATAGAACAGATGCCCAAGGGCCTCACCTTGCAGAATGGAGGTGAAAATCAACTGGGAATGATGTCTGGCTCATAGAAAGTGCTCAATAACTTCTTTTGGTGGGAAAGATTTTTTGGGGTACTCTGGATTGAACCCAGCACCATCACAATAAGCAGCATCCCCAGGTCTTTTATTTTTGATGTTTTATGTTGAGACAGGTTCTCACTAAGTTGCTAAACTGTCCAGACTGGGCTCAAATTTACAATCCTCCCAGCTCAGCATCCCAGAATGCCTGGATTACAGGCACCTACCATGTTCCAGGCTGCAATAACCCTCAGTCATTACCCACGCAAGGCCTCTTCTGCTGTCTTATTACACAACAATGGAACCTCAAAAGGTGTCTGATTCAATTAATATTCCGGTTTCTTAGCCTTCAAATAAATGTTATTTAGATAACAAACATTACAACAAGAAAAAAATGCTAGGGTTTTTCTAATGTTACCTGGCAGCGACAAGGAAGTTGCAAATTTACTCACGTTCATGGGGACACAATCAAAGTGATCATCTCTGGACTTCCTACAAGGCGAGTCAGTATCCTCACAAGGATGGAAATGAGATTGTCTGCAGCTTCAAGAGCTAAGAAGATACAGTGGGAAAACAGACACAGCGACAACCGCTTCCTCTCTGTCTTCTCTCATCTCTACAGGATGATTTGTATTGGAACGTGATTGCATGGGCATTGCAAATGCTGTGGGTTACATTGTTTAAAGGAACAGTAAGCAAGATCAGTTTTTATGGTATGAGTATACGTGTATTCTAAGAAACTAAGTAAATCCCTGGTGCTCCCCAATTAGAGAAAAAAAAAGAGAGATGAAAGGAGGGGGATAGAGAGAGTGAGAGTGAGAAAGACAGAGAGAGGAGATAAGGCAAGGAAATCTAAAAAGCTTAAGGGAAGGAAAAGATGAGGGATTAAATATTTCCCATTGGTTGCTAGGTGTTTGTTCTGTCACTGTTCTGGAACTGAAAACACCAAGAAAGACAGCAGAATATAAAATGCTGCATGGATAACAGGGCTGGGAGCTATCCAGCTCTCTCTGTTCCCACCAACACGCCATGCATTCCCCAGTACTGAAATTGCCTCTGAATCCAGGATTTAGCCAAATGTCTCCATGGCAGACCCGCAGTTCAATTCCAAGAATTAGGTTTGGCCTTTCTCCTAGCTTATTAACAAGACTCTGATAAGAGCTACAGCCTGTCAGCAAGGTAACCTCACAGAAAGCCCAGAATGATCATAGTATTTTGCAGCAAAGGAAAGTTGCCCAGGAAAGAATATTTTGAGCTTTGTTAGATAGCTAAAAATTTTAGTAAAGTAAGAGAAGACAAGAAATATTTCCTCATGGCCAGTTAGACACCATAGCTGAAGAGAAAAAAACAAAGCTCCGAAATGCAAACTAACTTGAAATTCTTATATAGCTACTAAGCTTATACTTAAACAAAATGAAAACTGTTGGAAAGCAGGTAGCGTGGCTCTGACAAGCATATTCCAACATCCGCACTTTCTAGAGTCAAGTTTTCATAAGCTCCGATCATATGAATGTGTAAAAATGTAAACAAATGATGAATTCTGCTTAATGTTTGTCTGAACAAAGCAACTGACTTTATTTGAAAATACCTTCCCAAATTAAAAAAAAATCTTGTTCTAACTTCCCAAATCTCTGCATCCTCTAACCACTACTGGACTCTTTTCCCCTCTATCTTTTTAAGAATTACATTTCCACTGTGTTTCCACCACAGGACAGTAAATAAAAAACAAATAAACCATCAACCTTGTTCAGCAAACACAACTGCTTCTAAAATCAAATATAAACAGATTTTGTTTTGTGGTCCCAGTAACCTACATTATAGGCTCAGTTGTGTGCTGAAAATATTTGTTTGCTCGCCTGTCCTGGACCTCCATTTAATATCTTTATTCTCCATCATTCAAAGCATGACCTGTAAACATGGAACGCAGGAGGTTGCTTTTGTAAAATGAGATGCCTTCCTTTACCTTAAAGTACTGTTCTGCACATTCACACAAGGCCTACCTGGGTGTAAAATCACACCCCAGCTGGCCAAGGGGCTGCGTGGGCTCCACTCACTGCTTTTCATTGTTCTAAGGACAGACACTGCAAGAGACCGCGCGAGCACTCTAGCAAGAGCTATGAATTCTGAGCAAAAATCCTGCATAGAAAGGAAGGACAGGGATGCCATCCAGTGGTCAGCCAGAGGCCTTGCTGCCTGTGAGATGCTAGGCTTCTAGTGCACTGCCAAGGTTCAAAGAGGCAGAATGCTATCACAGGCTCTGGGTCCAGAAACTAACCAGGGATAAAATAAATCATTATTCCAATCAGAGCACGTCTCAATCTCACAGCCTGCTTCTCTAAGTTGAAGACTGAGGATAAAAGTGTGTAGAAGAGCCAGGAACCTGAACACTAACTTGGAAATCTAAGTTAGATTTCAGGGGCTTCCCAGTGCAGCCGCTTCTTGGCATCACCTTGGAAGCGTTTAAAGCCAGATTTCTGGGACAACCCAGACCTTGTGAGTTACAACCTCTGGGGACAAGGCTTGACAGTAAGATTTTCTAAAAAGATTCCTGCATGATTCTGAGGAGGTGACCACACAGAAGCTTCAGTCCTCTAGCAAGTAGATCCACAGAATGGAAAGAAATATTTCCTCATGGTCAGTTAGATATCATAGCTGAATAAGGTGCTTTATACACATTATTTCATTTAATTTCCCCAATATTCCAAAGTAGGTATTCAATTCCCCATTCTTTTACCTTTCAAAAGGTAAAAGTGCACAGGGTTCACTTCTCGGGAAGCTGCAAAGGCCAAACGATGAATTGCTCTAGTGACAGCCCCTGGGCCCAGCCAGGCTGCTGCTCTTCTTAAAAGCTACCGATGGTCCAGTTTGTGCATGCGAAGATTCTTCTAAGTGTTCAAGTCCTCATTGGCACAGCAAATGGGCCTGCTTCTCTGGTATGCTTTGCTTAGCACATGCAAATCCTCCCATCCAAGCTGAACCCTACTACCTGCATCCTTTGATCCTGGCAAGTATGCCCGGCTGAATAGATAGAACCCAACCCCTGGAGCCCTACAGAGCCAGAGGGCAGCTCAGCTCACCACTGCAGCTTTCTGCAGTCACCTCCGTCCAAGCATCTCCTGCAGGTTCTACCTACACTACAGCTGCACCTTCAAACCTCAGAAAAACATGAGCACAGCTACAGACTGCCCTTCCTTACAGACCAGGACTGCTAGGGTCTCACTTTCTCCAGAAATCCCTTCTTTCCTCATTGCAATTTTCTCCCATTTCCCACTATCTGATGGTGCTGAGGCCTAAGTCCTGTTGAGTTATGGTCTTATCAGCATTTTGTGAGAATAAACACACCACAGAAATCCTTTCATTCAGGCCAGGGACATAGCTCGGTGGCACAAATGCCTGTCTGGCAAGCACAAGGTCCTGAATTTGATTCCCGGTATTGAGGAAAAAAAAAAAAAAGAAATCCTCTCATGCAACCCAACAGCACACAGAATCAGTCAGGGGGAGAGTGAACAGGGGTAAAATAAAACTAGAATACGAGTCCTGTTACAATACTCTTACAAAGTATGGAATCTCACTTGCTTTAAAATTATTGACAATCAGCAAAGCTCTCTAAACATGTATTTTATGCCGGCTCTACATGAAGTGTCATGAAATACTAAAATGAGCAAGAAATAATCCATGATCTCAGGATATTTTGAGAGAAAAACGCCCATAACTTTGAGTGTAAACATTAATACCTGGCAGCAGGCAACACACCTTTCGAATCACATAAACACCTTGTCTGTGTGGGCCGTAGGGTGTGACAGGAGACTGTCGCAGCCAGCGGTGGTCACCAGAAGCGCCTAGAGGAAACAGCCCTTGCATTGGGCAATGCTGATGAGCAGAAATGATTTTAGTGGAAGAGTTCAGGAAGAGTGACCAGAATCCACCAGGAAAAGAGCAATGTGCCTCAAGAGGCACTGCAGCCCTGAGAGCACCCGCACCCCGGACCGGACATGGGGGGTCAGGGCTGGGCCGCAGCGACACAGAATGTGGAGCTGAGGAGTCCCGGGTTGATTCCATGCACAGTGCATCTTTCTTTGCTCTTGTTTTTGTGTTTGCTCTACCGTAGTTTATTTGCAGTTGTGCTGTGCTGTACCACCATTTTAAGGTAACAGTAAAAGTAAAAATAGTTTATCTACAGTTTTTTGTGTGTGTGTTTGGTTTTTTTATGCTTCACATTGTATATTTGTGTCAAAGGTGTACGAGACTCACTTCATTGGACTAATGAATGAATCCTACTCACGAACGTTTTTCCTACAGCAGAACTCGTTCATAAATCAGTTAATTACTGTACTAAGGCGTGAATCCAGGGCCTCCCAACTGAGCTACGTACTCATCATTTCTTTCTTTTCTTCCTTCCTTCTTTCCTTCCTTCCTTTCTTCATTCATTATTTATTTCTATTTTTATTCTGAGACAATGTCTCACAAAGTCACTGAATTGCCCTGGCGAAGCTCAAATTTCCAGCCCTCCTGTCTCAGCCTCCCAGAATGCTGAAATCTCAGGAATGTGCCACCATGCCTGGCTTCCATGAGACTTTTGCAGAGGGAATGACATGATAGAAGCATTACTTTAGGAAAATTAGTGCACCAACAGTTGATAAAATTCTTAGAGGATGTCTCAAAGGGTTTGGTGGTATAACTTAGCATTTCCCACATGAATCTTAGCTCATTCTTTGTCATGGAAATAGAAGGCAGGTGAACAAGGATCTTGCAGAGTCTAATAAAGGAAAGATACACTAACTGAAGCAAAGTGACCTTCCTTATTCTTAGGTGAATATTGAACCACTGTGCCTCTGTACAGCCTAAGAGACTGGCATTCCGAGACGCAAGCTTTTGATGAATGAGGGAAGTCCAAAGCAGGGAAGAAGACAAGAGACGGAGGAGACATTGCACAGAAGACGTGGACTGCTGCTCTGATTAGCTGTGGACTAAGGGAGAAGGCAGGAATGAAGAGACAGTTGCATCCTCCTACTGGCCCACCTTCTACACCACGTTCTACACCTCCTTCTACATCACCTTCTACACCTCAGTGTCAGCCTTGACTACTCCCCTCCACGCCACTCACTCACCCAATCTCAGGAATCAACTTGCAAAGATACACCCAGAAGCTGACCCATCTTTGCCAACTATCTTAGCTTCTTTTCTGAAGAAAATCACCATCTCCCTTCCGCCGTTCTCTTCCTTCCTCCAACACTTGTGCACCAACCACTGGTTTCTAACAAGGATGACAGGGCAATCACTTTTAAACTTATTCAGTTGCGTTAGTTCATTGCTCACAGCTCTGCAGTGGTTCCCACTCAGGGACAGTATAAGTCAACGTCCTGACACTGCACTCAAGACCAGGCCTGGCCCCTGCCGGCCCGTGTCCGCTTTCTGGCCTCACTTCCAGCCACTCTTCTCTCTTGCTCTGCACCAGGCCCCTGTTGTGTTCCACGAACACCTGGCACACCCCTAACAGGGCTTTTGGCCTGTTCTTCCCTTGCCTGGAATTCTTTTCTCCCAGGCAGGATAAGGTGTGGGATTAAGGGAGGGCATTATGGGCATTATGGCATGTCCTTGAGGTCGTTGTTCCCATTCTCTTCCTCAGGAGAATTTCTTCTTTTCTGATTCCTTAGAAAAATACATGGGTCTCTCCCCTGAACTATTCCCTACCCCAATTCTCAGATTGCTTTCTCCTTCATACTTCTCATCTGATATACTGTCTATTTTTTAACTTGCTATTTTTTTGTTGTTTGTCTCCTGTTAATCAGAATATATGTTCCAAACGGATAGGGTCTCTGCCACATTTTGCTTTATTCCTATCGCCTAACATAAAGAGGCATTATACTTGCTGAGCTAGTTGACTAATTAATTTCCAAAAGCAATGCTATGAGTAGGTTTCAGAAGGCAGTATCTGTATTTTATAGATAAAGAAATTGAGAGTAAAGATGATTTGCAATTTGTTCAAGAGTGAAAGTTAATGGCTAAGTTAATTTACCGTTTTCTAATTTTCAGATTAGAATCTGAGTCTCTTGACTTTTCTACTTTACAATATTACCACAGGGTTCAGAAAAGAGTTATAAATATACCTTTAAAAAATAAAAATGGCTAAATTCACAGCTGTCATCTTCTCTGGAAAAAAATAATAACTGTGAGCTAAATACAATCATTTTCCTTGTTTTCTTTAGGGTTGCTCACTGCACAAATTTTACTTATATACTATATCTGTCAGGAAAAGAAGTGCAATGGAGGTAGACACGAGAAGGGTGATAAACATGTCTTAGTGAAATAGCACAGATTCAATAGCAGTGTGCACAATTCTAGGGGTTGCGCTTGTGCTTTTAAGGTTTTTCTGGCACAGGGAAAGGGGAAAAACCTGTTGGCAAGATTTGATGTAGGAAAAAAATTTTACTGTTATACAAACGAAAAAAAGCAACAATTCTGACCCTGCATGTCGGTGAATCACGACCACTTAACAGCAGCTCAGTACTGTTCTGTGCAGTGTAGAGAGAAGAGAAACCGTGGTCGCGCCCACTAGAGGGCGCACATTCTTTTTTCTCAATTGAAGCTGTTACTTTTGGGTGATCACAGTTCTAGACATATGAGTTTCATAAATCAGAATCCATTTTGGGCAAAGGTAGCAAGAAACCTACAGTCCTCCAAAATAAAATCTCACAGAATCCTAAAGTGTCAGAATTTGAAAGGTCCTTAATGGGGCTCTCATGGTATGAAAATGAAGTACAGGGTCAGAGAGATTACCTAATGTTCCCAAAGCATGTTCTTCCAATTGAAAATTGAAAGCAAAGGTTATATTAGCATAGAATGAATAAGAAAAAATAAAGAAAGCTCAAGTCACAAAAATAAGAAATGAAAAGTGATATCTTTCAGAAATAAAATATGATTAAAAGAAATACTATGGATAGTTGTATAAATAACAATTAAACAACCAAGATGAAATGTACAAATTTTTTTAATTTTAAAAAATACAAGAAGTGAAGAATTGTGTTATTTTTATATAATGGAATGTTACTTAGCTATAAAGAAAGGTAAACTCAAGGTTTTATAGGTCTGTTGATTTTTTAAATTTATTTTAAAAATAAAAGAAGGAAAACATTAACAAACAGATATCCATTTACAAAATAGCATAAGAACAATACACACAAAATAAAGTTACAGACAAAGTTGTAGGAAATTAACAATGGTTGTTGTATTACTTATTGATATCTTCAAAGTGGTTTCTCAAGAAAATAGAGACATACAAGATTGAGCGAACCAGTAATCATTAACTGCTCCTTTCTGTAGAGAAATAGAAGACAGTAGAACAACTATGTTAGGTATCCTGTATATACATATATTAATTTCCCCTCTTTCTCTTCTTTTTTCCCACACCCCAGTTGCCCTTTACCTTTGAGCATTTTCCTTTTGTTTCACAATGTCTATCATATCTCCTGGTTTTTACTCACTTTTCAGGTCTTACACTAGTGAGACAATACAATACTTACACATGCAGGTCTGATAACATTTCACTTATTATGAGTAAGGTCTCTAGTTGTGACCGTTTACTTATAAAACCTCAAGTTTACCTTTCTTTGTAGCTGAGTAATATTCCATTATATAAAAGTACCCCAATTGGGGCTGGGGATTTAGCTCAGCGGCAAAGCGCTTGTCTGGCAAGTGCAAGGTCATGAGTTCGGTTCCTGGTACCGGAGAAAAACCAAAAAAAAAAAAAGAAAAAAGTACCACAATTTTTTTTATCCAGTCTTCAGTGGATGGACATTTGGGTTGCTTCCACAATTTAGCAATTACAAATTGTGCTGCTATGAACATGGGTGCACATATCTCGCTGTGATAGGATGTTTTCAGATCTTCTTTGAAACACCCAGAAGGGGTATAGCTGGGTTGAATGGAACCTCTAGACCTAGTTTGCTGAGGAATCTCCAAACTGATTTCCACAGTGGCTTCACCAGTCTGCATTCCCACCAGCAGTAGAGTTCCAATTTCTTCACAGCCTCACCAGCATTTGTTATTGGTTGATTTCTTAATGATAACCATTTTTACTGGGGTGAGATGAAATTGAAATGTTTTAATTTGCATTTCTTGAATGCCTAATGATGTTGAACATTTTCTCATGTATTTATTTGCCATTTGTATTTCTTTATCTGAGAAGTGTGTATTCATTTCAACTGCCCATTTTTGGACTGGGTCTTTGAATTTGGAGGGAGGTGCTGATGTTTTTTAATTCTTTATATGTTCTAGATAGAAGACCTTTGTCCAAGGGAGAGTCAGCGAAAATTTTCTCCCAATTTGTGGGTTTTCTATTTACTCTGCTGGTGATTTCTTTAGACGTGCAGAAACTGTTCAGTAGGATGAGATCTCAGTTGTTGAATCTTTGAATTTTTTCAGGGGCAGTTTGGTTTTTGTTCATGAACTCTCTGTCTAGCACTATGTCTTCAAGGTTTTTACCTAATTTCTCTTCCAATAGATTTAGTGTTTCTGGTTCAATATTGAGATCTGTGATCCACTTTGATTTGAGTTTGGTGTATGGTGGTAGACATTGGTATGTTTTCAGTCTTTGGCAAGTGGTAAGCCAATTTTTCAAGCACCATTTATTAAAGAGGCTGTCATTCTTCCAGTGAGTTTGTTTGCCCCTTTATCAAAGATTAGGTGGCTGAGTGTGTTTTTGGTTGTGTCTGTGTCCTCCAGCCTGTTCCACTGATCTTCCAGTCTGTTTTTTACCAATTACCATGTTGATTTTATTACTGTGGCTTCGTAATATAATTTCAGGTCAGGGATTGTAATTCCACTTGACTTGTCCTTATTGCCCAGGATTGGTTTTGCTATTCTGGGTCTCTTCTGGTTCCAGATGAATTTAAAGAATGTTTTCTCCAGATCTATGAAGTATGCTAATGGTAGTTTAATGGGAATTGCATTGAATCTGTACAACATTTTTGGTAGTATGGCCATTTTCACAATGTTGGTTCTTCCTATCCATGAGCAAGGAATAGTTTTCCATTTACTGAAATCCTCTTTGACCTCTTTTTTCAGAGTACTGTACTTTTCACTGAATAGATCTTTTGCTTCTTTTGTTAGATTGATTCCTAAATATTTCAATTTCTTGGATGCTATTGTGAAAGGTATGGTTTCCTTAATTTCTCTCTCAGTCTGTTTGTTCTTTGTGTACAGGAATGCTATTGATTTGTGGTTATGGACTTGGATCTAGCTACACTGCTGAATTTGTTAATTACTTCAAGGAATCTTCTTGTGGAGCTTTTTGGGTCTTCCATGTAAAGCATCATGTCATCTGCAAATAGTGATAGTTTTACTTCTTCCTTTCCTATCCTTATTCCTTTTATTTCTCTCTCTTGTCTAATTGCTCTGGCTAATGGTTCCAACTATGTTGAACAGGAGTGGTGACAGTGGACATCCTTGTCTTGTTCCTGATGTTAAAGTAAAAGCTTTCAGTTTTTGTCCATTTAGTATGTTGTTGGCTGTTAGTTTGTCATAGATGGCTTTGATCGGGTTGAGGTAAAGACCATTTATTTGTATTTTCTGTAGAGTTTTTATCATGAATACATGTTGGACTTTGTCAGAAGCTTTTTCTGCATCTATTGAGATGATCATGTGGTATTTGTCTTAGGCTCTATTGATATGGTGTATAACATTAATTGATTTGCAAATATTGAACCATCCCTGCATTCCTGGAATGAATCTGATTTGGTCATCATATATGATTTTCTTAATGATTTGCTGCATTCTATTTGCTAGTACTTTTATTCAGTATCTTTGCATCTATATTCATTAGGGATATTGGTCTATAATTCTCTTTCTTGGTTGGGTCTTTCTCCGGTTTTGGTATCAGTATAAACTTGCCTCCAGAAATGAGTTAGGGAATATTGCCTCCTTTTCAATTTCATTGAAGAGTTTGAGGAGTGTTGGTATTAAATCTTGTCTGAATTGCTTGTAAAATTCTGCTGTGACTCCATCAAGGCCTGGGCTTTTCTTTGTCAGTATGTTTTTAATCAAATTTTCAATCTCATTAATTGACATTGGGTTGTTCAGCATTTTTATATCTTCTTGACTTCACCTTAGTAATTCATACATATCTAGGAATCTGCCCATATCTTCTGAGTTTTCTATCCTATGGAAGTAAAGATTTTCAAAGTAGGTATTAATGATCTTCTGAATTTCTGTAGAATCTGTAGTAATTTCATCCCTTTAATTTCTTATTGCATGAATTTGAGTTCTTTCCTTTCTTTTTTGGATAAGGTTGGCTAGAAGTTTATCAATTTTATTTATTCTTTCAAAGAACCAACTCTTCGATTCATTTATTTTTTGTAGGGTTTTCTCCATCTCAACTGCAATAATTTCTGCCCTGATCTTTATAATGTCCTCCCTTCTTTGGGCATTGGACATGACTTATTCTTCTTTTTCTAAAATTTTGAGGTGCTAATTTTTAAATAGACTGTTAGTCTATTTATCTGTTCTCTTTTTGTTTTCCTTATTTGTGAGTTCACCACTATAGATTTGCCTCTGAGGCCTGCTGTCATTGCATTCCACAGATTCTGGTAAGTTGTATTTACATTTTCTTTGTTTGTAGGTATTTTTTAATTTTTTCTTTAATTTCCTTGTGACTCATTGGTAGTTCAGGGAGTGTTGTTTAATTTCCAACTGTTTATGGAGTTTTTGGAGTTCTTTTGTCATTAATTTCCAATTTCATTGTATTGTGGTCAGATAATATGCATGAGATAATTTCAATTCTTTTACATTTTGGTAGGTATGCTCTATGGGCTAGAATGTGGTCTATTTTAGAGAAAGTCCCATGTGCAGCTGAGAAAAATGTGTATTCTGATGTTGTGGGGTGGAACACTCTGTAGACATCTACTAAGTCCATTTATTCACAGCTTTGGTTCAGCTCTGTTGTTTCTTTGCTGATTTTTTGTCCAGTTGACCTATCTCTTTATGTCAAAGGGGTATTGAGGTCCTCTACTACAAGTGTTATTAATTATGTGACTTTTCATGTCTGTTAAGATTTATCTTATACAGTTTGGTGCTCTGATATTTGGTGCGCACATGTTTATGATTGTTATCTCATCCTCTTGCAGTTTTTCCCTAACAAGTGTGTAGTGACCTTCTTTATCTCTTTTGATTGTTATTGGTTTGAAGTTTACATTGTCTGCAAACATAATAGCTACACTTGCTTTTTTCTCAGTTCCTGTTGCATGGAAGATTGTTTTCCATCCTTTGACTTTCAGTCTATAGTTTTCCTTTTGAGTAAAATGTGTTTCCTGTATAAGCATATTGCTGGATTTTGTTTCTTAATCCACTCTGACAGTCTGTTTCTTTTGACTGGTGAATTGAGGCCATTTATTTTTATGGTTATAACCGATATGTGTTGACTTATCATTGTCATGTTATCTACCTGCTGCTGGTTTCCTACTTTTCCTACCTGTTTAATTGCTTGCTCTTCTTGAGGATTCCTTTCTATTGTTGTTCTTGAAATTGCAGTCTTTTTTTTTTTCTCTGTCTAGAATATCTTTTAGTACTCTTTGCAACAATGGTTTAACATTTATGAAGTTCTTCAGTTGTTCTTTGTAGTGAAAATATTTTATTTCGCCATTGAATTTTAAGGATAATTTGGCAGGGTACATCAGTCTTGGTTGGAAGCTGTTCTGTCTCAGGACCTGAAATACTTCACTCCAAGCTCTTCTTGATTGGATTGTTTGTGTTGAGAAGTCTGCCATGATTCTGATAGGCTTTCATTTATAGGTAATCAGTTCCTTTTCTCTAGAAGCTTTTAAAATTCTGTTCTTTTGCTGGAGATCTGGGATCTTGACTATTATATGTCTCAGTGTAGTTTTATTTTGGTTGGGGTTAGTTTGAGTTCTATATGCCTCATTTAACTGTATATCAGGTTGTGTTTCCATACTTGGGAAAATTTCTGCTACTATTTCTGTAAATATTCTTTTTATGTCATTTGTGTTGCCTCCTGCTGTTTTATTGACTCTTATTAGTCATACTGTATTCCTCTTTGCCTCATCTTGCATCTGTTGTGTTGATTTTTCCTAGATCCTTGTTGATTATAAGAGATCCTTTCTTTCACAATCAGTAGCTGTCATGCTGTCTTCAAACTCTGAAATTCTATGTTTGGCTTCATTTGAGTGGTTTTGGCAGCTTTCAGTGGAGGCTTTGATTTCCTGGAAGTCTCTTTGAATCTGGTTCTTGCATTCTAATTCATTTCTATATTTTTCAGTTGTTTCCATCCATTGCCTATGTTCACCTACTTTCTTATATGTTTCTTCTTTAGATGTGCTGATCATTTCTTTCATTATTATTGTCATTTCATTTTTTGCCTGAGAGATTATTTCTCATCTGATCTCTTCTATGGCCTGATGAAGTTGTTTCTTTACTTCCACTGCAATCATTTCAACAATTTCAGGTGTGTGTTTACCAAGTTTGCCTATGTCAGTGTCTCCTGGACTGGTTCTGGGTGGGGTGGAGTTCTAAAATTGTGTTTTAGTCCTTCGTCTTGTCATGTTTGATACTGGATGCAGAAACCTCGGTCTCCTTCTTCCCTGGAAGCTCAGCAAAGACCGCTAGTGTCCCTAGTTTTCTGGGTGGTCAGGCTTCCCCCTTAGTGTCCACTGAGATGCACTGCTTAGTCTGGGGTTTTCCAACAAATGGTGAAGTATATTTAGTTCTCCCAGGTCTCAGACACAAACTGTGATGTCAGTTGACAGCAGTCTGTCTGATTCAGGATCCCCTCACAGTTCAGGGCACATGTATGACCCAGAATCAGGTTGCACTGGTGGTGCAATCCTGGACCAGTGGACCTGTGTCCCCTGGAAGTTCAGGGTACAGGCAAACCCAGCCACAAACTGCAGGGTCAACAGTTTGTGGACCACCTCATTCTGTGTCTTCAGGCAGCTCAGGACATGCACAGGAGCTAGACATGGGCTGCACTGGTGGTGATTATTGAGTGCCTGTGTCTGTGACCTCCAGTAGGTAAGGCATAAGTAAAGCCCAGACCCAAACCATGGTGCCAGCAGCTCACGGAGTGTCCACTCCAGTACCTCACTCAGCACTGGGCATTTGCAGAGTGGTCCCACTCATGAACTCCGGTGAAAGCAGTTCGCAGGCCTTCTGAGTGAGGATCTCCTATCTACACTGGGTGCACAGAGGGCAGAGACTCAGACTGTAATGGCAGTGGGGTCATGGGTCACCTGTTCTGCTCCCAGGAAGGAGATGGGAAATACCTGGTTCTCTCAGCTGGGAACTATGATGTCAGTGGGTCATAGCACGCCTGATTCTGCATCTCCAGCCAGTTCAGAATGCACAGAGGAGCCAGAGTGGGCCACATGGACAGCGATCACAGACTGCCTGTGTCTCTGACCTCCAGGAGGTCTGGGTGCAAGTAAAGACCAGATCTGAACTGCTCTGCCAGAAGCTCATGGAGCACCCACTCCAGTACCTCACTCAGCACTGGGCATGTGCAGGGAGGGCCCACATGTAAACCCCAGTGAGAGCAGTTCCTGGGCCTTCTGAGTGAGGATCTCCTGCCTGCACCAGGCACATGGAGGGCGGAAATTCAAAATGTACATATTTTAAGAAAGACACAAAGTACCAAATATTTCCCAAGAATAAAGAGTAATCTGAAGAGGCCTATTACAAGCAATGAGATTTAATTAATAAAAAAAAAAAAAAAAAAAAAAAAAAAAAACAAGAAAAATCTTCTCTAAAAGAAGAAAGTAGACCTAGGTGGCTTTACTGGTGAATTCTACCTTATAATTAAAGAATAAACAACCCAAATAATACACAAACTCTTCCAAAACATAAGCTGATCCTATGAGGTCAGTATTACTCTGATATTAAAGGCAAAGACACTCTAAAAAGTAAACAAATTACAGATCAACATTCTTTATGGATGTAGACTTTTAAATCCTCAATAAGATACCATTAAACCAAGTCCAGCAAAATATAAAAAGAACTATTCACCATGATCAAATGGGACTTATTCCAGGAATGAAAGGTTGATTTCACATACACACACATACCAAAAAAAAATCAATCAATTCAATACATCCTAGTAAAGGACAAAAAGTACATGATCATCTCAATAGACTACGAAAAGCACTTGACAAAATCCATTTTAAAAGTGTTTTATCATTTTATGATAAAAGCACTTAATAAAACAGTAATGGAAGGAAACTTCCTCAATCTGATAAAGGGCCTCTACAAAAGAACACAGCCAACATACTTAATGTTTAAAGACTAGTTGCCTTTCCTGAAGATCACAGAAAAAACAAGAACATCCCCCCTCATCATTCACACTTAACATTGAACTGGAAGTGCTAGCCAAAAAAATTAGGCAAAAAAGAAGTCACCTAAATTGGAAAGAAAGGAAAGAAACCATCACTACTAGTAGATAACATAAGCTTGTATTTAGAAAATTATAAGAAATTTTCAAAAAGAAAGCATTAAGACTAATGAATGAGTTTACCAAGGCTGTTGTGGTTTAATCTAGAGTGTCTCCCAAAACCCTCATGTGGGAGTAAGGCTTTGGAAGGTGATTGGGGGATGGGGCACTGCACTCACCAGTGGATTGTTCCCTTGGCGGGTTCATGTCTGACTGGACTGCTGGAAGGTGGATCCGGTTGGAAGATGCATTCTCGTAGGAAGAGGCGTATCACTGGCAGTCACCCTCAGAGGGTTTATCTCCATCCCCAACTTTGTCCATCTCTCTTTGCTCCCTGGTAGCCATGAGCAGTGAGCAGCTTTCCTTACCCATGTTCTTCCACCAGGCTATTTCTGCCTTGGAGCCAGCTGACTGTGGCCTGAGAACCAAAACCATTCATCAAATTAAACCTCTCCTCCTTTAAATTGTGAGTGGTAGGTATTTTGTCCCAAAGATAGGAAAGCTGATGAATACAGAAAACTGGCACTGGAACGGTGAGGCCATTGCTATGCTTTTAGTTGATCGTGTGGTTCAGAAACTTTTGAAATGGTTTGTGGAAGGAGTTTGTGAAATTTTGGATATATGGCTGTCTTGGTTACTTTTCTCTCATTGCTGAGACAATTACCCAATGCCCAAAATTAAGGAAGGAAAGGTTCATTAGCTCACAGTTTGTGGAGGTTTTAGTCCATAATTAGCTGGCTTCAAGGCAGTGTGGCATGGCACAAGTGCAACACTTTAAGGTGGCAGAAGACAGAAAAAGCAACGAGAGCAAAAAAAAAAAAAACCTCTTTTCCTCCTTTGTATTGTATCTCGGCTATCTACCCATGCATACACAATCTATTGTAGACTGACAACTGGGGGTCAACTTATTATCCCCAGCTGAACTGAGTAAGCATGGTGCTGGGTATGGGAGACCCACCTGGGCACTATTGCCAGTAGCATAAAAGGCAGACCTGGAGAAGAAGAAGAGAGGCTTTTGGGAAATAAAGAGGCTGTTGGGAACTTCTGAGGGACCGGTGTATGAAGCTGTAGGAATAAAACCAAAGGTATAGTACAGAAACCAGGAAATTGGAGTTGCCAGGAATGTGGATCATCTGCTGAGGAAAGCTTTAGGCAGCAAGCAGATCCACCCCAAGAGACAGGTCATGTGGGCTGGAACCAGTAAAAACATAGTCAGGGCTGCCTGAGCTCTTGGAGTTCATAAGAGCTGGGTTCTGGACACAAATCTACAGGATTTAATGTTCATTCTGCTGGTTGAGGACTTACTTTACTCTGATTCTTTTCGGCCCCTTTACTCCCTCCTTTCAGAGTGGAGACATTTAAACTATACCATTGTATGTTAGAAGTATTTAACTTTCTCTTTTATTTTACAGGGATTCACAGCTAAGAGTTTGCCTGGAGTTTCAGAGGAGACTTTGGATTAAAACTTTTAAGCATTGTTGAAACTGTTAAGACTTTAGCAACTCTTAGAGATGGACTAAATACATGTTACACAGTGAGATGGACAATAATCTTTTAGGGGCCAGTGGTGGATTGTTGTAGTCTAGATTTTAAAATGTCCCCCAAAAGTCTCATATGTTCAAAATGGCACTTTTGGAAGGCTCCTGGATCATGGGTGCACTGTATGCACCAGTGCATAAGTTTTGTAAGTAATAGGAGTCCAATTGGAATAGGTATGTAAATGAGGTCATGTAAATGGGGTGTATCTCTCTCCCTTGGTCTTCTTGTCTTTCTCTCTTTCCTTAATACTATAATGTGAACAGCTTCTCTGAGCCATGCCCTTACCCCTGCCATGCCTTTCCCCAATGCCATTTCTACCTTGAAGCCAGCTGACCATGGACTGAAATATCAAAACCATAAACCAAGTTAAACTTTTCCTGTTTTAGGTTGCGGGTATTGGTATTTTGTCCCAGTGGTGGAAAACCTAGTACAAAGGTTGTAGTATACAAGGTCAACATGCAATACTGAATTATATTTCAGTGTACCACCAATGAATAATAGAAAGTGAAATTTAAAAAGCAATTCAATTTATAAAGGCATGTAACATAATACTTAAGTTTAAAAAAAGTAAAAGACTTGAAAACTACAAAATATTGTTGAGGGAAATTATAGACTTAAAGAGATAAAACAGTCAATTTTCAAGTATTGAAAGACTTACTGCTATTATAATGGTGATAGTATAAAGATTTATAACCCTATAAAATATATATGCTAAAATCTTAACTTTCAAGATGAGGTGGGGTCTTTGGGAGGTAATTAAGTCATAAAAGTAGAGCTTTTGTGGTTGGGATTAGTGTCCTTACAAAAAGGACCCCAGAGAGCTGGCCAACCCTTTCTTGAGGTAAAAACACAAGGAGATGATGCCTTCTTTGAACAAGAAAATGGTTTCTCAGCAGACACCAAATCTACCAGCACCTTGGTCATTGACTTTCCAACCACCAGGAGTAGGAGAAATAAATTTCTGTTGTTTATAAAGCACTGAGTGTCTGGTTTTTTACAGCAACCTGACCAGACTGAGACAGTGACAATACTTCCAAAGTTGTATTTCAGATTCAATATAATCCTTACCAAGATTCCAGTGTGGGTTGTTGGTTATGTTTTTTACAGAAAATTTCCAGTTAATACTAAAATTCATATTCAGAAACATTAGAACCTAAGGCAAGACAAAAACCCTATCCCCAGAATTCCTTCCTCCAAAGCCAGTCAGTTTGTAAAGATATTGTATAAAAACTGAAATTCTCAATATATCTGTCTAAAACCTAGGCATCAGATAGAACTCAGTTGTATTTTCTTTGATCTTAAAAGCACAGAGTTATGATATAAATGAAGTATTCATAACACAATGACAGAAAACTACTTCAGGAAAACATGAAGATAAGAACTTTATCCATGATAGTACAGAAAATTAAGTCATCTCTTCCCCCATTAGAAAGCAGAAACATGGTGATACAAGCCATAATCCCAGCACCCTGGGAGGTGGAAGCAGAAGAACAGAAATTTGATCCCAGCTGGAGCAATTTAGCAATTTGTGAGACCCTGTCTCAAAATTTAAAAAACTGAAAATGGGATCTGGGGATTTAGGATAGTGCAAAGGCCTTGGGTTCAGCATCCAGCGAAAGGGGGAGAGAGAGAAGGGGAAGGGAAAAAAGAAAAAAAGGAAAAAGCTTCTTACACATGGCTCTGGCTGTAGAACAAATCCACACAGAGGAAGACTGCAAACCACCCAGCCTTGCCTGGAGGGTTCCAAAGAGTTCCACTTACAATCAGTGGATTCACGTTTGTGAGTCTATTGGCAAATCTCAGGCAACGTGAAGTCAGCTTGAGGAAAAGGAAGTGTGCCAAGCTTGCTCACACCTATCATTTCAGTCCCAGAGGGGAGAGACAAGGCCTCCAAGTGAGAAAAGTTGATTTGACATTTGATTCTGTCACTCACTGAGTGGACTTTTAATCTCTAAAATGGAAAAATAGGTATCTGTAGAGTGTGATGATTTCATTAAAATGTAATTTTCCCAGTTGCTTCTCTGAGGAACTTGCAAAGTGGGCAGTAAGATCCTAATACTGTACTCAGATGTATTTATCACTTAAATATTAGTAGACCTTGTTATTTATAAGATTGCATTGGATATGGCTGTGCGGATTAAAAACAAATTTCGCTGCTATTTAAAGTTTCTTCTTCATTTCTAAGGAAAGGAAGGAAAGGAGGGAGGAAGAAAAGGAGGCAAAGAATAAAGAGGAAAGCGTGTAACTATCAGAGTCGCATGTCTAGGCCCTATACTCACTGTGCTGCTATCCACTATGAAACCTTTTCCCAGCTCCAATGCTATATTTGAACCTAGCAGAGAAGCCAACAGCACAAATTAGTGGTGAGACTTTCTACTGATAGCACACACCTTTTTCACAATTGCGTAAAATTATACCAAGGATTTACCCCAGTGTTTTGATTATTTGAAACTCTGTTTTTAGAACACCTAAGTAATTATTGTTTCTTGCTTTCCTCTACCCCTCAACAAACGGTGATGTTATTCTTTCCACATGTTATACTGGTTGGTAGTAAGCAAAGAAATGCTTTTATTTACTTATTCAATTAATTGGAAATATCAAAAGCTCTGCTAGGAGCATTGTAAACTTCTCCATGCAATAATCAAAATAAAGAAATTTAAAATTTATATTTGGAGTTCTGTTGCAGTGTTCTTAGACTTTTCTATTCTTTGGAAAGGAAAACATTGTATGGTAAGGAAGATGTTTCCTTGTTACTTGGGAGAGTCATCTCAAACAGGCAGGTTTCTCTTCTGCCTGGCTGAAAGTGGCTACAACACATAAAACTTCTTTATTTTCTTCTTTTTTTTTTGTTTTTCTCCAGTACCGGGAACTGAACTCACGACCTTGTGCTTGCCAGGCAGGCACTTTTGCCGCTGAGCTAAATCCCCAGCCCCCTAACTTCTTTATTTTCTGATCAACAGCCATACAGCCAGTCTCATGAAGCTGTGCATGAATAGTCAATAAAAAGAAAAAGGTCCAAAATCACCATGCAAAGATAGTAATTAAAAACAGGAGAGAGAAAAGCCAATTATAAATTACACTACACTTGAGGCTATAAAAAAAATCTTCTTTTTAATTAACTGAAAGAATGAGGCAAACAAACTCAGCTTTTATAAGTGGTTACTGACGTTTGGAGACAAATGATAAAATAATTTTTTGTGTGTCATTGGTAAGCTGCACACCACCCGTCACCATCTCAGGGTGGACATGGGGGTGGGGTAGAGATCATCCGGAACAAATTCCAAAAAGATTTTCATTGATGATTTTGGAGTTTGCACTGTACTATACTTCACCAACTGCAGCCAAATCTAGAAACATGTACTGTAAGAGCCAAGGTTTTCCTGAAGAACAAAGGCCCTTATCCAAAGATCTTCCATGAAAATCACAACAACAAAAAATCCAATGTAAGACATTAAACCAAACAGGTATGCCTATTTCCTCTCTTGCAGAGAAAGCCATTCCTTTCAGGAAGGGCTGCTTAGGGAATCTACACTCCACTGTCTGTTCTAACATCATTTCAGTTTCTTTGAAAATGACTTCTCACCTTGATCACTATCCTGGGTGTTAATCATTATATTTTCATAAGTATGGTGAAATCATCAATATGTTCCACGGTGGCCTAAGAAAATCCTAGCTCAAATCTATGAAATAATGGTGACATGTGTTGATTTCAAAGCTCTATTTGATCTCTTGTTCAAATGTATGGCTTACTGTGGGCCAGCGGATTGAAAGTGAACATCAGTACAAGGTTGGAAAATCCTTTGTGTAATATTCCTGAAAAGTATGGCTCAGCATAGGGGGAAAGAAACTAACTCCCAGGAAAACTCAGAAACATGGTTATCACAAAATCAAATTAGATGGTCAAAGCAAAATTAGAAATGGTTTCATACCTCCAATCTTTATTTTCCACAATTCCTCTCCTTGTAGGGCTTTTCTGATTTCTAATTATCTATATCACCCTGCAAGTTTACTTTTTCCTAGTGCATAGAAAAAGAGGAATTACGATCATTCATCATTTTAATTCTGTTTTTCAAGACAACTTTAAAGAAGAAAGACGAAAAACAAACCACCAGAGCCCAAAAGTTATCAGATGACTAGAAGAGTACAGGAAAGATGGGGAAAAGGCATTGTTTAGGAATTAAGTGAGATCACGCCCTCACAGTGCCGGCTCAATTTAGTCCTCACGCTACCTGACTCGATCACCATATGGCAGGGCCAACTGCTGTCTTTCCACTTTCTCAGTCATGAGCATCGCGGGTACAGAGAAAGACAACTCAAGGTCGCAATGAAGGATTCTTGAGATTATAGTGCAGTTCTACGCAAGGCCTCTAGATGGCACTCTTTCTTATCAGTAGTCAAAGTGAACAGCTTTACTTCCTATAGCAATGATGACTAAAATTTATCCTATTGTATTTTGATATTGTTGCCCCATGACATCTTATTAGGAATATGGATGCTTACATCACACATCAGAGTTCACCAATAGCAAATTGTGCTCTTGACTGAAAAAAGAAAGCCACTTCTCACAAGAGTACTTGAGCTCCTGCTGTACCTGGATTGAACTCTGCACCGCCCGTGTTCTGCCCTGGCAGGGCTGAGGTCCGTCCCCTACAGCTCCTACATCTTGCTTGGGACCCGACTTCCCATTTCAAAGATGAAGAAAGGCTAGGGAATCAGTATCTCCAGTCTCTACACAGCTTCTCCTTAAATTCCTTACCGCTCAGCAGGAGGTAAGCGGGGTGAGAGTCATGGTAGCTGGGCTGAGAAACAGACGCTAGAGTAAAGCGTACCCATATTTCCCGCCAACCCAGAGTTATCTGATGGATTTGGGGTCTCATAAGTAGCACTCGTCTTCCTGTGACATTAAGGGTGCTTCTGTGAAGCTGCCGGCCTTAAAGTCACCACAGCACCCGCCTTCATCCTCCCTCAAACATAAAATAGGCCCTGTCTGAATGGACAAACTTTCCCCAAGACCCCCAAAATGTACCTCTGTCCCTCTTTCCGTTTACACACAGGCTCCTCAGGAAACCAAGTACTCTGCCCGTACTCTACATAGGAGATTTCAGCTTCGTTGGCCAGAGCACAATTAAGAACCAGAGCAGGTTGTGGAGTAGGAAGCTGCAGAATGTTGATGTAGTTAGTTTCATAATTTCAACGCTATTTAGTTAACACACTTATGTCCAGGAATCCTCATGAATTCATAGTTCTGTGGTAGCTTAGGATTCCTCAAAGTAACAAATTAAAACCAGCATTCCATTCAAATTTATTTCATTTCATTTTATCTCACCTCTCTGTTCACCAAAGTTAGATTTAACTAGGTGTTTGCAGGTTGATCACTAGGTGAATCAGCAGCTCCGACAAACACAATAGAGTAGACTTTTAAAACTTAAGAAAACACACAGATAACCTCTCAGAAACCTTTTGTCCTCAAAGCAAAGACCCTTGTGCTTTTTTGCCATTAAGAATTCTTATAAACACTCATTCCTCACAGGGTTATTTTTCCACCAGCTTATCTTGCTGAGACATAATACAAATAAGGTCATAGGTGTCTTACATCAACACTTAGATATATAAGCTGCATTAAATAATTTAAATGGGTCATTTAGCTAACACTGGATATTTTTTCAGAAAGCCAAAGATTTTATTTTGGTTGTTTATCCATGTTTCAAGTTTTACTCTGAAGATTCTTCCTTGGGACACAGAAGTGGGAAGAAAACAACTATAGCTGTGACTTTACCCAGAAACATTTTAAGCAAGCCATTTCCCTCAATTTTGCTCAAATGTTTAGCACTCCATAAAAGTCAAGCTGCATTTGATGAATTCTTTAAACACTACCAAATGTAGTTTTCTAGGGAGAAAGCTGCCAATTTTTTAAGAAATGAGATTAAACCTCCAGATGGCCCTTTTCGGAAGGGGTGATTACTAATTGGATTCCCATGTCCTCATCTGACTCTTCAATCTACCCTAGGTAGCCATCTTTAGATGAGGAGAAAACCAAAATTCATCCAAATGAGCAACTGAAGGTCACAAAGGTAAACAGTTCCTACTGGCATGATCTGTGGGAACTTGGACCCCCTCTCACTCTGTGTATTTCCAGACAAGCTTTCTCCTGTCAGACAAAATCCTTAAAGATCTATCTTTAGAAGACATACTTTTCCAGCTTCCTAAGCAAATCCAAATGTCCTTGGGAAAAGTACAGTCTCCGGGGTTTATTAGTAATATTTGTATTTCCTTAAATGTCCCGGATGAGTGTCAAGCAAGGGAGAGAAACAGAGAAGTTCATTGATGGTTACCCAGCATGGTGTTGTCTAAACCCATGAAGTCCTGAGCAATCATTATTTGAAAGGAGGAGGAAACCAACTCAAACTCTGCTCCTCCCTCTTCTCTGGCTGTGGGCAGAGCAGACCCACAGCTTAAAGAGCTAGTGGGTTTTACTTGAAAGCTGGGTTTCTAGGAAAGAAAACCTAAAGACTTTTGTCTTAGGAACCCTCGATTCCAAATTATGAAGAAGAAAAACCAATAATAAAAAGAAGACCAAGATTGAGTCTCTTTGGAAATGCTATCTAATTATCCCCATGGAAGATTTTTGGTGATTATTAGCATACTAGAAGTCCTGAATATTACTTATAACCTTCATTTTAACCTTGCTGTTTCTAAATCTGTTTGTCTATAGAATTTCATTTTTCTTATTTTATAGTAACACCTTCCTGAACCTTTCAGGAAATTCTGCTTGTGCGGAGATCCTGAGAATTTTCTGTCTCCTCATGATGCTTTGTAGCTACCATGTAGCTCAGAACAGGGTATTTACAAATGTTTATTCAGACGTTATTTACATGTCTTTTTTTTTTTTTCAGAACACATAAGATGAAAAAAACCCTGAAGGGTTTCATTTGCATATCACTTGGGATACCTTTTAATAAAGGCCACAAACATTGCAGAAAAAAAAAAATCTTTTGAGGAAATAAAAAGGAATATCCTTTTCTTCCTTTTCCACCCATAGCTGTATTCTTATTTCAAGATTCTTCTACCTTCTAGACCCTCTTTGCTAGGGAAATTTCCTACTAAAGTTAACTCTCCAGATATCTCCAACCAGATATCTTATTCATTTCAAAGCAATAGTCTCCAACCTTATTGGCCACAGGATTTGGTTTCATGGAAGACATATTTTTGACAGATGGGGCTGGGGGAGTCAGGATGACTCAAAGGCCACACAGCCTGGCTCCTTCCTGTGAGCATTTTGCAGTAGGGTTCTCGCTCTATGAGAAGCCAACGCTGCTGCTGATGGGACAGGAGGTGAAGCTCAGGTGGTAATGCCAGCAATAGGGAGCAGACATGGAGACAGGTGAAGTTTCACTTGCTCACCTACTGCTTCGCTCCTGCTCTGTGGCCCAGTTCAGTGTTTGGCCCAGATCCAGTTCCAACATGCCACGGACCAGCACCAGTGTTTGGCCCAAGGGTCAAGGGCCCCAGTTTTGGAACATTTACTATCTTTGCTTTGTATTATTGGCTCACAAACTTGAGTCTGCAATAACCTAAGGTTAATTCAAGGTCAGCCAAAGTATTGTATCTTTCTAGCTCCAACAAATAATGTGGTCCCTGGGACACAGTACCAGCTCATAAAATTCTGTGATATGCACAAACAGCTAACAAAATTCTAGGGGCAAAAAAAATAGAAACCATACAAAAATTTCAACTAAAATGATTTAAAATTTTAAAGTATGGAAAGATATTCCATTAAATAAATACCTAAATCTAGTTTATTATGATCATTTCATTTTACAGCTAGAGGGGAAAGAAGAGGAAGGAAAAGGAAATGAAAGACTCATAAAGGAAACATAAGAAATGAAAGAAAAAAAGTTTTACATGACTGGCCATCCTGGTTCATAGGCTCTGGTTCTCTGTATACTGCTGACAAAACAGAGGAGGCCAAAGGAAATGGCTTTATTCAGCGGTAGCTCTGAGGATATGGGCAGCCTCATTTGCCTCCAATCACCATCTCACTGTGTATCAGTAAGCAAGGATCTTCCACAGTAAGGTACAGAGAAAAGAGGGAATATAATGAGATGACAGACATCACCAGGCACCACTCACTTCATCACTGCTAGCCACCTATCACTCTCTCCCTTCCCTGTGGAAATAAAACTGGGGCTTCTCCTCCTGGGCCCAGAATCTACACATTTTGTCACTCCTCTGAGCTGATGAGAGGATGGGTGCTTGGCGGTCATGCCTGATACTTAAGGAAGTTGGAGAAGTGGCTTTCCTCTAAAGAAAAAAAAGAAAATATAACTCTTAAAGTTTCATTTTGTCATGCTGGTTACAAGTAGACAGGGAAAATAGAAAAGGGAATTCATACAAAAGTGTAGATAGAATTCAAAGTAAAAAAAAAAAAAGTAAGGCAAAAGAATAGCTACGATGAAAAAGGGAACTTTCTCTCAACAGTTTTGAAGTCTTAGTACAAGAATATACAGTTTGGATTGTCATTATTTTTTAGCATAGACTAACTGTAAATAAACTATTATTCACAGATCTGCAACATTTTAAAGTCCTTATAGCTTCTGGTGTTTTGCTTTGAAGGCATAATCAGTTAGTCTGTGACTGCAGCCATTATAACAGCTACTCTGGAAAGTAATTCAAATGTGTGATTTTTTTTTCCCCATTAATCTACTGGGTATGATTGGCCTGTTCCATTTGAAAGTCTCATGATTTAGCAATTATTTAAAGCCTTCAAACAGAAATTTACTAATAAGGTGTTGGAACTGAAATAAACAGAATCATAATAAATGTCAAATGGCAAATGAGTTAAAGATGTTTGTTTTAATTGCTTTATTGCATTTCTGAGTGTAAACTGTTAAGAATATCAGAATACTTAGCTAGATTTTCTTCTCTATGAAACTTTCCTTTTCATCTCAGTCTTATCTTCCTGTAGTGTCTTCAAGTTTCATAACCACTACCCACTTTCTTTTGTGGGTCTTATCTATTTTTATTACTTAGCAATAGTCAGTTTCCCTCAAGCAGAGTTGTAGTAATTAACCAGAATAACAGGGAATGACTCAGATTCTTGCTCTGAATTTCTCTTCTAGCTTCAAATTCTAAAAATAGTTTGTAATAGTGAAAGGGCCATTTGGGTAATATTCATTTTTACAGAGTCTGTGAGAGCTTCCTTTATACTCAGGAGTTTGTAAAAGACACTGTTTTGACTTCACAGCAGGAGATTTCCTTGGGCTAATGTACAACATCAAATCTTACATCTCTTCCAAAATTTCAAGTCTACAGTGTCATCCTGAACTTCTAATTATCACTGGGACATAAAGAAAGCAGCAAGTTCTTTAGCCTTCAGTTTCATGATCCATTAAATAAATTCCTGTGCAAGGAAAGCTTCTTAGCTCTAAAATATTCTATATCTAAAGGGACTTGATCTTCAAGGTACATCCAGAACTTTTAAGGCAGATAATTTGAAGAAGTTGAAAAGGTGGTCTTCCTGCAAGATTTATGAGTAAGTTTCCCAAATCAGTCAAGGAATAACTATCTACTGAGTAATGATTACATGCAAATATATGCAGCTAGAATTCACAGGGAGAGGGCCTTATTCCCTTCCAACAGCTTCCCAGCTGTTTATTGAGATATAACATACAATAAATGTATAAGTGGCAATAATACATATACAATGTGAATTCAGAATGAGTCACAAAACAGTGAAAATTCATATGAGGTAATCATCAAATAGGCTAAGAATGCAAAAAAGAGGGGCTGGGGATTTAGCTCAGTGGCCAAAGTGCCTGCTTGCCAAGTGCAAGGTTGTGAGTTCGGTTCCCGGTACCGGAGAAAAACCAAAAAAAAAAAAGAATGCAAAAAAGAAATTTCAGCTGCCCTTATAGTAAGAATAATGAATGCATCAAAAGGTGGTAAAGGCAGAGATGAGTGGAGATATGGATGCCCTTAGCACCGGGACACGTTTCATTTGCTACCCATGAATATCTTTAAAATCTTTCTTGCTTGGTATCTTCCATGCTACCCCTTTACCTGTCCAAGTCCAAAGCACTCATGCTCTTCAAACAAGGAAAAGTTCCCTTCCTACATGAAGAAGTCTCTGCTCCTCTATTTGGAAGCTATGCTTTTCTCTCATGAATTTCCACATAATCTTATTTTTCTTTCTTTCACAGCAATTGTCACTTGTTTCCCTGTACTGTTTTATAAACTCTCATACCTCTACTACTAGAATTCAAGTTCCTTAGAAGAAGCCAATCAAATTAACCTTTGTTTACCCATAGTATTTACATTAAGGCTTTGTACTGTTCACTCATGTGTTGTTTGCTTTTTAAATTTGTTTACTAACTTATTTATCCATTTAACACAAATTGAATGAACAAGTTAAATTATGCAAGAAACACTTTTAAGACCTGTGGATACTGCATTGAATAAATACTAGATGCCATCATCTGTTAGAGTTTGCTCTCTGTTGTGGGATAATAATTGATCAATTAAACAAACATATATGCACAGACCCTACAAGTCCTAAGTATATTTAGAGATATGGAAGAAAAGAATAAAGAGTGTTGAGAGATAGTTTAGACTCAGTGGCCAGCATTTGCTATAGTGAATAAACGAAATATCATTTCTAAGGTAGAAATTCGGAAACAAAGAAAATATTTTGAGGCATTGAATGAAACAAATTCAGCAAGAGTAAATTTCTTAATCTATCCCACTGCAAGTAGCAGTAATGACGATAGTTGTTATTGTTAAGAATCATAATACTTCTTATTATATAATCAAATAGGTAATATTTGTTGCATTTTTCTTATCTGTTAGGCAATGTAGTGAACAGTCTCTTCAACTACAAGAAGGGCATTTTTATTATTTGCATTTAAGAGTTAAGGCAACTGAGGATTAGATGGATTATGTAACACATATAGATCCCTAGGTAGTAAAGGGAATATCTGTGAGAAGAATCTAGAACTGGCAGATAAAGTGTTAATGTTACTTAAACTGAATACCTGCCTTCTCCTAAGCATGGCTGGAATAATGTTTTCCTCTTCTGTCTGCTTCCTGGAGCTTCACCACTAAAGAACATCCTGGAAGCTTTAAGCTTTGCGCCTCACTGTACATCTCTAAGGAGAGCAATTATCTGAGCAAGGACCAGAAATTTCCCAATACACAGTTCAGAAGGGAAAGGAAAAGAAAGCATGCATGTTCTGTACTCCTGCAGAAAGAACTGGGTCCTGGCTTCTACTCAAGGAGGTCTTCTGGGGCTGCATGGGCCACAACCAAATGCAGTGTCACTTCAGGGAAGAAAGGTAGGTTCTACAGGATCTTCTCCCTGAGCAGCAGAAAGCACAGCTAGTAAAGTTCTAAGTTTCAAGGTCAAAGAGCACAACTTGTGGACTGGATGATGAGACCCGATTCTCTGAGCATTCAGTTTCTGTGAGGGGAAGAGAGTATCACTGCTCCAGAGGAAGAGTCAGTAAGACCCACACACGTGTGGTGGGAGAGTAGAGTAAGAGGGGAACAACGGCCCTGCTATCTTCTCCCCACTCGCAGTTTCCCTCTTCTGCCTAGCAAGACTCTCACTTCCTCAGGCTGTCTGTCACATGCTGACCCCAAACTGATGCTGTTGGTTCTGACAGCCCCAAAGGAAGAATAATGCCCTATCCTTGCACCAGATTAGGGTCATGCTAGACTGCGGAACAGAAATGCAAATTAAACTTATTTGCATTATGATATTACAATATACTAAGTAGGCAAGCAAGAGGGGGAAAATCCTTTAATTGCTTCTATAATCAAGCCACTGAAGTATCGGAAGGAGTGCAGGCAGGAGTGTTTGTTCCCAGGATCAAGCTAGGCCACTGTGGAAATGAGCAGGAAGTTGCTCAGCAGTCTCTCCCCAGGAGAACCAGATGATGAGCAAAGCACAGGCTCAACAAAGAGGGAGAAGAATGTTAAGAAAAGAAGAGATTCTCCTCAGTAACCATAAGTTAATCCTCACAGGCTCTGTCTAAATGTTGAAGTTAGATAAAGGATGTTATGAGAGAAAATTCTAAAGTGCTCGGAGGTCTTTCCAGAGCTACAATTAATTCTGAGAGGAATCTGGCCCAGTGATTGCACAGTAACACATCTGTGAATGGAATGGAATAGACTGGAGTGGTGTGGGTGAGGTGGTGTGGAGTGGAGTGGAGTGGAATGGAATGGAATGGAATGGAATAGAATGGATGAATTTGTAGTTTCTTCCACATAGCCTATTTTAATAATACATGGCCCTACGGCACTGACCACAGAGAACTAGACCATGAACAAGTGTCTGAAAGGCAAATATTTCTAGGGTGGTATAAGATATATAAAGGAAGACTGGCAGGATAACTATCCAGCATTTAGTACTAGTGGGTGAGTAAGATGAAGTAGAAAGAGCAGAAAAATATGAGGAGAAAAAGGAGCAGAAGCAAATGAGGCACAGGAAGCTGTGAAGATGACAATGATAAGGGGAAAGAAACTCCCAACCTGCTAGATGTCCAGTATGAGTTTGTGTTCTCTAAAATTGAAGAATGAATTTTAGGAACAATAGAGGTTAAGAGCAGAATATATTTATTGGGGAAAGAGTGTTTCTATCTGAGAGAGAGACAGAACGGTGTTGCAAATGGATTGCTGAGGACCCTGCTTGTAGTGGATTGGCAACTGGTGGTCAACTTATAACCCCCAGCTGAACTGAATAAGCATGGTGCTGGGTGTGGGAGGCCCACCTGGGATTTCTGCCAACAGCACAAGAGGCAGAACTGGAGAAGAAGAATAGAGGCTTTTGGGAGCTGAGAGAGGCTGTTGGGGGCTGGTAGGAGTTGGTAGAAATTGTAAGGAGCTGTTCATTGTTTTGGAGCTCGTCATGCTGGCTTTCCTGATGCACTGGCTGTTTTCATTCTTCAAGGAGCTCGGAACCTCGTTGGCACCGAGAATGGCTTTGGTTCGGTTTGGGGGAGCTCGGGTCCTCACTTTGAGCATCACTTCCTAGCTCCAGAGGGAAAGATGGTGCACTGCCAGTCTCCTGGAGAAGCTTACTGTGTTGGCTTCCCTGATGGAAACTCGGCTATCTTGATCATCAGAGGAGCTCGGGACCTTGCTGTTGCTGAGAATGGCTGTGGTACCTTTCAAGGGAGCTCTGGTTCTTACTCTGAGAATCGCTTCCTGGCCCCAGCGTAGATCCCTTGGCCTGCTAGCACAGATCCTTTATCCTGCTGGCACAGATTTCCTAGATTCTACCACTGAATTTTGGGCCTTCATAGCACAGATCCATGAAACAGGCCTGCATGAGATATTGTTATGGGCTCTGGGCTTTCAGTTGGATTCGTGGGAAGCATTGTTATGGGTTCTAGGTCTTAAGTTGGACTCATGCAGGACATTGTTGAGGGATCCAGGCCCTCAGCTGGATTCTTGGTCTATAGTGTGTGGACAGATTTCCTGCACTCTTCTCTATATCATTCTTTAGGTGACCATTATAAATAATCTTATAAAATATGTGTCCTGTATTATATTATTCTCCTTGCAAAAATATCTCCCAACCCAACACACTGCCTTTTCATGGAATTGTAGAGCAAAAACATGAAACGAGCTGGGTCCAAGATGGGGAAAAATGGGAAATCACAAGGTGGCCATGAGGCGGGATACAACTAATAAGATTATGATTGTAATTGCTCAGGTAAAATTGATTAAATCCAGATCAAACGGGGAAGTGAGTCATGCAGCAAGCAGGCATGAATACAGAACCGGGGCTTTACCTGTAGAGTATAGTGGCTCTTTCTGGCCTTCTCAAGGTGATACCTATCCTTAGGAGGTATGTGGATGCATTTGTTTTATCTTTTGTCTTGTGGTCTGGCCCCAGGGGAGGTTTCTGTCTCCCCCACCGTTGCAAGGCATCTTGTCTACTGCACTGGCTCCTTCCAGGCCCTACAGTCTGACTGCCTATGTTTCTGTCTAATGCAGCTGTCTATAACAACAATATGGAAGGAAGCAGCAGACACTGGATTTAAAGGATGAAGTGAGCACTGAGCGATTTCATGGAACCACAAGCAAATCAATTTCATTTGTCAATTAAAAGTGCATATTAAGCAAGTGCTCTTCCCTCTCCCTCTTTGACTCATCTTTTGCTGTTTTCTTGGACCTAAGCCCCTACCTGCATCACACCTTCAGGAAGCCTCCCTTACCACCTCACCATATCATGTTCCCATTTCATTCTCGTCACACATCATATAACCCTCTTTTGTGACACTTCCTGTAGCCATGTTTTTTCACTCAACTTCTGTCATAGAAATATTTCTTATGAGCCAAAACAGAGAAGATTCATGACACTGAGATTTGAGGTTGAAAGATGGCTGGGATTTGAATGGATGGGAAAGAAGAAAGGGACTCTGCAAACTGGAGTGAGTAGCATCTCCAGCTTATGGGAATATTGGAAAATACACTGAAAGGAAAGATCTCTCCAGACAAACACAAACATGTGGGTAGATTGGAATATTGTGTGCAATTTCACAGAGTTCTTAGAACTCTAAGCATGTCCATGGGTTCCCAAGTCCAGCTGGATCACATTCAGTACCTTCAGGAGTCCATCAGCCTAATAATCATTTTATCTTTCCCAACCAAATAATATGATCTCAGAAACCACCAAATGTCAGTCATCACTGCCCTGAATAAATAGCAGAAGCGCCAAATTGCCAATATCCTCTTTGCCTAATTTCATGGGCCCCTATATGAATGCCCTTTGTCTTAGTAAGATGAGGCATGTTCAGGTCAAGGGAAGGAAGGAAAAGGGCAAGTGGGGAATTGCAGTAGCTAGTTGTGCAGCAAGCACAGCAGCTCTACCTTAATCTAGTTCCTGCAAAATCCCTGAGTACCTGGGCCAAGAGCAGTCAAGCAATTCCAAGTTGAAAATAAAAGTCTCTCCTTATAGCACGTTGTATCACTATACTCCTTGCTAGGACTGTTAAATTTAACAAGTTCATAACAAACTAGAATTTGCTGTTTTCCCTATGAACCTCTCAATGCATTACTCTGCAGAGTAAGAACTTTGTTCTTTGACACAATGCCATCTGTTGTATCATCCCACAATGCTGTATTAAAGAAACCACCATGCCCTAGCTATGCACTGTGACTAGACAACGTCCTTACTGTCTGAAGGACAGACACATCCAGAGCTTCAGAGCAGCCTCCGTGAAAACAGCATCAGCCCAGAGTATCTCGCTCCTGTATATTTTCCTTGGCACCTGAGAAACATTTAAAATCCCACAAGAAAGTTCACAAAAATACCACTTACAAAGACAGCAAAAGACAGGAAAGGATATAATGGAGCCTTTAAACAGTGGTATAAATATACACAGATATATCATCCAGAATAACTCTTTGAGTCTATATTCTTTGTGAGAAATGAGAATAATTTTATTGGATAATCACAACAAATCTGTAAAGATATTATTCCCAAGTTGTAGAAGAAGTGGAGGCACAGAGAATTTAAACTTTTTTTTTAATTTTGAATTCTAAAGCTCCTTGGCAGTGGCCAAATAGCATTTGTGATATTCACTATATTCTACAAAACTATTGCATGCCAAAGTCAGTTTTACTACTTCTTTTACATACCACACTATGCATGATTTTTACTACTCAACACCTTAAACCAAAATAATCTCCCTTCAAAAAGACAGGATGGCACCAGAAGTGGCTGATAGACATTTAATGTAGCTGCAGCTACAAGTTTATAGCTTGCCATATAGAAAACAGCCTAATATGCTTTTCTGCAGATGCCCAATGAGGAACAGCTCTGCTCAGAGCCAGCTACTCCCTGACAGTATAGAGACCTTCACTTCCTGCCTCCTCCTCCTTCCTCTCATTCTTTCTCACTCATTACAGGTTCATAAAGCAAAGTCAAGCAGACAGCCTTCTGAGAATCAGCATGAGGAGGGTTACCAGCTATACAATCTCAGGAGACTATTCCTGTGGCATTAATTCCTTTTAAGTTATTATATCACACTATTGAGTTTCACATCTGTAACTTTATGAAAGCATAAAGACAGAACTTCACCTTCAGGACTTCTTTTTTTCCTTAAGAATTCCAGCGGATTAACTGGCTTTGAAATGAAAAGACCCTATCCTTGAGTTTGAAAATGAAGTAACTGACTTTGCTCAATGTTGTTGTCTAATCTATGTGGCTTCTATTTTCCTTAACTATCTTTCCCGTTAATCTTTAGTCATTGAAAATTACTGTTATCCAAAAAATGTGCAGCGTAGAATTAACTTTGGAAAGAAAAGGCCAATAAAAAGAAAAATTCATTCCTTAGAAAATAGTAAGATACAGTGGGCAGGACATGAGGCTTGCAGAGAAGATGTAAAGAGTGAAAGGTGTAACAGAGGCTTCTAGAAACATTGTAAATATTTAGTTATGCAGCAACCAGGATAATAATTCTGAGCACTATTGTATCCCTCATACCCATTAGGAAAATAATTTGGTTGCACAATCACCACAAACCTATAAGGATAATATTATTATTCCCAAGTTATAGAAGAATGGAGGCACACAGAAATTAAGTAATTTTCCCAAAGTTATTCAGCTAGAAAATAGCTCCACAGGGATTCCAACAAGGTCTTGCTGGCTCCAAAACCTGTACTGTTAATCATTATGCTAGCCTGCTTCTTAAGCTCCATAAACATCTATATTAACTTGAAAAATCACAGATACATACAGGCACTTGTATTTATATTCTTGTCTTTTTATATCATATCTTACCCTCAAACTGCCCTGAAGAACTATGTAGGAAAAGGGTCAGTGTGGTAATTTCGCTTATCTTTGCAAACTTGAAAAAATATATATAGTCATTAATTCATTTAAAAAGTGTTTATAAAACACATACTTTTCCCCCAATAAATAAGAAATCTTAAAACTGCATTCAGCACTATCCAATAGTACACAAGTTGGAAAAAATCTCTGCTTCCTTGGAGCTCATCATATAATAGGGGAAATGGACAATAAATATATGAAAAAACATGGTAAAATCATGAGTACTGAAAGTGAATGAAGTGGTTGAGAGCACAATAATTTTCCTAACGACACTGGTATTTGTTTTGTAACCTTGCCCTAAACTGAACTCTTGACTTCCTTTCATCTTTCTTCCTTATCTCAGCAACTGGCAGGAAAGCTTAGAATGTCCCTGTATCACTCTACAGTCATATCAGGCCCATTAACACATCCTGTCGGTCCAGCAAAGGAAGTAGTCCCAGAATCCAATGCTTGCTTACAATCTCTAGTGCTTCCACCCTCAACAGAGCCAGTGTCAGTTCAGCATGGGCTGTCTCGCCTGTTGCTGCCGATTCAGACCCTGCTTCTCAACAGCAGCCAGGCTGGTCCTGGGACGCACAAGATTTCTGCACTGCTTGTCTCCTCCTGGCTCACTTTATCACCTGCTTTAATCTTTTGCTCAAAAGTAAATTTCTCAACGGGCCAAATTAGATTTATTTTGCTCTATTCTTCTATAGTACAATACCTTTTTAAAATATTGCATTATACATTTATTTATTATATTTTTTGTTTAGTCTGTCTCCTATATAAGTTTTTCTTTTTTCTTTTTGATACAGGGTCTTGCTATGCAGTTCAGGCTGGGCTTAAGCTCACTTTGTAGTCCAGGGTAGCCTCAAACTTGCAATGATCCTCCTGCCTCAGCCTCCCAAGCATTGGTATTACATGTGTGTGCCACCACGCAGAGCTTATAATATAATTTTTTGCAAGGATGGGACTTTTGTCAGTTGTGTTCAATGATGTACCTCCAAGGCTTACAATAGTTCCTGGCACATAAGTTCCTTCAGACTTTCTGAATAAATCTGAAAAAAGAGATCTGTGAACTGGATGTGCATATTGTTATGGTTTATATATGGATGTTCCCCCAAAAGCCTCATATACTCACGGATGAGGCATATGGAAGTTGCTGGTTGTCGGGGTTTATAGCTGGCTTACTGTTGGACTGTGGGGTATGGCCTAAAAATGTTTAACTCACTCTCTGGCCCCTCTTCACTCTCTGTTTCACAAACACCAGAGAGTGAAGCTATTTCTCTGCTATGCCTATCTACCATGCTGTCCTGCTTTGCAACCACTGGACTGTGGAATGAAATCTCTACAAACTGTGATCCAAAATAAATGTCTCTTCCTTTTAGTTGTGGGTGTTGGGAGTTGGGTCTCAGTGACAAGAAAGTGACTAAATCGGATTTTGGCACTGCTGAAGAGGTGTCATTGATGTGATACTATCTAACCATGTGGTTCAGAAGCCTTTGGAAGTGGTTCACAGGAAGAGTTCTGAAAAATTCAAAGAAGCCAGTTAGAGAAGAAGCCCTAGAAGATTGGAAACTGAGCTTGATAAGAATTCTGGTTAGAGCTCAGAAGACCAGAATACTAATAGAAACACAGCTGGTGAAAGCCAGACTCATGAGGTTTTTACCAGAAACTCAAGTTGAACTCAAGACCATGTGTGCTATGCTCTAGTGGAAGATGTGTCTATCTATATTTTGCACATTTCCTGAGACTTTATGGGAGATGAAGATTAAGGGTTGGAGACTAATCTGTCAGAGAAAATTTCAAGGCAGCCCAACATTCAGAATGTGGCATGGGTATTGTTTGGGGCATTTAGCCAGGTCAACATTGAGAATCAAGAGCAAATGGCACAGGTGAATGATTTTAAGTTTTCAGTTTTTCCAGAAAAGGAACACCTGCAAAGATGGAGCAGAAGAGAGCTTGGTTGCTGAAAATCAGCATTTAAAAAACAAAAAAAAAACAAACAAAACAAAACTGATTGCTTTTACAATAAGAAGTTTCCTACTGGGACAATAGGAATTTTCCTTCAAGGCTTATGTGAAACCATCAGAGCCTCACACTTCACAGATTTAAACTTGCAAAAGTGAAATACTATATTTTGAGAAGAAAGTCCCAAGGGTCCCTACTCTGAGGAGGGCCACCTATGGAATTGTTCCCCTGTGATTGGGTTCACAGTTTTCAGCCATCCAGGCACTCAGAAGCCACTGTAACTTTAATTTAAGGGGGCAGGGCTACTGATCAAGCTGTGGTGACCTTGGTATCATCCACGTGGTGCTGGTTTTACATAGATACATCAGGGAGTCTTCTACCCAGATTTCTGAAGAAGGCCTGAGAGTCCAGGCAGCATGCTCGAGTTGGCAATATATGAAGCTGTGAGAATGCAGCTTAAAGTGCGGTGGAGACCCCTGAACATTAGAGAAGTTGGGAAGATGGAACGTGACATGTCTGAGGAAAGTCACAAGAGGAGAAAAGCCATGAGGGCTGCAGTCACTGACAATGCTATAGGAATAGGACTACAAGTCCTGTGGAGTTCACATCTTGCTTGCCCTAGGTGCTGGACATGGATCTGCAAGATTTAGTGTTTGCCCTGCTGGGCTTTGGTCTGTTTTGGCCTGATTTCTTTCTATCTGCCTATTTCTCCACTTTGGAATAAGAAAGTTTATCCTGTGCCATAGCACATTGGGAGTTTTTAATTTCCTTTTTCTGTTTTTATACTGGCTCACAGCTAAGAGTTTGTCTTAAGCCTCAAAGGACACTTTGGACTTGGACTTTTCAGTAGTGCTGGAACTTTTCAGATTTTGGCAACTCTTTTTTTAAAATTTAGTTTATTGGTACATTTTAGCTATATATAATGATCACATTCATCATAGGGAATTGTGTCTATACACACTATAAAGATTTTGACAACTCTTAAAGAGGGACTAAATGAATTTTTCATAAAGGGGTGGACATAAGTTTTGGGGGGTTAACATGGTGTGTTGTGGGATACTTGGATGTCCACAAAATACTCATGTGCTCATAGGTCAGGCTTTTGGAAGGTGACTGAATTATGGGACTTTATAGCTGACTTGTTTTTAAGTGATGGGGTGTGGTTCCTCCCTGGTTCCTCCCTTCATTCTCTACTTCCGGTCCACACCATTAGCAACTCTCCTCTGCCAGGGCTCTCTGCCAGGCCTTCTTGCCTTGGAGTCAGACTGAAACATGATCCAAAATAATCTTCTCTTCCTTTAAATTGTGATGTCAGGGATTTTTGTCCCAGAATGAAGGAAAATGACTAAGACAAATAGCAAAGCACACAAAGAAAGGGGATTCAAAATTATAAAGAATAAGGGATCTGTGGGTGTTATGGTTGATACATTGTGTCAACTTGGGGAGTCTAGAGGTTTGGCTAAGTGACTCAGCAGGAAGCCAGAGTGCTTGCTTTGTATACATCCTGAGCCTGTGGAAGAGGAGCATGGAGATTATGTGAGAGCTACACGCCCCTTAGGTGGGGGTAGCCTGTTTACAATGTAAGGGAGGGAAAGAGGCTGCTTGCTGCGATTCCTCCCTTTTTGCTCTGGCTGTATTGCTGTTCGGCTGCCATTCCCCACTTTGCCCTTGTTGCTTTGCTGTCTTCTGCCTCAGAGCCAGCCAAGTATGGGCTGAAACCTCCACAAACTGTAAGCTAAATAAACCTTTCCTTCCTTAATTTTTGGCATTGGGTATTTTGTCTCAGCAGCGAGAGAAAAGTAACCAAGACAGTGGGAAGCATGGAAAAGATGTTGTATGAGTATAACCGGAGTCCCAGCAGCCACAGGGAGCAAAAGAATAGGTAGATGCTGTACCTACGGGTGCGGTGGCAAAGAGGAACCCTGAAATGACACCCAGGATTTTTAGGCAGATTTTGTTACATCAACGGGCACTGACAAGGAACCAGTTCTTATAAAAATGTCAGGCCCAGAAAGTTCACGGAGGGAGATTTTCATGGGGTTGCAAGCAAGAAGCTGAGTTCTTGGCTTTCTTTGAGAGAAAAATCTTCAGTCATTCTTTGGACCACTATACTGAAGGAAAGGCTGTTAGTAATGTATTATTCCCACTCAGCTCTGCAGTCCTTTGTTTTGCCTCTCTTCTTTTGCAGAAACTCACATGCCAGAGGGACACCAGTTTAAGGATAAAACTACAGTTCATTGCTGAATAAAACAAGATTTCCAAAATATTAAGGAGTTTTGAGCAACACTTCTCATATGGTTTTTTTTGGTACCAGGAATCAAACTCAGGACCTTGTGCTTGCCAGGCAGGCGCTTGTGCCATTGAGCTATATCCCCAGCCTGCTTCTCATATTATTAACACAAACTGGAGGCAGCAAAATTTTAGGAAAATAATGTCATTTATTTATAAAAGACTCACTGGCCTATAAAAATGGTAATACTGTATTCTACAAGTCCTTAGCCTTCCTCAATTCCATTCTATGAAGGCAGTGATACCAACATAGAGTAGTTTTTTCATTGATTGTCTTGAGCCACACTACAGGAAGAACTGTAGCGTGTCCAGTACCCAAGGTTCTGTCTCTCACCCTTGAAAATGTACAGAAAATACTTGAAAGTAAAATCTCAAATAGCTTGGTATAGTTTACAGATCTTAAGCCTAGATACATGCTTTAATACACAAGTAAAATTCAAAATTTTGCAGATTTCTAGCAACTCACACTAAATGGAAGCAATAACTTGCCAACCTTTTCAGAGATGTATAAGAAAAATTCAAACTGTCACCTCTAATAACCATTAGACAATTTTTAAAGTGAACACAAGCTACTTTGCCATACCAGTGTATTGAATATAGGGCAGTCCAATTTAGTGTCCATAGATACCTAAGGTTGATCACTTAGAGATGAGAAACTACTATAAATACATATATACAGTAAAAGAAGTCAGCTAGTCTAAATTTTGAATAAAAGTCAGTCAAAATGCTGATTCTGACATTTTGATAACCAGACAAAATTAGCAATTCTCTAGCTAAAGTGGTTGCATTCTCTTTTTAGTGCCTGTCTCCCCCGCCTTATAGAGTAGAAACAGCATGGTAGCAAGAGCACCATTCTCATTTGATCATTGTCCAAAGCCATTTCAGAGACTTTCATCCGGGCCTAGGAAACACAGTGAAAGAGAGCAGTCAGGACTAAGTGGCAAAATAGCTTTGTGCTTTAGAAAGAGCACTATAGAAACATGCACTTTTTTTTTCTCCTAGCAACAAAGCTGTCATCTTAGTCAAATCAGTGTGGCATTGTACTAGACAAGAAGACAGAATGCAGAAAAAGGTAGAAGAGAAAAGTTATCCAAAGTCATTTTAGCATCAAGGCTGAGAAAGGAATGATACGGTTCACAGTTAGAGGGACAGTCTCAGACAGGAAAGTGTGCTCATGTGGAGATTGTGGTCTCAAGGAAACACCAATCTGGGCCTCAAACTACCTATACCAAGTCTCAAGTCTCACCTCAGGCTGGAAACTGGGTGAAATGTTCTAGTATAAGTAGAGCAATGGGGGCTGGGCAGACCACTCCCCTCTACCCACTTGGGTGTTGAGGCAACACCCCAGTGTCAGTCCTACTTCTATTGTTCTAAGAGACGTAAAAAGCAAAATAACAAAGAACCAGCAAATTTCTAAAGGTCCAGGCCAGAGCACAAGCATGTTAGATCTCCTGGCCTGATCTTCAGTAAGCTTTTCCACACTGGAACCTTATTAATGGTTCATAAATATGGACTATGTCTCCTAGACATAATTTAAGCAGAGTGAATTTTGGGTCACACGTGCTCATGGAAAGCCCCTGAAGTGACTCAGCACCCTGTCAATCATTCTTGTCAATCTTACCTAAAGATCCAGTGAGAAGCACCGTGCCTGGGGTGTACTTCCTTAAAAATTTGAAAGCCTGACTTACCTCTGTACACTGCGGTTTTTATTTTCCATTGTCTTGGCACCACCTTTCTGCTCACTCTATTTTTTTGCTGGCACAAACTTGCCCTGACCACATCTTCCCATGATCTTCAATAAATGTAGCTACTTTTCTTTCACAATTGTATATACCTTTGCAATTCTGTGTTCATCATACACAAGAGTTTATCTCCTGAATCCATCACAGAGTACATTCAACTTTACTCCATGTGACAAGAGCTATAAATGACAGGGTCAGTAAAACAGTGTGAGGAGAGGTATGAGTATTATAGACAATGGGCCCATTATAGGGATGGACCTAAAACTGCTTTGAAGCCACAAAGGTACAATGGCATAAGCTCACTATTTTGGTAATACTGATTAGCTGGCCTATTACCGTGTTATGAGCCAGACACTGTATTACACTTTATGTGCGCTATCTCATTTAGTCCTCACAATAGACTAGAAAACACAAACTCTTATCATCTTAATTTACAGATGAGAAACTTAAAGTTGATTTTTATTTCCTCAAACTTACAGCTCGTCTGTGGCAGAAATTTCCTGAGTTCTAAGACATGTGCTTTTAACCAGGAAGTATACTACCTCCAGCTGGCTTTGAAGTACTAGAGCAGTGTTGCTCTTTTCAACAATTCTGTCTTACTTCCAGGCTCCAAACTCTGCTTTAAAATTAGTATAATAAGATGTCAACAATGAAATGGTAACCCAGCTACCCAGCCATAATCATCCTTGCATAATAAAGAGGTGCTGTTACAGACATCTAAGTTACTTAGAAATATTATGAGCAGTCAGAGAGAGATAGGCCCTTAAAGGAGTCAGTGCACAAAATTAAACTGTGGGTGGAGGCACATTCTCTGAAAGCCAGGGCTCAAAACAAAGATATAATGACTATACATGCTTCCTCAGGGATAAATAGACATCAGTCACCTCAGTGGAGGGTCAAGCCTTAAACCATTCCTTGTAGGAAAGGCCTTAGTTCCTTGAGCCACCTCTTCCAAGAAAGGTCCTTGTTCTTTCCAAACACACTTGCTATATGACTTGATTCCCCATTGGATCAATATTACCTAAGAGAATATACTTGTAATTTCATTGGTTGATCATAGTTTTGTCCCACTTTACACCCACCTTATTTCATATCCACCTTGTGATTTTGCTTTATGAAACTTCATTTGATAAGTGAGCTCATGAGGCAACCCACTTTCTGGGCCTCTCTTCTTAGACAGAATCTATCTTTCCCTCAAGAAATAAGTTCTACTCTTAACCTTCATTATGCTTTAGAATCCATTCTTTAGTTTTGGGGAACACAAACTCAGTGTCTAAGACACAATCAGTTTCAGAGTGATGATATTTCTCTCAGATTTTTTGAATTATTCGAGGTCCTATATGACCCCATATCAGAGTTAGGCCAAAGTGTGTAATTTACAAAGACATAGCTAATAGACATTTCTGTATCTTTGATACCCCTGAGTTTGATCAAGACTGAAAAGTACTCAGGGAGTAGACAGGAATTTTCAGTTTCAGATTATGAACAAAACAGGTTATAAAACTCTCCAGGTATAGGGAATGCAGGGTTTTCCTGGCCTCTTATTTTAAGCTTAGTAAGAACAGAGCCTGAACTGAGTTACTCCAAGGGCCTGATACAGCTTCTTGGCGGTTCAGGAGCAACAGGGCCCCATGTGCTAAATACTATGTTAGCGCCCATATTGAAGTTAGTTGTATATGGAGCTTCCACATGGACTAAACATGGGCCACATGGAGAGTTGGCCTGGCCCAAATGAACCCCTGGGAAAGGGAGCACACTCTATTATCAAAAACCTGGGTCAGCAGACCACAGAGAAGTACAGGGTGGAAAAGCGTGAGCAGCAAACAAAGCCCTCATGTTACTTATGGTAGATGATCAAAGGGGGCCCACAAAGAGTCCCAGGAAGACACTAAAAATATCCAACATGAAAACATTCACTTTAATCCTTTACCAAGTCAAAGAGTACAAATAGAGGAAAGAAACCAGATACCAACATAGTGAGAACTTTTCCACACTGCCTTGGCCTCTTCTTCCCTTCCACTAGCCAGTCTAAAATGTAGCACATACAGCAGTCAAGCATAGACCTTCCCCTAGGCGACCATCTGCCAAGTCAGGTATGCTGCTTAATTGTGGAGGAACAGGGAGAAGACTTTCACTTGAACAAAGTACTGATTCATGTTGGGCTGCATGCTAAAATTCTCTGAGTTTAAACTTAAACTGCCCATTATCTAAGAGTCAGAATAAAGTAATTCAGAGGTAGGAAAAAGATCAATCCTGAGTGAGTAAATAATAAAGAAACCATTGAATACACACACACACACACACACACACACACGTTTTGGGTTTATCTCTTATGACTTGTATGGTAGTCATGAGTGTTACTCTAGCAGTACCTTCCAGGGGAGCATGTCAGGAGCAGGCAGTACACATGTACATCAAGAATCTGGTCCCTCAGACTTCATGTGAGATAATGGGGTTTCATGCATAAGATGAAAACTGTGAGGGGCAGTGGGAATAAATGACTGCACAAAAACCTAATTCTTCCCTTGACTTTTGCCCCTCAAAGGAGAAAAATGCATTTCTAAAAATTTCTAACAAAAAATAGTGTCAGTAAAAAAGATAACACTAATTGAGTGGTTACTAAATGCAAGACATTATGCTAATTACATAAAACATCACTTTTAACACTTGCAACTATATTATGGGGTAAGTATGGATTTTTTACTTAAAGTAAGCGATTGCCAGAAAAAAATAAAACAGTCTCACTAAACAAAGTGGTAGGCTGAGTGTGGTGGTGCATGCCTGTAATCCCAGCACTCAGGAGGCTGAGGTAAAAGAATTACCATGAGTTCGAGGCCTGCCTGGACTACCTAGTGAGTTCAGGACCAGCCTGGATTACACAGTGACAACTTGTCTCAAAAAACAAAACTGCAAAAAAAGTGATAAAGAGCAACACATATTCAGAGAAGAGAAGACTAAATTTTCCCTAGGAAAATTAAGGAACACATTAGAAAGAAGGTAATATTTAAATTGTAATTTATTTCTTCATAAAAGTGATGCATGACTATTAAACAATTGGAAAATGTAGAAAACAATGAAAAGGAAATGTTTATTTCATTAACATATAGAATGTATTACCTGATGAAGTTCTTTTCAATTAATAACTATCACAGAGCTGAACACCGGACATCTTCAGGAAGCCCCGTGAGTTGCAGCTTTGCCTCCCTGACCAGAGTGCAAGGCAGGCAAAAGCTCAGGCACCCTCTGGGACCTCAGTGGCTACGTACCACACCCATAGTGTGTCTTCAGGAGCTGGGCTGAACTCTGGATATCTTCAGGAAGCCCAGTGAGTCACGACTTTGCCTCCTTGACCAGCGTGCAAGGCAGGTGAAATCTCAGGCACCCTCTGGGACCTCAGTGGTTACCTGCCACATCCATAGTGTGTTTGCCAGGGCTGGACAGAATGTCAGACACCTTTAAGATCCCTGGTGAGCCACCCTGGTGCCTCCCCTACTAGGATGTGAGACACGTGGATCCCTGGACAACTTCTGGGGCCTTGGTTGTCACTGCCAGAACTACTTACATGCCCCCCCACCGCCAGGAGCTCACCTGAAACCTGGACACAGTCAGTGGCCTCAGGGAGTTCACCCTCACCCCTCCCTTCGCAGTGTGGGAAGCAGGCTCTGTCCGAGGCAATATCTGAAGCCTAGGTGGACATGACCTGCATCCCTCCTACTCTTGTGGAAGCTGAGCGGAACCCCAGACAGTCTCAGGAATGCCGGCGAGCCTACCCCACCCTTCCCACACACTCCTGGGAGCCAACTGAATGCAAGAAAGGTCGAGAGCATCTGGGACCCCACCTTGCCACCACTCGTAAGCACAAAAGCTACACTGAGCACGGGGGATCTTCAGACTCTTACCCTGCCACTCACACACAATCAGGAGAGTGAGACTGTGCTCCAGGGAGCCTCTGGATCTTCAAAAATGACAAAACGAAGGAGCAAAATGCAATCCCAGACCTCCACATGACCCAAAACAAGTCCAAAAGACAACAACATAGAAGAGCCTGGAAGTCGCACATCTGAAATTTCTGAAATCATAGCAACTGAAGTAAAGAAACAACTCCATCAGGTCATAGAAGACATTAGATCAGAAATAATGTCTCAGGTGACAAAAGAAATGACAACAATAATGAAAGAAATGTTCAGCATATCCAAAGGTGACATAGACAAGAAAATAGAAGAGCATAGACAACTCATGGATAATATATGGAAAGCATAATATATGGAAACCTTCAGGGAACAATATAGAAAAGAACTAGAAGGTATGAAACAGATGCAAACAGATATCCAGGAAATGTTAGTGAAAAAGGTAGGATGGGAAAGAACATAAATGAGTTAAACAGGGGACAACTTTGAACTTAAAAGAGAATTGTTCACAAAGCAGTTAGAAACATGAATCTGGGAATCAGGAGGAAGGACAGGAAGAAGGACTGAGATATGATTGTTACTCATTGCTGGCTTTCACAATGAATGGATAGAATTTGTCAAGGAAAGCACATAGAATGAAAAGCAAATAGATGAGGCCAGGGGCATATGACTGAACATAAACTAAACCTCTTGCTTTTCAACACTCAAGAAAAATAGCTGTATCATGGATGCAATGAGAAAAAAAACCCATGTGGGATAGTAACTTTGGTCTAAACTTCACGTAAGATTGCAGTTCATAAAGTCATATCCTACATGGTCAGGGCAAACCCAAGCTGTAAACTTGGCTTAAAGTGGGAGTGGCCCCAGCACATACTAGAAGCTGCTATGGTCTGAAAATGTGTGTGACTGCAAAATGCATGTTGAAATCCTACCATTCAAGGTGATGGTCATAGAAACTGGGCTTATGAATGAGCTTAGTGCTCTTATAAAAGAGATACAATCCAATCTGATAAAGCCATCTACAAGCCAACAGCCAGCATCATATTAACTGGTCAAAACCAAAGTTTCCCTCCAAAATCAGGAACAAGACAAGAATGCTCACTGTCACCACTCCTATTCAATATAGTTCTGCAAACATTAGCCAGAGCAATTAGACAAGAGAAGAAAATAAGAGGAATATGGATAGGAAAGAAAGAAGTTAAATTATTACTTGCTGATAACATGATACTTTACATAGAACACCCCAAAAACTCCACCAAAAGACTTCTAGATTTAGTAACCAAATTTGGCAGCTTATCAGGGTACAAAGTCAACATTCAAACATCAACAGCATTCCTGTACACAAACAACACACTTACTAAGAGAGAAATCAGGGAAACTATGCCTTTCACAATAGCATCAAGAAAAATGAAATATTTAGGAATCACTCACAGGAAGGGAAAGACCTACACACTGAAAACTACATTAATCTGAAAAAGGAAATTGAAGAGGATAACAGAAAATGAAAAAATATTCCCTTTTCTTGGATAAACAGAACCAATATAGTGAAAATGGCTACTTCCTAAACTTTTAAACAGATTTAAAGCAATCTCAATCAAAATACAAACAGTACACCTCACAAACTAAAGAAAACTATCCTAAAATTCATATGGAACCAGAAGAGACCTAGAATAGCAAAAATAATTCTGGGCAAGAAAATCAAGACAGTGGATATCAGACTCCTTGACTTGAAATTAAGCTACAGTGATTAAAAGCAGCATAGTACTGGCAAAAAAAAAAAAAGACCTGAGGATCAACAGAACAGAAGAGAGCATGCAAGAACAATTCCAACAACACTCAGCTAGCTTATCTTTGACAAAAGAGCCCAACATTTTCACTGAAAGAGAGACAGCCTCTTTAATAAATGGTAAAACTGACTTTCCACATGCCAAAGATTCAACCTAGACCCGTGTGTCTCACCATGCACTAACCTAAAATTGAAATGGACAAAATATCTAAATATTAAAGCAAAAATGTCTGCTGGAAGATAAAATAAGTAATATTCTTTAAGACATAGGTGTCGGTGAAACTTTATGAACAAAACCCCAATCAAACAGGAAAAGAATTGATAACTGGGATCTCATCATATTAAAAAGCTTTTGCAAAGCAAAAGCAGAGACGATACACAAAACGGAAAAAAAAATTCCAGCTATTCCTCTAAGGACTCATATTAGAATATATATTTTAAAAACACAAAAAAATCAGGCCCACCCAAATTAAAAACCCCAATGCAAAAATGGGCATCTGAAAGACACTTCTGAGTTGAAGTAAAAACAGCAAATGAATATAATAAAATATGCTCAACATCATTGATCATTCGAGAAATGCAAATTAAAACAACACTGAGATTTCATCTCACTCCAGAAAGAAAGTTATCATCAAGAAATCAACCAACAGGGGCTGGGGATTTAGCTCAGCGGCAAAAGCGCCTGCCTGGCAAGCGCAAGGTCGTGAGTTCGGTTCCCGGTACCGGAGAAAAAAACCAAAAAAAAAAAATTAAAAAAAAAAAAAAAAAGAAATCAACCAACAATAAATGCCGGTGAGGATGTGGGGAAAAAGGAATCCTTCACTGTTGATGGGAGTGTAAATCAGTATAACCAATATGAAAGTCAGTTTGGAGATTCCTCGTAGAAGTAAAACTAGAGGTTTCATTTGACTCAGGTATTCCTTTTCTTGATATATTCCTGAAAGTGTTAAAAGCATCATACTACAGTGATACAAACACACCCAGGTTTATAGCAGCATAATTTGTAATAGCTACATTTTAGAAAGAGCCTAGATGCCCATTGACTGATAATGGGTAAATAAAATGTAGTTTTTATATAAAATAGAGTATTACTCTGCCACAAAGAAAGATAAACTTGAGACATTTTTCAGTAAATGGATGCACCGTGAGCCCATGATTTTAAGTGAAATAAATTAAACACATATATTTAAATATCACATTGTTTCTCTTATATGAGAAACTGAAGGCACAAATAAGGACCAAAATGGATGACAGATATTAGGAAGTAAGTAGAAAATGTTCAAATAGGAAAGAGAATGGGGAGGAGGGTAAAAAAAAAAAAAGGAATACAAGGGAAAAATGGAACAAAGCTTTTATAAAGAAGGAAGGGAAGAAGGGCTGAAAGGAGAAGAGGGAAATGGGGAAAAAAGAAGGATCAAGATGTGTTAGGCACGTGTACAAATTCCCTATGATGAATGTGATCATTATGTATATCAAAAGTGTACTGGTAAAATTATTTTTTAAAAAAGAGAGAGAGAGATCCAAAGAGCTTGCTAGATGCCTCCACCGTATGAGGACACAAAGAGGAGGTGATGTCTATGAGGAATGTGCCCTCCCAGGCAGCAAATTTGTGTGACCCTTGGTCTTAGAACTCAGAGCTTCTAGAACCATAAGCAATAAATATCATGTTTACAAGTTACCCAGTCTAAAATATTTTGTTATGGCAGCCTGAAACCAGTAATTCAGAAGTCAGTCTACATCTCATCCAGAAGAAAATACTATCTGCCATGAACTAAATTACAAATCCAGAGTTTATAATGAATCCCTAATTTTCCAATATGATGGTATTTGGAGCTAGGACTTTTGAGATGCAAGAAAATAAAATGAGATGGTCATGTGAGACCACAGTGAGAAGGTACCCACCTGCAAGCCAAGAGGCCCCTCACCAGACACTGAATCTTACCGTACCTTAGTCTTGAACTACCCAGCCTCCAGAACTGTAAGAAATAAATATTTGTTGCTTATGCTGCACCAAGTCTATGGTATTTTATCATAGTAGCCCAAATTAATGTACCACAATTCCAGATTGGTGAGGATTACTGTAGATTATTTGTCAGGACAGTGAGCAAGAAACAGTGAACTAAAATGAGATTTTAAAAAGTAAACATGGAACTGGCAGAAAAAAAATAGAAGTAAATATTGGACTTTGGAATTATTAGAAAGATTATAAAAGTATTGTGTTTACTATGATTAATGGAAATGCAAACCAACCTGCTGAGAAGTGCAGAGTAAGACAAAAAGCACTGGGCCAGCCTGCAACGTCTGGAGGCTCAGTGTTCACCTAGGCCCATTCTGCTGGAGAAAGGCACTCTTTAGCTTCTCTGGGGCCATGGGATCCACTGATCCCACTGTAACACATTAAAATTTATAGTCTCCTGCAAGTAATATCAAAGACATTTTCTTATTCTCAACACCAGCTGCAGCTTCCTTGTTGGGGAACAATATCTGATAAGATTCCACAGTTCAGCAGCCCCAAGCTGCATGTCATCCCTGCATGGACAGGGAAAAGCATTTTATTGCTGATGGACAGACACCCAACCTTCGGTAGCTTAGACCTGACTGGAATTTGACAGGGCTGTTTTGATCCAGGTAGCAGAAAAATAGGAAGTGTTTTTTCTATATGCAACATCATTATCTACTCACATAATAAAAATTCTTCCATTTGTCATCAATAGATTCACTCTCAGTGTTGTTGGAGTGATGGTATAAATTCTGTCATTTTTCAGTTTGAGTAGAAATCACAGAGACCTGGCACATGTCAGGTACTCAGTATTTACTAAATAAAGGAGTGAAGAAATGAAATTTTTAAAGTTGAGAGAGACTGCACCAAAGATTGCAGCCAGACAGCATTTTAAATCAGCTATATTTCCCTGAACATTTTATGCTAATGTTTTCCTGCAACTTTAGCTGATGAAAATATTTTGTAAATAACTCTAGCTTTAATAATTTCAAGCATCAGAGTGGACTTGCAGAGGAGGCAACTTACAATTTTGGTTCTGTTTATAACCCACGTTTATGTTTCTTGCTCCATACATACAAACATCTTCCAGGAAACAGAACATCAGACATCTGCCTCTTAGAAGAAACTCAACAAAAATTTCTGAGAAGCTGTTTGTGCTGCCTGAAATGTTCCATTTAGGACCCAACAAAAGCTTGACAGTTTGAACTTTAAAATTGATTTGAAATGTGGAAAATAAATAAGAGCTGTCTTCTCATCATTTTGTTTCTTTTGACACAGATTACCAAAGAGAAGTGTACATGGACAGCCTATTTTGTCTTTTCTTTTTATTCTTTAAACAATATTAAATTGTAAGAAAATCTAACATAGCTAGTAAAGTAGTAAATATGAAACTCTTTCCCCTTAGAAATTACTAGGATACAGTCTGTGAGGGTTTAAAATGAACAATATTTAGTAACAATTTCCTCAGATGACAAACAGTCCAAGCAAAGAATAGGAAACAGACAAAGCAGAAAATTCCTGAAAAAGAACAATAATTCTGTAGATCCCACAAATGACAGCATAAACACAGTAATAGAAACTATAACTCCTCACTGAAGTCATATTAAAAGACAGGAGTGCCTCTCTCCTTTCTCAGGGAATCTGAAACTAAAACCAGACTAAAACTAACATTATATGTATAAAACAAATAATGTATTAAAACTAAACTTTCTCATGGTAGTGAAAAAGTATATAGAAATAGTTAAATGGACAGGAGTACCAAAATGCATATAGCAGGCTGTAAAATGAGATGTGGTGGTCTAAGAACTGCTGTACATCAGCTGAAGATATAAAGAAAACTACTCAAAGACATAGATCTGGAAGTACACACAATCTTAGAGAGGAAACTCCATGATTCAGGAGACAGGCTTATTCAATGGATTTAATAAACCTTTAGGTCAGACCCTTATAGAATAATCCATGGCTTGAGAATAATTGAAGACTTCAGCATTTGTCTACATTGTTAGAGAAATGCAAAATAGCATCCTGGAAAAATGCTAAAAAAAACCTTCCAGGATTTTTATTTCTTTGCTCATGAGGGCTTATTACTTAACTACAGAAGGATAATTTCAACATCCTCTGAGAGGATAGTAAAAGATGACTTCAGCTGCATCAGGAAGGCTTCAGGTTTACTCTATGTGCAATGTCCTGGGAGAGATTTATACCGCTGAAATGTTAAACTGGAGAAAAAAAATGTCTTCTATGTAAATTTTCCAAATTACCATAAAAGCTTACAGTTAGCAGCATAAGAGTAACTAATCATCTACTTATTCAAGAATGAGAAAAAACATGAGAGCATAATATGGCCTTACTGGATTAGATTATCAGTCCTTCATTGTGGCTTTTTTGCCAAAACTCCCATGAGAAATCCTTTAACAACATGATTTCCTTCTAAGATATTGCACTTTATCTCAGCTCCTCTGACTATTAATGATATTTTAAATATTTCCCCAGAACCCCCTACAACTTTGTGAAATAAGTATTCCATGGTATACTACTTTTTATGTATGAATGTCATTGTCTTAATTCTTCTCAAATTTACCTCCATAAAATTACAACAGGAGCACTGTTCCTATTTTTTGAGACTTAAGTAATATTTACTATTTATTATATTTCCTGTTGCTCTGCTGATGGATTTATAATTCCAATCAATCCTCCTTTAGAATGTATCTTTCTAAGACAAATGCATTTTTAAAGTTCATCTTCAAAGGCTATATTTCTCCAAATCTATCTTTTTTATTATTTCCCTAAGCCTGATACTTCTAAGGAATGATGAGTCCATCTTCATTTTCTGTAGACAAATTTCTGAGCAATGGGTCTGGAAGAAACATCAAGGACTCTACTTTACTCTTTTGGTTCTTCTGTTGAGCATTTTATTAACTTTGCCACATCCTAAGAGCCTGACTTATGTTATGCCCTAGTTTCTGCCTAGAGATAAATCAGAGATACAGGAAAACTGAAGGCGGTGAAAAACTCAGCGACTCTTACTCAACTTCTCATCGTGCAGACTTACCAGTTCTTTCTCATAATAATAGTTTACCTTTCGTGATAGATGATCTATTCCAGGTACTCAATGGGAGCTTTATATCCATTATTTATTTAATCATCCTAACAGACTTATGGATATTTATAAGAACTGTCAGGAATCTTTTTAAAGTGTTTTACATATAGTATCTCATTTAATCATTTAAACAGTGGTACTAATGAGATATCACTTTATTAGTGTCACCTTTAAAGATAAAAAAGGCAAATTTACAAAATAAATGATATGGCTAATAATAGAAAAATTTAAACTTGAAGTGATCATGCCATTAACAGTCTACACTCCATCTATCAAATGATGAATAAATGAGTGAAAAAATTAATGAGAAATGACGAATGTCTGATAAAATAACTGGAACTAACAAAAATGTTATGGCATAGAGAATTGACTGCATTATAGGGAAACTGGATTATACCATCAAACATGGATTATTTTATCATTCAAAGTCCTCTTAGTGCTATCATTGTTTAGAATTAATAGCCCAAGTAATCAATTCCCTATATTGGCTACAATATAGGGAAGCTGGATTACACCATCAAAGCTGGATTATTCTATCATTCAAAGTTCTCTTAGTGCTAGCATCCTTTAGATTTAATGTCCCAAAAATCAATTAAAAGCTTTTGCTGCTTTTAAGATTTATAAGACCTAATCAAAACTCTGATTTTTTAAAACATGAACAATATTCTGTTTAAAATTAGTAGGGTTTGTTGGTCTTGTCTTTTCTATTGAAGGGAATACCCTAGGCAAAGAGAAAAATATTGAACTTCTCTGTGAAGTAGTGCATATCAATTAATTCAGCTTGTATAATACCACTATGAAGAACATTAAACACAATTAAAATCAAAGAAGTGTGTATGGTCAGAAATGAATAGTTAAGAGAATGTTGAAGTTATTACCAGATTAATGCCCAGTAGACTTTTCTTCTATTCATATTTACTCATCAACTTCCTATATGTATTTCAAGAAAGTACAATATCTAAATTATTTTGTTAGTTGCATTTGAATAACAATTGCAACAAAAGAATCAATTTGACCCTAAGGAGATCTAAAGAGGCAACTTCAAAAATAAAGGTTGAGTCAGATGTGGTGTTCCTCACTTATAATCCCAGCATTTGGGAGGCTGAGACAGAAGAATCTTGAGTTAAAGATCAAGCTGAACCAAACCAAGAAGCCTTGCCTCAAAAGGAAGGAGAAGAGAGGGAGGAAAAAGAAGAGGAAAAGGATGAGGAGGAAAAGGAGGAAGAGGAGGAGGAGAAGGAGGAGGAAGAGAAGGCAGAGAAGGAAGATGAGAAGAAAGAGAAGGAAAAGGAGGAGAAGAAAGAGGAGAAGAAACAGAAGGAGGGGAAAGTGGATGAAGAGGAAGAAGGAGCAAAGAAGGAGGAGGAGGAGAACAAAGAGGAGAAGGAGAAGAAAGAGGAGGAGGAGAAGAAGGAGGAGGAGAAGGAGCAGGAGAAGGAATAGGAGGAAAAGGAATAGGAGGAGGAGATGGAAGAGGAAGAGAAGGAAGAGGAGAAGGAAAGAGAAGGAAAGGAGAAGGAAGAGGAGGAGGAGAAGGAGGAAGAGAAAAAGGAGGAGGACAGGAAGGAGGAGGAGTAGAAATGGGAGGAGGAGGAGGAAAAAGATGAAGCAACAAAGGAGACAAAATGTTCAAGGCTAGCTTATCTGTGCATCCATTTAGTAAGTGTTGCTTGAGCACCAACTATGTGTGGAGCCCTGCGCAATACTTTAAGAGGCAACTGAAATCCGGTGAGGGGACAGATTTTCTAAAAAAGGAGGATTGCTGTTATGGTTTGTGTCTAGATGTCCCTGTGAAGCCTCACGCAGTCTCCTCCTCCTGTTCTTAACACTTTTGCCATCTTCTGCCACTGTTGCCCTCTGTCATGTGCCACTCTGCCTTGGAGGCAGCTAAGTATGGACTGAAACCTCCATAGACTGTGAGCTAAATAAACCTTTCCTCCCTTTCTGGGCATCAGGTATTTTGTCCCAGCAATGAGAGAAAAGTAACCAAGAAAAGTACTAAAACAGTGTGCTTATTGAGCAGGTATGAATTTACAGAGCACCCTGTATGAATCATGCACTGTGTCAGGTGCACAGAGAGTGTAAATGAACAAAAGACATACACACACTGATCTCAGGAAGTCTTCAAAATGGAAAATATTACCTATACAGGTCTTAACCTAAAATTTATGAATATAACTACGTTTTAATTTGATGGGTTTCTTTACATTCTTGTATATGTTAAGTGTTTAATCCTATTACCCTCAAAGCAGGGTATGGTGGCACATGCCTCTAATCCCAGTACTTGGGAGGCTGAAGCAGGATGATCACAAGTTTGAGGACACCCTGGAGAACTTAGTAAAACCTTATTTCAAACTGAAAAGATTTGGGAATGTAGGTCAGTGGTAAAGTACTTGCCTAGCATGGACTAGGTCCCGGGTTCAGTCACAGACATGTCCTTAGACTTAACATATAACCGGACTGTGAAATATCTATGGCATCTAAACAACTTACATTCCTAGAATTAAGCTACAATTCATATATCTGTGATAAGGGTCAGAAGCAAGTATCATCCCAAGAACATCTGTAGGAGGGGCCCTCCTGACCTGTCTGTCTAGGAACGTTTTACACTGTAGAGTATCTGTCTCTGTAAAGAATGTTAGCGTACACCCAACCAGACTGTAAAGTATTAGTGTATGCCCATAAGGGAAACAAAGGCCCAACAACTGCATAAAAGTGTGCAGCTGCACTATGTTCAGCCCTCAGCCTTTGGATATGAATCTGCTGAGTCAGTGCCAGAGTGAATAAAGCTGCTTCCTGGGGGAAAAGGCAGCATTTTTTTCTCTACACAAAAATCCAGGAGCACAACAGCATATGATTATCTGTACTGAAGGTCACCAGAACGAAGGACAGATCACAGCTCAAAGAATAGTGGAGAGCTAGGCAGAAATGCTACTAACAGAGAGTCACCCAGGGCACTGAGAAATTTCCGTCCATGCCCACTTGCAGCAACCTCAGCTTGCTCCCTTCCTCTTAGTTCCCTGTCAGTTCCCGTGCCAATTAGGCAGAAGCCATGAGGATTAATCTACTGCATCATAGCAGCAGCTCATTGCTCCTCTAAATTAGTAAAAATGAGAGCTGACAGAATAATACAATTTTAGAGATGAAAGGGACTCTCAAAATCATATGGCCCAACATCATTTCATAGACGAGAAAACTGGAGATTAATAAAATTATGTGACCCACTCAAGGTCACAGCACTTTTTAGGAATACAGGTGAGTCTAGAATTTAGGTCTTCCAACACTAAAGGAAATATTCTTATCACACTTCATTAGACCCTCGTCAGGAAAGGTCACAAAAATCAGCACAGATTTAGTATAATCACATATTAACTAATTTTGAATATGTCAAGAAGAATAATGCAAAATTAGAAGAGAAAACAGAGTAAATATAATAATTCAATAGAAAACAACATCAAGTGCAGAAGATTAACTTTGATCAGAATGGGTGCACAAGTATACATCACCAATTTTGTCTGATTTCTTTTTTGTTTGTTTTTGTTTGGGTATCTGGGGTTGAACTCAGGACCTTGCACTTGCCAGGGAACTGTGGCCCTGAGCTATATCCCCAGCACTAATTCCTTATTTCAAAAATCTTTTTTTTAATTTATCATTAAATGCTGATTTAAATCACCTTTGTCCTTAACTAGCACCCTTTTAAAAGGCCCAGTAGTTTTCACACAACTCATGCTGAACTGTGTTCCTTCACTTAAATTCTGATGGTACAATTTCCATTCTCACATTGTCATTCTCCCTGGTTCTCCTGGCTTTTCTCCAAGAATCACTGAACTAGAACATAAGCCAAATCTGAACAGATCCTAATACAGTGCATAAGATGAAAACAAAATTATGGTTTCTATAAATTGCTATTCCCCCTATTTCTTCATAATGAATAAAGATAAATTACATTATGTATTTCCTCCAGACAACTTTTGAAAGCCAAAGAAATTTTGATTTATGATATGCTTGCAAACATCAACTTTTACAGCCTCCCAATCATTCACATTTAAGACTTCCTGGAGTAATACCAAGCTTTCTGTGAAAACGTCTATTTTTTCTCTGCAATTTATTTATTCTGTATACCCTGCTGTCTGCTGTGACACTTCAGGATGGGTATGTGAACTGTATCCAAAGAGATGCATGTTACTGCAGTCTCCCAAGTACAGAGACTCTCTCCAAAGTGGCTTCCTCAAGCAATCTTGTTCACCAGTTCTTATGATCCTTTAAGAATATAGTTAAAGCAAAAAGAGTCATGGGATTTTAGCTCTTTACATTCAATATCCTCATGTTTTAAATTGAGATTTAAGTGACAAAACTCAGTTATTTTTTTTTTTTGAGGTCTTGTTCCACATACCCTGTTATTTCTGGAATAATAGCTATGAAAGGCTATCACCCATATAGGGTCCTTTTTATACCTTGTTTATTATTACTCTTATTTTAATAATTTAATGATCTTTTAAAATGAGCATGCTTGATGGCACATCACTCATTTGTGTGGCCTTTCTCTTATACTTGGGGAAGACCCCGGTGGGAAATCTTATTTTAAATCTTCCCATCCAGCTATGTATCATTTTCTGTCTTAATATTTTGTAACATACTATGAACACAGGTCCTATAATGAATTTCTAATTAGAGCTTTATCTAGTAAATAGCATGGTGTCTGGTACACACACACTTTTTTAAATAAAAGAAGAAATGCTGAGAGAAAGGAAATAGGAAGGCCTTTGAAATGTTCCCATTTAGGTAATACTAACAAGAAAACAGAGAGAACTCAATCTAATATCTTCCTCTCAGAAAACTTTTTAAACCTCATCCCCAAAATGATAGAGTTGACTTCTCCCATGTATGTGACACCATTCTACCTCAAATACTTCTGATACAATGTAAATAACATCACATATCAGCTCAGTATCTTATATAACTATCATTTGAACCAAGTCTGTTGGCTTTCAGATAGGACACTGGATCTCAGTACCATTTATATTACATTAGTGATAGGTAAAAAAGAACCATCCGTAGTAACATCCTTACAATATTCTTGCATGCTTAAAAAGAAACTACGTATCAACAACTGAGAAGTTGTAGAATAACTAAAAGATGGATTTGTTTTCAGGACTTAAACCTACTGTTGAAAACCCATATTCAGTATGACATGAAAAAATTGATCATTATATAAAATTAAGATTAAAAAATCAGTTTAAAAAAACTATTGAATATGTTTCCAACTGCCCTCATCACTTCCTCTTTGCTGCGACAATATACTTGACAATCACAACTTGAAGAAAGAATGGTTTATTTTGGTTAATGGTTACAGTTGAAAACAGACTCAGGATGGCAAAGGGGCATGGTAATGGGCCCATGGAAGAAGGTTGCTCACATCATAGTCACCGTGAAGCAGAGAGAAAATTGAGGAGCCAGGGAGGGAGATGCACCTTCCCTTATTATGCCCCAGTGATCTGCCCTGTCCCACCAGGATCCACTTTCTAACAGTATATTTAGCTCTAAACTATAATCCACTGATCAGTGTGGCATCCCCATAAGCCAACCACTTTCCAGAAGTCCAGACTGAGCACATGAGACTGAGATGACATCCTAGACCTACATAATAATACCATTTGTGTGCAATCAAACCAAAACTACATATTAATGCTTACCAGGCCATGTGAACTGAGACCAAGCCCTTCTGATTTTTCTGACTTTCTCCTTCTGAAGGCCTATGTAAAACGACTCATGTTTCCAATTCTTCTTTGAGGCATCTTCTCGAAGTAGTATGTGGGTACATTTTTTTCCTCAAAAATTTTTGAACGTGATAACTGCACAATGATGAGGCGGACTCTCCATCAAATCTTGTTCATAGGGAAATTTTACCTTCCTTTATATTTAATTCCTGGAATTACCTGGAATATTCTTCTCCCCCAAACCTTTCCCTCCACATTTCAGCTCCTGTGTCATTTTCCCCATGGAAATTTGCTTCAATAATTGTGCAGGCAAAGCACATGACAAGATATATGCAACATACTACCTGATAAATAATTCTTATTTCCATTAGAAAAGTTCCATATTTAAGACTTTTGAGATGTACTGCCAAACTTTTCCTGCAAAAAAATGTAATAATTTTATTGGCCATTCATGTACTCATGTGGGACAGCACAAGGAAATACACTCTTCATGAAGTGGGGTTTCATTTCACCATCTTTACAATCAAGAACTTTATTACACAGGCAGCAGCAGAAGCATTCAGCACTCCATACATCTGATTCCTTTACCGTGTTCCTGTATACCAGCTACCACTGAGCTTTGCAATCCCAGCAACCAGGGTAAGTCTTGCTGGGTCTTTCCTCTGGCAGGGCTGTTGGAATCTGTTTTTCTTTGTGCATAAGGAAAGCTAGAGAAGTTGGAGGACTCACTTCCTCTCACCTGAAGAGTACCCCTCAAGCTAAAGATGACTTGTAAATGTTATGGATACCATAGCTTCCTTGCTTCCCCAAGGGTTCACTCTAAGTTGTGACCCACTGTCTTCTAAACTTCCCAGTGGAGATGAACCAGCCTTTATTTCTGAGCCCTGCTTAAGTGGCCTTTTTGCTTGGAGCATTTCCTAACAAATCACATTCATAGAAATCTTTGTGTTGCATTTGTTTTCTAAGAAAGACAGAAGCAAACTTAGTTCTAAAATTCCAGTCAAAAACTCTATGAAAATGATTTTATTTTGTCATAAACTTTCTGTCTAACAGATTAAAGCTTATATTTGAGGGGACTTCTTTCCTTGGGAAAACTATGGCATCATTTTCATTTAACCTAGACAAATGAGACAGCAGAGTAGCATAAAACAATGCTCAGACATCCCAGAGTCTATTCTAGGTCTGCTAATAACTAGCTGGATAATCCTGAGAAAGGGAGGCACCATCCCAGACCTCCAAGTCTCTACTGCTATTCTCTATAGCTGAACTACATCTTCAGAGCTTTGAAATATCCATGAAAATATTACTACCTGGAAAGGCAGACCTCAAAATGGAATTCATATAATCACTCAAACATTAACTTTCAGATTTCATTGGAGATATTCATATTTCTGTCCTATGCTTCCTTATTTCAAGGTCAGTTTTTCCTCTGTCTTTGTCTCCAAGAGAAACCTGCTTCCAACCCTTTGATGAGTAGCAAATTCTATCCCTCTTGCTATAGGAAATCCATCATTCATGTCCCCTACTCTGTGAATTTCTGCCCTTTCACTCAATGTACTACACATACCATGGACCTTGGGTGCTTTAATATTCTCAGCAAATCAAGAAATCAAAAAAAGAAGAAAATTAGATCTACAACACATATCCTCTTGTTTGTGCCATCTCAATAAGTAAAGGGAGAGAAGAAATAGTTCTGGGATTAGGGAGTTGTGCCCTTGCCCTATCCTCTTCAAAGAATACAACATATTAATGAGGAAACAAGGTGGATCTGGGAAGGTGCAGAATTTTCTCTGTATGACAACACCCTTCTTAGTTTTCTTTCATGGTGAGAGCAACTCCAGTTACTGTGGGAACACATGGATTAGAAGGGGTACTAACCCCAGACTGGGAGAAGGACTTTAAAAGAAACAAACTCTATTTAAGAAAAGGCTTAAACCTGAAGACAAACATCACATACACCCAAAAGATCTGAAAAAAAACTGAAAGTATAACATACTTTGCTCTCAATTGGAGTTTTTAATACTATCTGTTGGACTGTAAATTATATAATCATTTTGGAAAACTCTGTGCCATTTGCTGCTGGAGTTCAATATATGCATATTTTATGACTGCACTCTTACTTAAATGTAGAGAAATCTTTGAACTAGCTTAAATCCATGAAAGTATTTTTCATATTCATGATAAATGAGGAACAACACAAATATCCAAATATTCACTGACCAAATGTTAAACAATGCACAAATCAGTAAATTCAAATAATTGCCTCATTGTCAGCATTGAAAATTAATGAAGTCTGCCCTCCATGCACCTGCAGCAGACAGGAGGTCCTCACTCAGACTCCCCGCGGACTACTCGCACCAGAGTTAATGTGTGGGCCCTCCCTGTGTGGGCCCTGTGCCGAGTGAACCAGTGCTCAAAGAGCTGCTGGTCCCACGGTTTGAGTCTGTGCCTTACTTGCACCCGGACCCCCTGGGGTGTTGCAGGCACGGGCAGTATGTGATTGCTGTTGGTCCAGCCTGCATCTGGTTCCTGCATATGTTCTGAACTGACTAGAGACAGAGAATCATGTTGTTCACAAATTGTCAACCCTGCAGTTTGTGTCTGGGTTTTGTCTGTACCCTGAACTGCCTGGGGACATAGGTCAACTAGACCAGGATTGTCACACCAGTGCAACCCAAGTTTGGGCTGTGCACGTGCCCTGAACTGCAATGGGATGCTGGATCAGATGGTCTGCCATCAGCTGACACCAATGCCCACATCTGAGACTTGGGATAACTAGATACAAATCAACAACTGCTGGAAAACCCCAGACTAAGTAGTGCTTCTCAGCAGACACTGAGGGGCAAATCTGACCAACAAGAAAATTAGGGAAACTAGCAGCCTTTGCTGTGCAGCCACTGAAGAGGGAAACTGAGCTTTCTGCATCAGGTATCAAACATGACAAAATGAAGAACTAAAACACAATCCCAAAACTCCCTCACTCAAAATAAGTCCAGGAGACATCAACATAGGAGAACTTGGTAAACACATGCCTGAAATAGCTGAAATGATTGCAATGGAGGTAAAGAAACAACTCCATAAGGCCATAGAAGAGATGAGAACAGAAATAATCTCGCAGGCAAAAAATGAAATGACAATAATAATGAAAGAACTGCTCAAAACGTCTGAAGAAGAAACATAAGAAAATAAAAGGACAAAGACAATGGATGGAAGCATTAAATGAAAAATAAAGAAAGGACTTAGAAAGCATGAACCAGATTCAAAGAGACTTCAAGGAAAACAAAGCTTCCATGGAAAGCTGCCAAAACTGCTTGAATGAAGCTGAAGATAGAATTTCAGAATTTGAAGACAGCATGGCAGCTACCAACCATGAAAGAAAGGATCTCATAAAATCAACAAGGATCCAGAAAAAGTCAATTCAATAGCTGCAGGATGAAACAAAGAGGAAAAATGCACAACTTATAGAAGTCAATGAAACAGTAGGAGGCAACACAACTGACATAAAAAAAAATTCGCAGAAATAATAGCAGAAAATATCCCAAGTATGGAAACAGAACCTAATATACAGTTAAATGAGGCATATAGAACTCTAACCAACTACAACCAAAATAAAACTACACCCAAACATATAACAGTCAAGTTCGCAGATCTCCAGCAAAAGAAGACAATATTAAAAGCTGCTAGAGAAAAGAAAGAGATTACCTATGAATGAAAGCCCATCAGAATTATGGCAGACTTCTCAGCACAAACCATCCAATCATGAAGAGCTTGGAGCAAAGTATTACAGGTCCTGAGACAGAACAGCTTCCAACCAAGACTGATGTACCCTGCCAAACTATCCCTCAAATTCAATGGAGAAATAAAATATTTCCACGACAAAGAACAGTTGAAGAACTTCATGAGTGCCAAAGCTCATTACAAAAGTACTAAAAGATACTCTAGACAGAGAAAAATCTGACCACAATTTCAAGAACAACAATAGAAAGAAAACATCAAGAGGAGCAAGCAAGTAAACAGGTAGAAAAAGTAGAAAACTAACAGCAAGTACACAACATGACAATGAGAAATCAACACATATCAGTTATAACTATAAATGTAAATGGCCTCAATTCTCCAGTCAAAAGAAACAGACTGGCAGAGTGGATTAAAAAACAAAATCCAATGGTATGTTGTGTACAGGAAACATATTTTACTCAAAAGGAAATCCATAGACTAAAAGTCAAAGGATGGAAAACAGTCCTCCATGCTACAGGAACCCAGAAAAAAGCAGGTATAGCTATTATGTTTGCAGATAATGTAAACTTCAAACCAATAACAATCAAAAGACATAAGGAAGATCACTACATACCTGTCAGGGAAAAACTGTAAGAGGATGAGATAACAATCATAAACATCTATGCACCAAATATCGGAGCTCCAAATTATATAAGACAAATCTTAACAGGCATGAAAACCCATATAATTAATAACACTATTGTAACAGGGGACTTCAACACCCCATTGACACAAAGAGATAGGTCAACGGACAAAAACTAAGCAAGGAAATAACAGATCTAAACCAAAGCTGTGAACAAATGGACTTAGTAGATTTATACAGAGTGTTCCACCCCACAACATCAGAATACACATTTTTCTCAGCTGCACATGGGTCTTCCTCTACAATTGACCACATCCCAGCCCATAGAGCATACCTACCTAAATGCAAAAGAACTGAAATTATCCCATGCCTCTTATCTGACCACAGTGCAATGAAATTGAAAATTAACAACAAAAGGAACTCCAAAAATTCCATAAATACTTGGAAATTAAACAACAACCTCCTGAACAACCAATGGGTCACAGAAGAAATTAAAGATGAAATTAAAATACCTACAAATAAATGAAAATGTAAACACAACTTACCGGAATCTATGGGATACAATGAAAGCAGTCCTCAGAAGGGAATTTATAGCGGTGAATTCACACATAAGGCAAACAGAAAGAGAACAAATAAATAGATTAATGTGGCATCTTAAACTTTTAGAAAAGGAAGAACAAGTCAATCCCAAAGAAGAGAGATTATAAAGATGAGGGCAGAAATTAATGCAATTGAGACAAAGAAAACCCTTCAAAAAATAAATGAATCAAAGAGTTGGTTCTTAGAAAGAATAAATAAAATTGATAAACCTCTAGTCAACCTTATCAAGAAAAGGAAGGAAAGAACTCAGATTCATGCAATAAGGAATGAAAAGGATGAAATTACTACAGATTCCACAGAAGTTCAGAAGGTCATTAATACCTACTTTGAAAATCTTTGCTCCTATAGGATAGAAAACTCAGAAGAAATGGACAGATTCCTACATATGTATGAATTACCAAGTTTGAATCAAAAAGATGTAAAATTCCTGAACAACCCAATATCAATTAATGAGATTGAAAATGTGATTAAAAACCTACCGACAAAGAAAAGCCCAGGCCTTGATGGATTCACAGCAGAATTTTACAAGAAATTTGGAGAAGATTTAATACCAACACTCCTCAAACTCTTCAATGAAATTGAAAAGACGGCAATTTTCCCTAACTCATTTCGGAGGCAAGCATCATACTGATACCAAAACCAGAGAAAAGACCCAACCAAAAAAGAGAACTACAGACAAATCTCCCTAATGAATATAGATGCAAATATACTCAATAAGATACAAGCAAATAGAATGCAGCAAATTATCAAGAAAATCATACATCACAACCAAGTTTGATTCATTGCAGGAATGCAGGGTTGATTCAATATTCACAAATCTATAAATGTTATATGTCATATCAATAGAACCAAAGACAAAAACCACATGATCATCTCAATAGATGCAGAAAAAGCTTTCAACAAAGTCCAACATGCATTCACGACAAAAACTCTCCAGAAAATAGCAATAGATGGTCTTTACCTTAATCTGATCAAAGCCATCTATGACAATCCAACAGCCAACATTATTCTCAATGGACAAAAACTGAAAGCTTTTACTTTAAAATTGGGAACAAGACAAGGATGTCCGCTGTCACCACTCCTGTTCAATATAGTTCTGGAACCACTAGCCAGAGCAATTAGATAAGAGAGAGAAATAAAAGGAATAAGGATAGGAAAGGAAGAAGTAAAACTATCACTATTTGCAGATGACATGATGCTTTACATGGAAGACCCAAAAACTCCACAAGAAGACTCCTTGAATTAATCAACAAATTCAGCAGTGCAGCTGCATACAAAGTCAACACCCAAAAATCAATAGCATTCCTATACACAAACAATAAACAGACTGAGAGAGAAATTGAGGAAAACATACCTTTCAAAATAACTCCAAGAAATTGAAATATTTAGGAATCCATCTAACAAAAGAAGTAAAAGATCTATGCAGTGAAAACTACAGTACTTGAAAAAAAGAGATCGAAGAAGATTTCAGTAAATGCAAAATTATTCCTTGCTCATGGATAGGAAGAACCAACATTGTGAAAACGGTCATACTCCCAAAACTGATGTACAGACTCAATGCAGTTCCCATTAAACTACCATTAGCATACCTCACAGATCTTGAGGCCTTAAATTCATCTGGAATCAGAAGAGACCCAGAATAGGAAAAGCAGTCCTGGACAATATGGACAAGTCAGGTGGAATCACAATCCCTGACTTAAAATTATACTAAATAGCCACTATAATAAAATCAACATGGCACTGGCTAAAAAACAGACCCGAGGATCAATGGAACAGACTGGAAGAAACAGACAACCACAAACACTCTCAGCCACAGAATCTTTGATAAAGGAGCCAAACAAACTTACTGGAAGAAGGATAGACTCTTTAATAAATGCTGGTGGAAAAATTGGCTTGCCACCTGCCAAAAACTGAAAATAGACCCAAGCCTATCACCATGCACCAAACTCAAGTCAAAATGGATCACAGATCTCAATATTAAAATGGAAACACTAACTCTATTGGAAGAGGAAGTAGGTAAAAAAGTTGAAGACATAGGAGTAGGCACAGAGTTCATGAACAAAAACCAAATTGCACTTGAAACACTTGAAAGAATCAACAACTAGGATCGCATTCTACTGAAAAGTTTCTGCACATCTAAAGAAATCACCAACAGAGTAAAAAGAAAACCCACAAACTTGGAAAAAATTTTAGCTGACTGTCCCTCAGCTTCTATCTAGAACACATAAAGAATTAAAAAATATCAGCCCCCTCCAAATTCAAAGACCCAATCCAAAAATGGGCAGCTGAGATCAATACACACTTCTCAGATAATGAAATACACATGGCAAATAAATAAATGAAAAAATGTTCAACATCATTAGTCATTCAAGAAATGCAAATTAAAACAGGGTTGAGATTCTACCTTACCCCAATAAGAATGGTTAGCATTAAGAAATTAACCAATAACAAATGCTGGCGGGGCTGTGGAGAAATAAGAACACTTCTCCACTGCTGGTGGGAATGCAGACTGGTGAAACCACTGTGGAAATCAGTTTGGAGATTCCTCAGAAAATTAGGTCTAGAGGTCCCATTCTTCCCAGCTATTTCCCTTCTGGGTATTTTCCCAGAAGGTCTAAAAACATCATATCACAGAGATATATGTGGACCTATGTTCATAGCAGCACAATTTGTACTTGCTAAATTGTGGAAGCAACCCAAATGTCCATCCACCGAGAATTGGATAAGAAAATTGTAGTAGTTTTATGTCACGGAATATTACTCAGCTACAAAGAAAGATAAACTTGATGCTTTTATAGGTAAATGGTCGCAACTAGAGACGATACTCATAAGTGAAATAAATCAGACCTGCATATGCAAGCATCGCATTGTCTCACTAGTGTAAAACCTGAAAGAGTTAATAAAAACTTGGAGGTATGATGGACATTGTGAAATGGTAGGAAAATACTCAAGGGTAAAGGGCAACTGGGATGTGGGAAAAGAGAAGGGAAAGAAGGAGAAATTTTGTATGTATGTATATACAGGATCGTTAACATAGTTGATCTACTGTTCTCTATTTCTTTGCTGAAAGAAACAGTTAATGAGTCCTTGATTGATCAGTATTGCATGTCTCTATCTGTTTTCATGAGACACCACTCTGAAGATATCAATATGTAATACAACAAGCATTGTTAATTTCCTACCACTTTGTTTGTAACTGTGTATTGTTTGTATTGTTCTTTTGCTATTTTGTAAAAGGTTGTCTATCTGTTAATGTTTTCCTCCTTTATTTTTAAAGTAAAAAAACCAAAAACAAGAAAATGAATGGAAAACATGAGAAATGAAACTTTAAAGGTAATAGTGATTAAGAAAAGCTCACAGAAGACTTTGGCATGATACCATTTCTGTGAAGGTACAAACCAAACAGTGTACAACTAAACAATATATTGTTGAAGAGTATCTACATTATATTATTTTTAAGAAGAGGTTAGTAAGTACAAAATCTAAAATCTGTCATTATCTCTAGATGGAATGTGGGTGGGAAGGAAGACAGAGACAAAATAGGAGCACATAAAACATATCTGTGTTGCAATTCTTACTGAATGCTAAGTTTGAAAGAGTTCTCTTCATTGGTATGCTTGGTAATCAGCATATACACTACATATTATTCAGTAAGTATCAAATATCACCTAAGAAATAAATTTAGAGTAGGTAAATGAGAGTGCAATTCAAAAAGGGAAATGAAGCAGAACAAACAGGAAAAATTGGTTCTTTCTTATATAATTTATTCACATTATGGGCATTCTTAACCATTATTTTCTGAAATTATCATTAGATGGTTTCTTTGGAAATTTTATTTCATAGTTTTATATGGAATAATTACTGCTATTACCAAATCCATAGATTTCTGGCACACTGAAGCATCACACTTAGAAGTCTGAGCTGGCAAGTTCACGAATAGTTCACAAGTACTACATGGAATTCTGAGCATCCTCCCATCTGTCACATGAGAAGTTCTGAAAACAAAGTACCACACATTCTCAAGAATGTTAAAGAGAAATAAAAGCGCCACTGATCTAAGAAAAAATCACCTATGAAGAGAATTAATTTAGAAACAACTGATAAATGACCCAAAGCATTTGCTTATTTTTCTATGTTCACATTAGTTTGATTTTTTTAGAAATATAGTTAACTAAAGAAAAGACCAAAAACCAGCGAAGATCAGTTAATGCAATTGCTGTTAATCAGTGAACTAACATAAGACCAAATACCAGCACATATCCTAGTTCCCTTAAAATTTCATATATCTGAAAGGAGGCACTCATCTGCCTATGGGATCTGGTTTTATTCTTTTTCCTCTTCTTTTCTTTTTTTTGTCAGCACAGAGATTCAACCCAGGGCCTTTCAACTGCATCATTATCCCTATTTTTATTTTTTATTTTGAAACTGGGTCTCATTAAGTTGCTCAGCCTAGGTTCAAAGTATGAGATCTTTTTAAAAGTAAAATTCTGTAAGGTCAACCTAACTAGTAGAGGTAGTTTGGAAATTCACAGTTTTATAATTATCATTATAATCAAGTATCAAAATCAAATATGTATTCACTCAGGGTTTTTCATTATTTATAGAATCAGGAGGTAATTTGAAGAAAATTGTAGAATGCACTTGGAAATATTTTTCAAAATGTTGACTTATACCAACAAAATTAGTCAAAAATTGAAACATCAGATAAACTACGTTTTGATAGTAACTTCGTTAACTGTTTTTCTTTCCCAAATGAATTATTTTATTGACTAATTGAGCAACTTGAAAGAGCCTTTCACTGTTTTTAATAATAGTCCTGCATGACCAGAACATCTTACCTGGGTCACAAGAATGATGTGTTGCAGGTTTACCCCAAGCACATTTATCATTGTTAAAATAATTGAGCTGTAAAATAATCACACCACCATACCTTATTTAACAAGATGAGTAGCGAACAATCCTATAGTTAGAGTGGAGAAGCAAAAGCATGGATAAGTTCAAGAGTTTCCTCAAGGCCAAATGAGGACAAAACCAAGAATTGCAAATCGGTGTTCCACCAATCAGTCTAATGAGCTATATTCCCAAGGTTATATTGCCTTCTTTACAGAGATCACAGAAAAGAGGGAAGTCAGTTACCATGAGACTGTCATTTTTATTGGATTTCTGTATTACGCAGTCACCAGAGTAATGGAGAACTTTCTGTTCCACTGTCTAGTTTCTATAAGGTAAAATTTGTCACTGAAGCCCCATTTCCCTATGCACAAGAGCATTAGAAGGTAGACAGCCCTCTGTATTCTGTCTGTGAGAAGTAGCAAGCCAGGGCCATTGTTTGTACTCTGAAGTTAACTAGCAAAGTCACTGGTGTAATTTCTTCAGTGTCGTTTTAACTACCTGGCATTCTAACCAATAAATCCATGTGTGGGTTCTAGTACTTAAAATAAATGTGAGACCACAAGGTTTCCCCTGAGCTGGAGTCTAAGCCATGTTCTGTATCTCAGCTTATCAGAGACCTGCATTTCAAGGAGTTCCAACTATATGACCTGTTACTAACTGCAAAAGAGACATTAATCACTCCCCAGCTGTCAAAATTGCTTAATCTGCATTAATGCCACATTCTCTCCCAACTACAAGTATCAGAGGCTTCCCCTTGACTAGTGAGGAATTCCCTGTTTTCCTTAGACATTAAGTACAGGAGTGTCCTCAGAGGGCATTGTAATGACAACATATTCCTATGAAACATCCTGGTATTAGCCCTGCTGCTCAACCAATAGGCAAAGGTCTAGACGCAGTTGAATAAAATTCTCTCCAGGCAGCATAAGAGCAACACTGGGAAGAGTTTCTAGATACATATAATGAGCATAAGTTTCTAGATACATATAATGAGCAATCCATAAGTAAGGCTTGGGGATTTGTATGCAGTTTCAGTTCCCATATGGTCCTGAGCATTTGTCAGATGTTCATCATTGTGTTCTCTTTAAAGTCCACTCATTCATCATCCAAAGCAGCAGACTCTCCTGTTCCCAAAATAGATGCTGATGATGCTCCAAGAAGATCCTCTTCTGTAGGCCTGGGCTGTGGCTGTTGGGTGCTAATGGTGCACGCTCTTGCAGGTACCTGGGAGGTCACACATCAGCCACCAGCCAAAGTTGAAAGGCTGTAACAGTTGTTTCTGGCTACACAAACTCTAAGGTTTATTTTAGTCAGGCTGAGACTAAATGTGACAAGTACCCACATCTTTTCTCAATTCTCCTACCTTATTCTGCTTCCCTGGGTTCCTCAGAGACTTCTCCTGAAAGCACTTCCTCATTAACATCTAAGAACACCTTTCTGAGGTTCCATTCCTAGAGGGCTTAGTCTTAAGACATTTCTCCAGGGAACTTCTCAGTATCAGCTTTCGCCTCACTACTACCTCTCTGGTAATCTTTCCTCTTCCCCAAAGGCAAAAAGGGTATGTTCCTACTTGTTTTGACCAGAATACTTTTTCTTTCCTCCTTCTGTCTTCTCCATAACCCTTGCTGTTGTATGAATTTCCCGGAGAGATACAAAAGAAACATCTGCATTGGAACTGCCAAGGGGCTGGCAGACCAAACAACAACTCAAACCCAGCTTGACAAGTAAATGAGTTTATTAGGACTCAGTTACAGAGCAACACGTCTGGAGTGCCCCAGCAGTACCAAAGTTGCCAACCCCCTTCTGCTAGACCACTGATTTTATAGGACACTAATTAAAACACCGAAGCAGGATCAAAAGCAAGAAGGTTCCTTGGGGAAATTTGTGTGTACTTTGCTCCCACCTCATCCTTATCAGCAAACTCCACCAGTCTCAGCAAGCACTGTGTAGCCAAAATGATGAATGTTCTCTCTATGCTACAACCTGGCACACAGCCTCAGCACTTGGGTGGGTGGTAGAGGCGCAACTGGACAGATAGATGGGGGATGCACCATAAAAGAGCTAGCTAGTGTTTGAGAGACAATTCAAACTCCCATTTTGCCCCTCTAATATTCTTCTCTGATTTTATTTCTGTTCTCCCCCCACAATGATCTAATACTCCTTTGGAGAAAATCATTAGTGGCCTAAGCTCTCTTTTTCGTAAAGGCACAATGGACTTTTTTTTATCTTTAACCCTCTAATAAACTGACAAACATCTTCTCTAGTATGATTATGAGACTTAAAATACATTTAGTAACTGGTAATAGTAGGTACTTAACAGATGATAACTATTACTTCACCAATGTATGTCAATCATTCTTGCTCAATATGCCCAACATCAAGTAAAAGTACCTTCAGCTGTTATGATAGCCTGCCCCAGGTCTCTAAGATAATGGAGGAAAATACTTTAAAATACATGAGGATCTTTGAACCCCCAAATTTGTATCCTTTCCTCAATCCCATTAATACGAACTTCTAGAAATAGAAAGTACTTAAAATCTCCTTAGGATTTATCTATCCCTGATCTCCAACCACAGCCAATTCCTAGACCTTCTAGCCATGATCCAATATAATCCAAAATTTCCCTAGAACCAACATAGTTTCCTTGCTAACAATGGGTGCCACTACTCTCCAGAAACCATAGGTGATACTGTCCTTACTGTATCCAAGTTTATATTGGTATGACCGTTAAATGTTTTTCTCGAGATTGGGTCTATAAAGGATTACCTCCCTTCAACATTTGTCCAGTTTATCTCACCCTGCTCCATAATGGACTAATCAGTTATTGGTTGGTCAATCACTACATGAAACTAACTAGCTAGTTTATGTATATACCTATATCTATATATTATATATGCTATACCCATTATTTCACTTTTTATATGGATATATATCTATATAGATATATATCATATACATTATATATATATTTCATATATATATTATGTTATATTATATCCACCTGTATGACAGTCTAGAAAGGGCAAAACTATGAAGACAATAGAGAGAGTCAGTGGCCACTGTGAATTGGGGTGGGGTTGGTAAATAGGCAGAGCATAAATGATTTTTTATGGTAGTGGAAATAAGACTCTGTATGATACTGCAATAATGTATGCATGTCATTACATATTTTCCCAAACCCACAGGATGCACAACATTAGTACTGAATGCTCATGTAAACTATGAACTTTGGGTAATTATGATGTCAGTATAGAATCATCAGTTGGAAGAGGTACATATACATCACTGTTTCTCAGGTACAGAAGTTAAAAATGGGAAAGGTTATGCATGTGTATGGCCAGGGGGGAAATATGAAAAAAATCTCTGCACCTTCATCATAATTTTGCTATGAACTTAAAACTAGTGTTAAAATATACTCTTAAAAAGGAGAGAAAGAGAGTTATGCATTTCTCAAAGTTGCTTTATTGTTGTGGAAAACAGGAGACCAGACTTTTTCAGATGGCTTAGGAACCAAAGGTGCACTCTGGAAAGGCAGAGAAAGATTTTTATTTGGCCGGCCTGGCTCAGAGAAGCTCATGCTTTGGATGCCCAAAGATAGTGTCACAAAGGGCTTTATTAAATTTGTGGCAGGAAAAATAAGCTCGAACAAAGGCAGTTATTCCAAAAAGATAGGTTTATAACTCTAGCCATCTGGCCTGCTTCATTTGGGTAGGGAATCTAGTAGAACACAAGGAGGGTGGGCACAGGTGCCACAAATTAGGGAATGGTACAGAAGGGAGAGGAGCAGAAGGAACACCACTTAGAAGTTTAGAGAAAGGTGAAACTCCCTATTAGCTTATCACAGTGTGGCCCTGGGTGGACGAGGGAGCAGGAATGTGCTCGCTGTGGGCAGAAACTATTGCACACCAATATCTTCTTCATTATCACAAATGAGAAGTAAAGAATGTTCTATGGGTATATAACAGGATTCATTCATCCAAGGATTACAGTGCAAGAATTCCAGAGTACTACCATCACCCTCTCAAAAATATACCAGATAGAAACACTATGCCAATATGAAACATCAAAAGGACTGAAAGTCACAAGAGCTACAAAAGTTATATAACCAGACAGGCAGGGTTTTGGTTTTGAGGTATCTGAATTTGTTGTACTTTCCAGTGCACATTCCAAAATGGGTGGCACAGGTACTGACATCAGGCTGTTCCACTGAGAAGCCACCCCACAGCACTTTTCATGTCCTTGTTTCTCAGGCTATATATGAAGGGTTTTACCATGAGGGCATGTGATATATACCAAGAAGCCCCCACCATACCCTCTCCAGGAGGTCAGACAGTCAAATTAAGGTACACTCCAAGAGCCTTTCCATAGAATAAGCAAACAACTGACATGTGAAAACCACACATGTAGAAGGCTTTACCCATTCCACACGTTGATGGAACTCTCAGGGAGACTCATAAAGCGTGCCTACGAGTTGGCCACCAGCAGAGATGACTGAGGAAATGCATCAGATTGTTACTGATGGAAGTGTCAAAAAACTGAGGTGCTGAGAAGGATCACAGACATAATAGGAAATTTCTACCAGTGTGCAGAAGACTCGGTTTTGAAACTGTCCAATTACAGCTGGGTTTCTAATAGACTGACAAAGAAAACCACCAGAACTAGGAGGTCACAGAGGCAAGGTCTCGTGGTCACTGGGTAAATACTGCGAAATGACTTGCTGAGAGGGTACAGTGTGCAGTATCCTCTGGGACACTGGCGGGGGTGGAACTGAAGTCAGTGAAGAACGGATTGGGAAGAAAGAAGGAGCACGTGGGGTGTGGAGGGGAGAGTCAGAGCAGACAGTAAAAATGATGAGTGGCTTCCTGAGCATGGTGACTAGGTGCCTGGTAAAGTAACAGAACAAAAAAAAGGGGCTGAAATTGCCAATCACCTGAGAGGCTCATGACAAGGAATTCAAAGACACATGCTACATCCTTTGGTCCCATGTGGCTGACACTTTTCTTGCTCACTGGTTCAGTGAAGCTCTGTTTTTCTTTATGTAAGTCCAAGTGTCTAACCATGTCTCTGAAAAAAAAAATTTTGACATGCCTTGCATGGCATATATCTACTGTCAACTCGTTTCTTCCATTTTTGCTTGTCTAATGAAGTATTTCTTCTTCCCATTTGAAGGATTGTTTCATTAGGGACAGAATTCTAGCTTGGTGGGCATTTTTCTCTAACCCTTTAAAAATGTCCCTTCATTCTCTTTTTCATCACATATTTTCTTAAGAGAAGTCAGATGTAATTCTTAACTGTTCTTTTGTAGATGACGTTGCCCTTTCCCATTCTTTCAAGATTTTTTCTTTGTCTTTGGTTTTCTAATGTTGAGATAAGATATGCCCAGGTGTGGCTTTCTGGCATTTATTCTGCTTAATGTTCCCTTGAGCTTCCTTGATCTGTGGTTTGGTGTCTGGCACTAATCTAGAGAAATTTTCAGAATTATTGCTTAAAATATTGCTTCTCATCCTTTTTTTCTTTCTTTGTTATTCCCATTATATATATTTTATAACTCTTGTAGTTGTCCCACAGTTCTAGGATATCCTACACTGTTTTCAGGTTTTTTCCTGGAATCTCTTCCCATTTATTTTCAGTTTTGCCAGATACTATTGTCATATCATTCAGCAAAAATTCCTTTTACAAGCATGTCCAAAGGTATTCTTCATTTTTGTTTGGATGTTTTTGATCTTTACCATTTCTTTTTGAATCTTTCTTAGAATTTCCATCTTTTGCTTACATTGCTCATTTGTTCTTGCATGTTGTCTGCTTGCTCCACTAGAGTCTTTACCATATCAATCACAGTTACTTTAAATCCTCATAATATAGACAACTAAGTCAGGTAGGAAAATGATAGGCAGTCAGATAGGGCTGCACCCTTGGGAGAGAGTCAGGACAAAAGATGAAAACACACCACAACTGTGGCCAGAGACGCCTCAGTTGGAAGCCAGGCCTCAGGATAACAACAAAAGGACCAGGCCTACATACTCCCCAAGGGGTGAGGTAAGTGACAAGACCTGGTCTAATAAAATCTAGATAGGCACATGTCACCTCAGTGGGCAATCAAGACCCCCTGATCCATTACCTACTTGAGTTCTTTGTTCTTTCCATGCTGGCTCGCCACATGCTTTGCTTCCCCAGTGGATCAATATTACCTAAGCAGTTATACTTATAATCTTATTGGTTGATCATAACTGTAACCCACATTGTTTCCACATAGTTGTACTCTATGAAACTTCCCCTAAGAAATGGGGTTCTGGGCAACCCACTTTCTGGGTATCCCCTCCTGTCCCTCTCAAACAGAAGCTTCTATCCCTCAATAAATATTTCCTACTTTTAACCTCCATCGTTCCTTGAATTCATTCTTTGATTTTAAAGAACATGAACTTCGCTGCCTCTCAGACATCTAACAGATTGGGAATTATGTTTCTCTTACATTATATTTGGAGGTTCTGATATCATCCCTGTGTCACTCAGTCTGATAACACTCTTACTATGTCTGATACTGCTTTTGATGTTTGTTTATTCTTTTCAAAATGTTTTTTGCCTTTGATATAGGGGAAAGAAACTCCCAACATGCTAGATGTGTGGTACAAGTTTATGTTCTCTAAAGGTGAAGAATGAATTCTAGGAACAATGGAGGTTAAAAGCAAAATTTATTTACTGGGAAAACAAGCTTCTGTCTGAAAGAGAACCTGCTTTTTCATGGAATTTTTACAGAAAAAAAAAACATGAAATGAGGTGGGTTCAAGATGAGGAAAAATGGGAAATCATAAGATGGGACAAAACTATGGTCAACCAATAAGATTGTGAGCATAACTACTTAGGTAAAATTGAATAAATGGGGGTCAAATAGGGAAACAACTCACGTAGCAAGCAGGCATGAAACAGAACAGGGCTCTTCCTGGATAGGGTGATCAGTGGCTCTTCCTGGCTTTTCCAAGGTGACAGATACCTATTTAGAATATCAATCACTATCATTTATCCTTAAGGGAAGTATGTGGTGAATTTGTTTCATCTTTTGTCTTGAGGTCTGGCCCTCAGTGGATGGGTCTGTGTCTCCCTCACACTTGCAATGTATCCCATCTTCTACACTGGCTCCTTGGAGAGCCCAGCCCTGTCTGACTGCTTACAATATTTCTATCTGTTCAGGAATTTGATATCTTCTTGACTCAACCTTGGTAGTTCATACGTATCTAGGAATCTGTCCATTTCTTCTGAGTTTTCTACCCTATGGGAGTAAAGATTTTCAAAGTAGGTATTAATGATCTTCTGAATTTCTGTGGAATCTGTGGTAATTTCATCCTTTTCATTCCTTATTGCATGAATTTGAGTTCTTTCCTTTCTTTTCTTGAGAAGGTTGGCTAGGGGTTTATCAATTTTATTTATTCTTTCAAAGAACCAGCTCTTTGATTCATTTATTTTTTGGAGGGTTTTCTTTGTCTCAATTGCATTAATTTCTGCCCTAATCTTTATCATCTCCTCCCTTCTTTGGGCTTTGGGCCTGACTTGTTCTTCTTTTTCTAATAGTTTGAGATGTAGCATTAGGCTACTTATTTGTTCTCTTTCTGTTTTCCATATGTGTGAGTTCACTGCTATAAATTTTTTGTAAATTGATAGGAAAGCACTCAAAGGTAAAGGATAACTGGGATATGGGAAAAGAGAAGGCAAAGAAGGAGAAAGTTTGTATGTATGTATATGCAGGATAGTTAACTTGGCTGTTCTACTGTCTCGTATTTCTTTGCTGAAACAAACTGTCAATGAGTCCTTGGTTGATCAGCTTTGTATGTCTATATCTGTTTTCATGAGAAACCACTTTGAAGATATCAATATGTAATACAACAAGCATTGTTAATTCCCTACCACTCTGTTTGTAACTCTGTACTGTCTGTACTGTTCCTTTGCTATTTTGTAAAATGTCAACTGTCTGTTAATATTTTCCTCCTTTTATTTTTAAAATAAAAAAAATATTTTTATCTGACTTAGCTGTCTATAACTCCTCTTCTATACTTTCAACTTTGTGTTGAAATATGAACATGATGTGAAAAGAGCCCCAGCACATCGGTATTTTGTAGTGATGTAGGGCACAGGTGTTCAGTAGTTCTCTGAAGAGATCTCAGTCTCGTGGGGACCCTATGTCTCTTCAACATGAACTTTGCAAGAGCTTCTCAGATTTGATTCCTCTTTACACAGGATAAGACAGGTAAAGAGGTTTGGGGATTCATTTCAGTGGTGCAACTTGTACCTGGCAAGATGATGTTCTGAGTTCAATTTCTGAGTTCTTGAGTTCAATTCGTGATTACCCCTGGTAATCCTGGTTCCTGGTCAGAGGGACTAGAATTAAGTACTTCATTTTTCTCAAGTTGATTAGTCTCTGATCAAACCCTAGAAGGTTAGGTTCTGTTAAAATAGTTTCCCTAAAGGCAGATTTTGTAAGGAAAATCAGTGTGTTCTGATCTTCAGAGTGTCCCTTTTCCTTCCCCTGACTAAAGGATTTCTCTGATATTTCTTGTGAGAATCTGGTCACATTCCTGGAGATAAAACCCACGAAAGGAAGTGATTTTTGTCTTGGCCACACTGAGCTTCCAGTAATTCCCAGTGAAAATTCAGATCTTCCCACCCTGGCTCTGGTTTTGAAGGAGGTTTCTCATCACAGGCTCTGCTTCAGTAAGTTGGGACCCTGCCTACCTACTTGACTCTCCAAACTTGAGGGTGGTAGTTTTCCCTGTGACTTCACCTCTCTCATGGATCTAAGAGTTGTTGAGTTTTCAGTTTTTTCAACTCTTTCCTTCTTAGAATGAAGAAGTGACTTCAAAATTCCTTATAAGGTAGACTGAATCTCAAAAAGACTTTTCCAGCACGAAAAATCCCACCAGGTTTTCACTAGGGTGTCATTACTTTGTCACAGAATGACATCTCTTGTAAAGTCTGTCTCAGTAGGACATTAGAACCAGTCATCTCAAAACACATTTGTATTGGAAAAGTATATTTTCTAGGTAAAAATTTTCAGGAGAGTTGATCATCTTCTTTATCAAGTTCAGGTCTATTTAGTAAGAGCTTGCACTTTGGAAAGAATGCAATCATTTATAAAATAACTAAAAGTAAACTGCATGTTGTTTACATTTTTATTGCTTAACAAAAACATTGACATATTAAGAGAAGTATTCTAAGGATGCTATGCAACTCAGACCCATCCCTAAAAAAAAATCTCATTCCAACCAATATGACTTACAATACCTATACACATAGAAATAATATATGTCTCAGCTTCAATAGACTTCCCTTGTAATTTAAAAGCAAAAATGCCAACTCCTTTCCCTCAAGGAATTACTATGGGGAAATAGTAATTCTTTGGATCAATTTATATTTTCACAATAAAATTTCAACTATATAGAAACTGTTCATTCTAGCCAATTTCACTCTGTGATGTTTAAGTAAAAATGCTTGAAGCTAAAATAAAATTCATGTGAAGTTAATATTTAACAATTACCTTCTTCTATGCATAGAAATTTTGTGAATTAAAGTATGGAATTGAAAGACTAACTCAGACATTAATTATGTCCACTTCTGCTAAAAATTTCCAACTAATTAAAACAAACAGCTTTTCAAGATGTCATTGTAGCCCTGACCCAATATATTACCATGGAGTGTACTGGATGGATGTCACAGCAGCAGATGTTTGGTCTATTTAATCCTGAGTCTGGCTCAGTAGTGGGCAATGCTATCACTAATCCACTGAGAGCCCTCCCTTCAGATGATAATTAGGGAAGAATTTTTTTTTTAAGTAACCATAATTACAGTGACACTCTCAGTAGCCCTAATTATGGAAATGTGATCCACATTAAATTCACCTACCTAATAACATTTAGTGAAAGTCTATTTCAGCTGAACTATCTTGTTTGTTAAAGCAGTAATATCTGAGATTCAGGTATTCAGTATGTGAATAATAGACCTATCATATTTGGAGTTTTAATTCAGATTAATTTGCATAGAGTTAGTGCTCTATGCTCAGCATAAAAACTACATCTGTAGGCAAAAAGCTAGATTTTCAAGCAATATTCAAGTCCAAAGCTTATATCTTAGTTTTGCTTAGTAACTGGTGCTTAGTAACATACCCTATTCCAGCCTCTACCCTTCCCAAGCAAGGAAGACACCTTTCCTCCTTGTCTTCCTTCCCTTCCCCACCAAACCCCACAAGGCATGCATTTGATGTTCATTGCTAACAGTCCTATTCACTTTCAACCCTAAAAAGGGGAATAGAGTTTGTAATCTCCAATACACATACCAAGATCCCTGAGGGAAAATATATACAAAAGAGTGCTCACACATACACACAATCACAATGGGTAATAGTAAGCTAATTTTGTCTATATAGATGTAGCTCCACTCTACATGAAAAGGCCTTGGAGTCTCATTTGTCTTTCAGAGATCCTAGGAATGCCATGGTAATGTATTAGTCTTCTGATTATTCTATAAATGGTGAAAACACTAAAGAATATTGAAACCAGTCTCCTGTTTACAAAGATAAATGAAGAAAGCTGTCTAAGGATTGTGTGAACCTTTCCTTTTCTCTTTTCATCCTTCTTGATTCGGTTTGCTCAGAATTATTCATTAAATATTTAGTGAGACTGAGAATTCTGTCTTTACCTTTCTGGCATTCACATAGCAAATATCTCAAATTAACTTTTCAAGCCACTAAAAAGATGTCTTTTCTTTTGCTCACATCCCCGTTACTCTGATATTTGAAAGGGCTCCCCAATTCTGTAAGCTTAAAGGAGAAAGAGAAGGACAGAGTGATTTATTTTCCCTCAAAATTCCAGCTAAAAATGGCAAATGAGGACACAATCATGTGACAAGTCATTGTTAGTAAGGTGATTTTATTTTGATGAAAGTTGCAAATAGACAGAATATATTAACTCTGTTCTGAACTTTAAGACACCTCTTCCTCACACAACTGTAGTCCCGGAGGCACAGACTTGAATGGTGGTAGATATCAGTGGTTTCAGTCCTCATTAAATTTTTGGCCACAAGCCACTAAACTGAATTCAATAAGTGAAAGTCTTGGAATTTGCATTAGTTCTTTAAACAAAGGCTGTTTCCTGGATAATGGAGTTTTGAGAACAGTTTGCTCTCCTACCTATAGATGGTTCACAGGGAGTTCACAGGGAAGAAATTAACTGAGCTCTCTTTTATTCCTTTCTATTCTTTGTCATCCCCAGTGCACTACGCACTTCTGTAGACCTCAAATGCTACTGTCCTTCAACTGGTGAAATTTAATTCAATTAAAACTTACAAAACAGCACACGAGATTTTATTAGAGAAAAGGCCATTCAAATGAAAATGATAAAAAGTATAAATCACTCATTAATTCCTGCCCTCTAGTAGCTTGTAATCTCAGTCAAGTCAGTTTAGGGAAGATTCCATCAATTTGGCTTTGATAGGATTTAAATGGTAATCTTGCTAATTTGATTCATTTCCTAGTACAAAGAAGAGTGTTGTAGATAAGAGCTCTTACAGAGATGACCTGAATAGAGGAAGAAAAGTCAATTTGTGCTTTTTCCAGATAGAAACTTCTCTATCAGGGTTTCTAACTGTTTATTATAAGCAATAAAGAAAGGACATGGTGTATAGATGGAACAGATCAGCCAAATCGGAATGATAATGAAATCATACAAACAGAACAATGTTGTATCAATAAATCACACTTGAAGCACAGATGTTAACACAGAAATCCTGATTTTTGCAATAATAATGACTTTTCAAACATATTTTTTTAAAAAGTAAAATGTGACTCTTTCCCACTTACTACAGAAGAAATACGTGGCATGTGTGTTGTCTTTCTTTTAAGACAAAAGATGTTAATGTATGAGGTTTTTTTTCTTTCTATACTAAACCTTTAGTATTCAGGTTTAATTGCAGACTTAGCACTACGTAATAAATAAGTGGGTTTGGGGTTGCAGATTTGGGCAGTCACCTCTAAAAGCTTCACCATCACTGGCCTATACCATGTGGATATTACTAGGTCTGGCTTGTAATTTTTCAGTAGTATTTTATTATAGTGAGGCAAAAAGAGTGTCAGACTTCAAGGGTGAATAAAGTGGGTTCTAATTGCAACTCAACCACTTACTTGCCTCAGGGTCTTGAAGAAGCATCTTAATTTTATGAGCCTCAGCTCTTTTATAAAAAATGTCCCAGGCAGACTATTTGAGATAATAAATCAGAAGACATTTTACAAAACTATCTGTCCCTCTCTAAGTATAGAGACAATCATGGTGATGACTATATAGTTTATCATCATTTTCTTAACAGAGCAGGTCTTTAACACTAGGGTCATGATAAATCTTTTCTGCAGTCTTCCATATAACAAACTGAGTGACTAGCTATTGAAAAGTAAAATACTAAGCAACTCAGAAGTTCTTTTGATCCAAAGGTTGTCAAGCTAGAAAGGACCTGAGACATAATCTGGTCCAATCTAATCATACAACAGACCGGGGAATGGTCCTCAGGAGCCCAGTAGTTTGCCTGAGTTATTCTTGAAAGTGGTACAGAAGTAGAAAGAAGTCCTTTGCCTTCCAGTGCTCTAGTCATGGTACCATTCAGGGCAGGCAGCACACAGTTCAGTGGAGCAAAGATACTATAAATAAATGGATGTTTATAGTAAAAGAGAACTGTCCCAGTCTTCATGAGCATCTGAATTACTATAACCACACAACCATTTGGACAAAGCAGCTCTTTGCCCAGCAGCCATCATCCTGATGATTCCTCATTTGTTGGAAGAGGCAAGATAAAGCATGCACTACATTCAGTGAGCGGTGTGAGTACTAACTAAACTTTTAGACAAACAGGATTGGGTTTGCCAAAGAACATGTGAAAAGTGATTCCTGAGGTCTTAGACTTTTGTTTTCTGGGACAAAATATCTGATACCCATAGTTTAGAGGAAGAGACGTTTACATTAGCTCATGCTACAATCCAAGGTCAGCCATCTCCAAAACAAAATAAACAACATGGCAGAGGGGCATGTTGGAGGACAGCTGCTCATGGCACAGTTGATGGGAAGCAGACACCATAAAGGGAGGAAATGAAGGTGGAGATAAACCCTTCTAGGCCCCACCCCCAGGGACCTGTCTCTTCTCACCAAGCCCTGCTTCCTCTCACCAAGCCCTGCTTCCTAACAGCGAGCCAGATATAGGGCCCTAATCACCTTCCAAAACCATTAGTCACAAAGGGCCATGTTAGATCTAAACCATAACAACATTTCACCTCCACGCTCTGACTAGAAAGCTCCTTTCAAGGGATTACACTTGGCATGCAAAAACCAGAGACAGAGGAATGGAATGTGGCTTTTATTGTTTAGCAGGAATTGAGGTATATTTCTTGTCCAACTCAAATCATGAACAGGGTCTCAATGGCCTCCTTTCTGCATTGCCCTGAACATTTGTCATCAAGGTGATTATAAAAGTCAGGCCTCTAGGAAGCAACACTCTGATTCAGTGATGTACTTCTGGGAGAACTACAAGTTTAAAAATGATGAGAAGCAGGGTCAGTGAGAGGTCTTCTTCTGAGGAAGCAGAGCAGCAGGAGTCAGGAATGAACAGCTAAACTCTAGGTTAGAGGTAAAATGCATTTCCCCTCTCTCATCTGTATCAGTACCTCATCTCTCCCTGACCCTCAGCAGCTTGATAAAAGCCAAGAGACAGCAGGGAAGAATGCCACATATGTTCTGCTATTAATATCTAATTAATTGACACAAGGGCTACCCAAGGAGCACATCTCTAGTCAGTTCTAGCAGGCAGCACAATAGTGACAGCAAAATGTGTTTGGTCCCTGCCATGGCTTTATCAGTATAGAAAATCTCTTGGGGTTGGGGTGTCCTACAAATATTTTTCAAAGAAGCCTGTGGCCTATTTGTGCAAGACTAACTGATGCAAACACATTCTTAGGCTCTTTCTTGAAGAATTACACACCAATGTTGAGAGCATACACACACACACACACACACACACACACATGAATTACATACCAATGCTGAGAACACACACACACCAGTATCAATAGAACAAAAGCACCCAGCACTATTTTCTCTATGTAACATTATTCATCCTCTTACCACAAGGAAGGATTTAACCCTAAAAATGGTATAGTATTATTGATATTTCTATATTCAAACATTTTTGCTAATATTCCACCTTAGATTAGTAGAAGGGTGCAGAGTTGACAGATGCAAATTTAAGGAAAATTAATGAATACTGATTTGCTATGGATTCATATGCGTGACTGACTGAGTTTTTCTTACCCTCAGTAAACTGTTGTATCCACAGGACACAAATTAGCAGATTGCTCATAGAAGTTGGAGAAGAAAAGGGAAGGGAGAGTACGTTGGGAAGGATGAGAATGACTCAGTCCACCCCCATTCCTCTGATGAACTAGAAATAGTATCTTTTGAAACTAAGGGTCAGACTCCTATTGATTTTACAAATATTTTTTCCAAACATTTTTAAGGCTCAAATCTTTACGTTGGCACATTTTGGTGTCTTAAACTCAGTGGCCATAGTTCTGTTTATTTATCATTTGCTTCTGTTGAAAATGAATCTCATTTTGATTAATTTTACTGCTTACCTTGTAGAAGCAGTAGCCTTTTTAAGACTACCAAGCAGCAATCCCCGTGCTAACTAGCTTCTTAAAATTTGAATTAAATTTTATCTGCAGAAACTCTGAAAGGAAATACTTTTTTTCTTGCCTACAAACCTAAGAACTTCCTTTTTACTTTGGTTGTAACACATATAGAAACATCTCACTGAGATCTGTCTTTTCTATTAAATAGAGCAGGGTTAAGATGGGAAAGTTATATAACTAATGCAATACATATTTATTCATACTATAATAATCGTGCTTCTGGGAAGCTCAGTGGAGGATGAGCATTTATGTAATACGATGCTTCTCTCCAAAGCTGAATCTGAGCAGGAGAAAGGACACAAAGAGTTTTATATGAAGAGACATGCTCAGTTGTGGATAAAAGGATAATAATCACCAGTACTGCCCATCAGTGCCTCAGGAGTGAAGTGTTTTAATCCAAAACCCATATTAAAATAAATTTTTCTAAGGTTAGTATTTTCACATAGTATTTCTTTCTTCCCAAATATTTATCCACTTATTCACCCTGGACCCTATGAATGTGACCTTATATGGGAAAGTGGTGTCTTTGCAAATATGATTAAGTTAGAGATTTTGAGACAGAAAAATTAATCTGAATTGTATAGTTGGGTCTTAAATGTAATCATATGTATCCTTATTAGAGGGAGGCAGAGGGAGGCTTCACACACACACACACACACACACACACACATACAGCAAGAAGACTACAGAGGCAAAAGATGGAGTGATGCTGCTACTACTCAAGACTACTGGAAGCCACCAGAAGGTAGTAGATGAGACAGTGCGTGGATTCCCCTTCAGAGACTCCAAAGGAAATATGGCCCTTCTGACACCCTGATTCTGGCCCCCAAGCTATGAAAGAATAAAATTCTGTTAAGTCACCGTATTCATTAGTAATTTATGATAGCAATCATAGGACAATATTTTTCATGATTATAGTTATATCTGACTATAAAGTTTAGAAACCTAATACCCTAGCTAATGCTTTTTAAATACCAACATTTGTGAGGAAAGAATAAATAAAATTGTTTTAACTAAGAAACTGTATTTTGGAGCAGTTTTAATTTCACAGCGTACCCAAGTGGAAGGCACAGAGCATTCCCACCGAGCTCCAATCCCTAGCCATGCATAGCTTCCTCTCAACCTCTCCCACCGTACAGACACATTCAGTATACTCAGCCGTCCTACACTGTCATACTACTGTTGTCCATGTCCATGGTTTAGGGTTCACTCTTGATGCTGTATACTCTATGAGTCTGGATACATATATAATATCAAACAGAAAATTCTTTCCTATCTATGTAAAGCATATGTATCATATATACATATTAAAAAGACTTTTGATTATTTCTTTAGAAAGGATAATAAAAAGCAGGGCAGTTGCTGTTAAATTAGCATGAAGAAATAGAGCCAACCTCTTTTAAAGTTCTTTCTAAAGTGAGAATTTTATTTTTCTTAATTATCCTATAGATATTATAAGTAAGTGTCATCATGAACTTTAAAGTATGTATCATTTTAATAAAAGTATGAAAGAATGTAAAAGAATTAGTCTAATATAAGACATTGAGATTCCTGTTGTTCTGAATCAGATTTCTTAAAAACTTCAACAGAAAACAAAGATTCTGAAATAATGTAAAGATAAAATTTAATGTAAATCTGTTTATGACTCACATTTTTAATCTCCCAAGTGTATGAAAACAATAAAGAGCCTTCAAAGCATCATTTACAGCTCCGTGGTTCTCGGGAAACATGGGCATCAACTGGGAGCATTCACAGATCATACTGAGGCCTCACCTTAGATGGGCTGGTATTCTGTTATAGTTCCTCAAATGATGCTAATGTTCAGTAGAGCAGAAAAACACTAATTTATCTTCTTTGATTATTGTACTTTTAGAATTTCTCAACCATTTCCCAAAGAGTTTCTGTTTCAGCTCTTATATCATATACTCATAATTTTCTAGGCAATTCTCACATTCTATGTTGTCTCTTAACCTTCTGATTGACCAGCTTTTCACTTTCTCATTTTAGTTCTTTACCTTGGAACGTGTTCTCTCTCTTCACTCCAGAACATTCCCTCTCTGGCTTAGCTGCACTGTTAAATTTATGCTTACTTACAAATTATTCTCAACAAAACATTACTCCAAGGCTCACCGTAAAAGGCAACAATCTCTGACGAGTAATTGAGTCCATAAATTTCTAGATGGCATTGATGGTACGGTTGTATTACTAAATTGTGGGCCATTGATAAATCAGGTTGACTTATATAGAATTCCAATTTTAGAATGCAAGGCATATTGACTCTGGTCATAAACTCTGATCTCATCAGGCCTGAACCTGATGTAGCAATATACTGGTAAAGTTCAGACAAAAAATTCTGATAAAACAGAAACACTTTCTCTGACAGCTACACAATTCCATTGATGTTCCTGGGAATTCTTGCAGTTGGAACAAAAATTATTCACTTAAATATGATTTTACGTTTCCATAAGCCTAGAAGAGACAGTGAAATCAGTTAACATTTTAAAAGTGTATATGCTGATTTGGAGTTTGTTGCTCTATCTATGGTTGTCACTAGCATAATAATGAGGAGATCCTATAAAAGTAGATTATAAAGAGAAACTCTGATTTCATATGTTTTTCTAGGACAGGTGAAATATGGTCATACCTAAAATACAACAATTTTCTTCAGACTCTTTTAGGGAAAAGTAGCTACTCCAATTCAACCTGCAATCTTAAAACAAAATTAGAGTCAAGTTTAGAGTAAAACCATGTGAAAAAATGAATAGCATAATGACAAACTTCCATATTTCTTGTTTTAATTATTTCATTATAGTTATATAGAATATTTCTTTCACTGTGACATTTTCATAAGTATATTTAACATGCTTTGATCACATCCACACCACTTATTAACCTTGCTTGTTCTCACCTCCCATTCCATCCTCTTCCCTAGCGGCCTACCTTCCACTTCTGTGTTATCTTTTTCTCTCTTTTTTCTAGAATTCACCAATGGAACAAACCATGTGATGCTTCTTCTCAATCTGGCTTATTTTAACATAACATTCCCCAGTTCCATCTACTTTATAGCAAGTGACATAATTTTGTTCTAGTTAATGGATGAATACTCCACTGTGTATATAAACTACATTTTCTTCATTCATTGACTGGTTGATAGGCACCTCAACTGGTTATATAACTTGGATACTGTGAATTTTGCCACAGTAAACATGGGTGTGCAGGTATGTCTATGGTATACTGACATTCACTTCTTCTGGGTTTATACCAAGAAGTGATACAACTGAATCCTATGATAGTTCTATCTTTAGCTTTTTGACAAACCTCCATACTAACTTGCATAGTGGCTCTACTAATTTACATTGCACCAACTGAGATCAGATGAAATCTCGATGCAGTTTTGGTTTACATTTTCTTAATGGGTAAAGATGATGAACATTTTTTTAAAAAATAAACATTGACTATTTGTACTTTTTTTCAGTATGAGGTATTCAGTGTATTTGCTCATTTGTCAATACAATTACTTGTTCTTTTCAAATTTTTAAATTATTTATATATTTTAGATATTAACTTTCCATTGGAAGAGTAGCTGGCAAAGATTTTCTCCCATTCTGTGAACTGTCTTTTCTTTCTTTTGCTTTTTAATTTGGTACAATCTCATTTATTTATCTCTGCTAAAATTCCTGAGTTATTGGAGTCCTATGAAGGAGGTCATTACCTGTTCCTATACCTTGATTTTTTTTTCCTTTGCTTTCTTCTAACAGTTTCAGAGTTTTAGGTGTTACCCTTAGCTCTTTATCCATTTGGAATTGAGTTTTGCAAGACAGTGATCTAGCTTTAACCTTTTACATACAAATATCCAGTTTTCCTGGCAACATTTGTTAAAGATGCTGTTTTTTCTCCAAGGTGTGTTTTTAACACCTTTGTCAGGAATCAGAGAACTGCAGCTGTGGGGATTTATTTCTGGGCCATCTATTCTGTTGTATTGTTCTACATGTCTATTTTCATGCAAGTACCAAACCCTTTTTGTTACTATAGCTCTGTGGTATATTTTGAAGTTGATACTTCCAGATTATGATACTTCCAGAAATTCTCTTTTTGGTTTGGGTTGCTTTGAATTTTCAGGGTCTTTTATGCTTCTACATGAATTTTAACATTGTTTTTGCTAGTTCTGTGAAAAATGTCTTGGGTATTTTGATGGCTATTTCAATGAATTTGTATATTGCTTTCAGTAATGTGACAGTTTTCATGCCATAATTCTACCCATTTCATGAACAAAGGAGGTCCTTATATCTTGTAATGTCTTCAAATTCTTTCTTCAGTCTTCTGTAAATTTTATTGTAGATGTTTTTGACCTTCTTAATTTTATTGCTATGTATTTTATTTTCTAAATGTATTATGAATGGAATTTTTTATTGACTTCTTTCTCAGCTATATATATATATATATAGTTTTATATATCTGATTTTGGTGTGTTGATTTTATACCCTACTATTTTGGTGAATTTTTGAAAACAGATTTAAGATTCTTCTCATGGAGTCTTAGGGTCTTCTAAGTATAGGACCATATCATCTGCAAATAAGAGTAATATGAATTTTCCTTTCATATTTATATCACTTTTTCTCTTTTGATTTATTGCTCTGACCAAAATGTCAGGTACTATATTGAATGGGAGTGGTCAGAGTCAAAATATTTCACTTCTTCCTAATTTGGGGGGGATATCTTACATAATGTTGGCTATCAGTTTGTCATACACAGCCTTTAATAGATAAGATCCTTTTGTACCTATTTTCCTTTGGGCTTTTGTCATGAAGAGATGTTGAATTTTGTCAAAAGCTTTTTCTGTATCAATTGAGAAAATTATGAAATTGTTACCCTTAATTCTATTTATGTGTTGTGTTACACTTACTGATTTGTATATTTTAAACCATCCCTGGTATTCCTTTCCTTCCCTTTCATAGTTTGAGAAGCATTGCTCTTATTTCTTTTCAAAAGTCTGATAAAATTAACCAAAGAATCTGTCCGGTCTTCTGCTTCCTCTAGTGAAAGGCACATCATTGCTTGTCTTGATCTATTTTTTATATCACCTGCCTTCAATTTTGGTAGGTCATATTTGTGCAGGAATTTTTCTATTTCTTCTATATTTTTCAGTTTATTGGAACATACATTGCCAAACAGTTTCTAATGATCCTCTAGATTTCAGGGGTGTGTTTTGTAATATTCTATTTTTAATTTCTTATTAATTTGATTCTTTACTCTTTCTTTTGATTTAGTATATGTAATAATTTGTCAATGTCATTTATCTTTTTTCAAAGCACAGACTGTTTCCCTGTCTCTTTGTACTGTTGTCCGAGCTTCTACTTCATTAATTTCAGCTTTGACCCATACCTAACCAGGGCCACCTCCTAACAGCAAGTTGGCACTATGACCTCATAATCCTATTGCCTCCAACAGTCCCAACTAGGGGTGTATGAGGCACTTGGAGGACATCTAGATATAAACCGTAACATTCTGCCTTTGCCCCCAACAGACTCATGGGCATCTCCATTTGCAAAATATATTTAGTCCATCTCTAAAAGTCACCAAAGTCAGTTCCAGCATTGCTGCAAAGTCTAAGTTCAAAATCTCCTCTGAAACTCCAGGCAAACTCTTAGCTGTGAGTCCCTACCAAAATCAAAAAGAAAGCTAAATACTGGTGACATACAATTAGACAGGGTAAAAAACCCCATTCCAACAAGGAGGAATAGAATGTGGGGGAGAAAGCAATGGGACCAAAGCAAGACTAAAATCCAGCAGAGCAAACATCAAATACTATAGTTCTGTGTTCAGCATGTGAACTTCAAATGACTTGAGTAACCCCAGACCTACAGCACATCCTGTCACAGTTCTTATGGCTCCTTTCTTGGGCTGGCTTTGCTCACTGCCTGTGGCCTTCTTCAGAAAAGTCCCTGCTCTCAGCTTCTCCAACTTTCAGGGTTCTTCTCTGCACTTTCAACTTCACTCTTACAGCTTCACACATTGTGCTTTCAGGGGGATACTGCCTAGCTTCTTGGGTCTTCTGAAATCTGATTCCAAGCCTCCATGACCCAAGACAGATGGCCTACAATCCAGTTGCCACTGTGCCTGAAGGAAACATTGAGCCTGGTTTTTAACCTTCTGCCTTTCTATCAGCATTATGGTCTGCTAGTCTCTGACCAGACTCTACCATTAAGCCTATCTTATAGCAGTCTAGACTTCTCTAGTTGGCATCTCCAAACTTTTCCAAACTCCTCCCAAGAACCAATTCCAAAGTTTTGTAAACCTCATGGTCAGATATTCACAACAAGCCCATTTTCAGCATCAACATCTGTCTTAGTCATTTTTTTGTTACTGGGACATAATACAACACCTACAAATTAAAGGAAAGGTTTATTTTTTGCTCATGGTTATAGTCTACAATTGCATGGCTCCTCCACAGAAACAAATTGGCAGAAGGATATAGTGGAAGAAAAGCTGCTTGTGTCATGGTGACCAGAAATCAGAGACTGAAGGGTGGAACCAGAGAAGGACATATGACCTTCCAGGTCCTGTGCCAAGTAATAGGCCTCTAACTAGGCCAGCTCTCCTAATAGCAAGTCAGCAGTAGGACCTCCATAAAACAATCACTTTCCAAATGCCCTGCCTATCAGTACACAAGTCTCTTAGGAGAGAGCCAGATACAAAACTGATATAAACAGAATATTATTTTCCATCATTTTGTTTTCTGTCTGTCGATATCTTTATGAGTAAGGTACATTTCTTGCAGAAAAAAACAGTAAGATTTTGTTTTCAATTCAGCCACACAGTCTGTATCTTATAATTAGAGAATAATATCACTCTAGTTATTACTTAAACTATGTACTAGTTCCTGTTGTTTGGTTGTAGCTTTTCTTTTGTTGCTTTAAATAATCTATGTTCATTTCTTTCCCATTTATTCATTTTAGAATAATATTTTATACTTTCCTAATTCTTACCTTCTTATATATACTGCTAGTAACAGTTATTCTTCCTCATGCTCTCATGATTGTTTTCCTCGCTTCTTCTAGCTGTAAAATTTGTTGTCTTCTGTAATGCTGATTTAGTGGTCCTTTGTTTTTTTACTAGAAGCTTCTCTTTACTTCTCCTTCAATTTTAAAGAATTACTTTGCTGCACACAGTAATCTAGATTGCCAGTTATTTTCTTTTAGGGCTTGAAATACATTATCCAGTGCCTTTAAAGTTTTTGCTGAGAAATTTACTGTTATTCTGACAGGTTTGGCTTCATCTGTGATTTAGCACTTCTCTCTTGCAACTTTTAATATTCTTTCTTTGTTCTATATTTTTAGCAGTTTATATATAATGTATTGGTTAGAGGCTTTTTTTCCCCTGGACATATCTATTTAAAGGTCTACATGCCTCCTGTAGCTACATATGCAATTCTTTTCCAAGATTTGAGAATTTTCCTGCTCTTATATATTTGATAGGTTTTCTATACCTTTAGTCTATATCTCACCTTCTTCATAAAAATCAGTTATTCATGGATGTGGTCTTTCAATCATGTATGTTCTGTTCCTAATTTCTTTTAGTTCCTTTATTTCTGTCTGAATATTCCAATTTATCAACTTTGTATTTGAGCTTTGATGTTCTTTCTTGTGCTTCATCTAGTCCATTGGTGAGTCTTTCTGTGGAGATTTTTTATTTGGTTTACTGAGATTTTATTTTCAAGAGTTCTGTTCTCATTTTTTCATAATCTCTATCTCTTTATTGAATTGTTCTTTCATACTCTGCACTGTTTCTTATTTCATTTGACTGTTTATTTAGACCTGTCTATTTATACCTTCTCTGAGTTCATTAACTACTGTTACAATCATTCTTTTGAATTCTTTGTTCAGTATTTCCTTTTTTATTTTAAAGAACAAAAATAAGGACAAAAACAAAGCAACACAAAAACTATAAAAAAATGCAGAATTTCAGAACAGTATTTTGTGCCTTTCGATATCACTGGAAGCAGCTACTATGAAATTATTGACTTTTGGAAGAGTCATGCTGCTTTGAGATGTGCACATCTTTTGGGGTGGAAATCTCCTACACTTTTATGTGAAGGTCTTCTTGGGGGAAGGCTTCTTTTGATCATGGTACACTGGGATATTGATATGTTTTTAAATGTTGAGCTTATTTTCAGGTGGTTTTTGTTCTGTAGTTTCTCTGTGGCTTCTTAGTCTGTGATTGGTAGGAACTGACATGGGACATTTGAAATCAGAGTTTGAGTGACCCATTTTTCTCCATAGACCCCCCCAAAATTGGGTCCTTTGGTAGTTAAGGCAGGTACACTGTAAATAACAGAGTATCTGAGATAGACACAGTATGGTTACAATTCCAATTTATCACCAAGGTGTGGTCTGAGATATTACAGGCATAACCTATACTGAGGTACTTTGTGTGTATGGTATCTACAGAAGTTGTATTACTTCTGCTGCTATCATGTGGCTGAATGACCAGGAATGGAACTTCAAGCCCCCTGCTAGCCATGCCTACCTTTGGCCAGTTCATTGACTATGGGCTTTGATTTGCAGTATTGGAAATACTGTGTCTGCCAAAGTTTGAATGTAATTAAGCCACCCATGACTTAAGGTGCAACTGATTTCAGTTGGACAGGGGAGTATAGCTCAGTAGCTAAGTACCCACCTATGCTGCTCACTTTGCCCAGCTTGATCTCCAGCACTACTCAGCATGAAGAAAACAAGTAATATCAACTCCCACATATAAAACAATCAGATACGCAAATACAGCAGAAACCAAGTAAAAATGCAGAACCACAACACCAGTAACTGAAAACGGGCAAAGATAGTAGTCAGTACACTAGAAAAGATAAAAACAGAGCTAATGATAACAAAACACATGAACTAAAATGAAATAAGATACAGCAAAAAAGGGGAAGGAGAAAAAGGAGAAATGTAAAAACAGTGGAGGATAAATGAAAAAGAATAAATGAAGGAATCAGAAAAAAATCAGTTAAAGAGGAAAACACAACTAAAACAATGAATGAAAGAAAGTAAGGTAAAATTATGGAAAAATGAGAAATAAATAAATGATAAAAGATAAGGTAGATGGAAGAAAAGAAAAAAGGAGAACAGAATGCCCACCTGGCTGCACCAGTGTGTGAACAGTGAAGGCTGGGCTCACACGCCTGAAGGCCCTCCAGCTGGGTACCGCAGCGCAGTGAGTGACCAAGCCACCATTGGGAGACTCACTCACTGATCCCGCTCTGCTAGTATTTGGACCGTGTGGTGTGTGTGTTCATTTTCTGCAGAAGCCTTTGTCTGCGTGCCTCAGGGCATGATCTATAATTGGGCTGCACGTAGCCCTTTTACCAACTGCACTTCTAGTATTTGTAGGTCGCACCAGTCAGGAGTATTTTCAGCCCAGATGAATCTGTTCAGTGTATGTGGCAAGTGCCCCATCTGTGCCAGCTGTCCCTGAGACTCCTCAGACAGTGGGGATAGAAATTAAGCTACCCATGGCTGCTGTGGAGAGGGCATTTAGGAAACTGAGTGATCTGTCAGCCTCTCTCTCAGACTCTCAAACTGTGCTTCCTCTCAAAAAAAAAGAGGCTTTTGGTTGCATTTAGTCCACAAGGTCAGGACCACCAACCAGACCATTACAGTCTGTACTCTTCCCTCACACATAGCCCATAGCCCTGCTGCTCAAGCCTCTGAGCAGGCTCCTATCCCATACTCCCCTCAGCTAAGACAGCCAAGAGTATCTCATGCCAGCCAATGCAGCAGGGCACACACATTGACCCTGAGTTGTGACTGCTTTCTGCCTTTAGATCCCTGCAAGAGTTTAGTACCTAATACTTCTAAGATCTCTCTCAAGATGCCTTAGTGGCCTTAAGATGTAATGGGTTTCTTCTGTAGTGCTAGCTTGCTGTGCAGGTGGACTCATTCTGAGATGAAATTCTCAAACTGGGTGTAAAGCTTGTGTGGGCCATGAATTTCTCTTGGAGACAGAACTACTCTTCAGTTGTACAGAAGTTTACTGTACTTCAGATTTTGCCATCCCTACCACAGTACTGGACCTTTAACCACTGTCCTCTAGCCTTCTCTCTATTGCCATTCCAATTCTCTGTGCTCTTGACTTCTTTACTGGTTCCCGCAGCTCTTCCTGGATTTCCTTCTGTGGGACATAGTTTCTCCACTGTTGCTGTGATCCCGCTCATTCTTTCAGAGTCACGTGAAGTTGATTCTACCACACTAGATCCTCTCGCCCAAACCTTAATCTCTCTAAAAACATGAGGATGAGGTAGAGCTATTAACCTATATACAAGCCATCTAACTACTGTTTAGTACAATAAATCTTAGAACCCAGCAAAGTATTTAAAATTCAGAACATAGACAATATCTTGGCATATCTGAGCTATATGACCTGGCCAAGATACTTAATCAATCTGTTCTTTAGTTTCTTTATCTTTAAAATAGCAATAGTAATAGCTGCCTTATATGATAGATGGGGGAAATATTTAGACACACATATATTAACATCATGTAAAATCTGGCTTATTATTGTACAAACGGACACAAAAATGCCCCTTAGGATGTAATATAAGCTTCATAACCTTAGACTAAGCCACACACAATATATAAATACACAAAAAGAGAAATACATATATGAGAAAAAAACAAACTATCCATTACTTGTTTCTAGAAATGAGACCACATGTACCCCCAAAATACGAATGAAAAAGCAACAAAGCCTTCTCCAGAAGAACCATATCCCCTCAGCTTCTCCAAGAAAGAAATGAATCCAGATGTGGAATGAGCAGTAAGGGAGCAGCTCGCACCAGTTACATCAGTGATATTCTATACTAAACTTTTAGCACTGGCATTGGAGAAAAGTGTGGCTCAGCTCCTTAATTAGTATTTACTGCTTTTCCCATTGATCAGTCAGCTAAATCAGGACTCTTTTGAAGTTTCAAATGGTACAACTTCTATGTTCATATCAATATATTTATCAGTGAGTGCCAAATTTCCTCCTCTTGATTTTGAATATGTTAGACCATCAACCACATTTTGAAAATATTTTCTATTGTATTTCTCAAACATAAGAGGAAATTGTTGTTAAAGTTCATGAGAAATCCCTGGGGCATCAAAGTGACCTACTTGGCACTTTAAAGTTCATCCAAGTAATAGTGTTTAATATTGCAATTATATCCTAAATGAAAGACGTGCATGTAGTATGTGCTCAATGGGTACTTATTACATATAGGCTAAACTTAGTGATCAAATTTTCACAGAATAAAATGCCTTTGGAGGTTGATACAAGTGTAAATGTTTGAAGGATCTGAGATTTATTTTCAAGGATAAAAATTAGATTTATATGAAAGACCACTAGAGGAGTAGTAACATGTTCTAAATTACATCGCAAGGCAGAGGTGAACATGGGGTTGATATGAATCTTTCAGTACCAGAATGGATGGTCTAACCACACAAGATGAATGGAAGAGCCAGCCTCCCTAGTACATTTCTCAGGGGGAGATAAATATATGTTGAACTAAAGAATCTATCAATATATTACCATGTGCTGTTTCTCCTCCATATCTGAAGACTTGAGATTAAGCAACCTAAGACAGGAATCTATTCACTGTGTCCTCTTAGTTGATTTTGACTAGAAAATGTCATTTCTTTTAAATTTGTCTATGGAAACATTTCAGAATTTTTTAGATGAAGATAATTAGTGTCCCTGGATAAAACAATTTAACTGTTTAAAAAGTTGGTATTATATTTGATGTATGAAAATGAATTTAAGCCAGACATATCTGTTCTAAAAACAAATATCAGTAATACACATAACACACATTCCACTGCAGAAAAATTCAGTTCAAATATATTTTGCCAAATACTAATTAACCAACTAATAAATACATGAAGTATTTTAAAGTAATTTATTGACTGCCTTTAGTGCAGATGTTTTACATATGTTATCTCATTAATCCTCATGAAAAGACTAAGACAAAACTAATTGACTATATTAGTCACTTTCCTGTTGCTGGGAAAAATATCTGACACTTACCACTTAAAGGAGGAGAGGTTTGTTTTGGATCACAGTTTCAGTGGGTTCATTCAGTGGTTGGTTGGCCCCAAGTGAGAAACATCGTAAGAAGAATAACATGGTGGAGGAAAGCTGGTCAGCCCATAGTGGCTGGGAAGAAGAGACAGAAGGCAGCTGCTGAAAATAAGAACCCTTCTAAGTCACAACCTGAGTGACCCATCCCTTCCAACTAGTCCCTATCTGTAAACATGACCCTTTTGTTAGACATTTTAGATATAAATCATAACAGTGACTCATAATATATATAGATATATATTTATATCTATTGTTTTAGATATAAATCATAATAGCTAAAGTGACTCACTCTAGGTAATCTAGCAATAAGTTGTAAAATTGTATTCAAACTCAGTTATACCTAATTCCATAATCCATGTCCTTAACCGGGCCCTGAATAACATGCAATTCTTTGTCTTAAGTGTTACATATTCAAAAGCATTGTGAAGACAAGCATGAAAATATCCAGAGCAATATGTTAGGCAAGACAAACTAAGACCTATTAGATGACTATGGTATAACAGAAGAGTGTGGTATTTAAGGAATGAGCAATTGATATTTAATTTTAAACTAGAGTCTTAAAATTATATTTAATAAATATTTTAAAACCAAAAATAGATTTCTGTGTGAAATAATTTGGGAAATTATGAGGTGCCAAATCTAATCATACTCCAAAATAAAATTTTTTTTTCTGCAGACAATGCCCTATACATGATCAGACTTTCTTATCTTATGCTCCTGAAAATCTTATTATGTTTTCTCATTATGTTTGAGTCTGTACTGCAGATTACTAAAAAGAGATAAGCCATCATACATGATCAAGTTGGCCAAATTAACTCAAATAAATATTTCTTATTCCAAACCCTGATTCAGAAACAAGACCAAAGGGGCATCAAAACACAACTGGCAAACAATACCCAGCTTTTTCCTACTTAGGTCCAGCACGTTTCCCTTATTCCACATTATTTAATTTTCTTGCAGATTTTTCTATGAACTTCCACTTACTCTTTTCCTTCCTTTCTTTCTTCCCTTCTTTGTTCCTTCCTTTCTTTCTTTCTTCCTTTCTTCCTTCCTTCCTTTCTTTCTTTCTTTCTTTCTTTCTTTCTTTCTTTCTTTCTGTGATACTGGAAGTTGAACTGCTGTAGCCAGACTGAGCAGATAAAAAAATGATGGTCTTATTTCTCTGTGTAACTTCCGAAATTTACATTTCATAACTCAGACAAGGAGAGCAATGTAAATATGACTTGGCCCCGATGCATTTTTTCAACCTCATTGGCCTGCCTTCTTTCTCTGTTTCATTGCTTCTGAGATGTCTGCAATATGTTGGTACCCTGGATGTGTCAGGCTTATTCCTATGATAAAGTTTTCTTTCTATGGCTGCTCCTTCTATTGGTACTTTCTCTGCTCTATGCGTCATGGACCAGCTTCATCACCTCATTTACATTTTTGCCCAGGTCTCATTTAACTAGAACCTGTCTCTGACCTCCTCTCCTAGTCACTTCATCTCATTGCTCTTGTGTTTTGTTCACAGTACTGTATCTGCCATTCGCTGAAGTTACACTATTTCATATAAATATTTCACATTTCTTTTTGTGCCTTCCCCATATACATTATAAGCTGAACAAGGACACAAATGTGATTTGTTTATTGTTCTTCTGTATATACATGCTCAAAAATGTTTGTTTTTTTCAGTTAGTGTCTTTAATTTTATTTTATTAGTATGTATATGTACTACATAAAGCAAAACTCCTCATGGGAAGATAGTACATGTACATAGCGCATCTTAATTCTTTTTTATCCCCTTCTCCTCCCTTCGTTTCCCACTTCCTTTATCTCTTATTGAATGAATAGTTAAACCACTATTTAAGAATTAGCATTCCCATTGTACTGTATAGGAATTCTCAGATAAGAGATTTAGTAACTAGCTAAACTGAACAACTTTAAAAAGTGTGAAAGATTAGAATATGGAACTTTGATTAACTTTTCTATTATGGTTTGCTCCCAACTTACTCGAGTATGCCATCAAATTGACCCACAAAGATCTCTTCCTCTGGCTTTGCATTTGGAACTACTGCTCCCAGCCTATTGTTAACTCCTTTATACATATAAGAGGGCCTGTGTTTAATCATGTGTTGGAGCAGAGATGAGATTTCAGAGGCTCTATCTAAGCATGAGACTAAGGAGAAATTTATTGATTACTAACTATTAAAAAATCATAATTTTACTGTTGAACTGAGAAAAGTGAAGTGGACCAAGGGATAATTAGGGGACATAATTAATCTGAGACTTCAGTGTTGGCAACTATTGGAACAATAGTCATAAATTTTAAATTCTATATTCATTAACATAGAAAAACATGTAAAAGCTAGGGTTCTAAAGCAGGGATCTAAATCTCTTCTCGTTCATTCTCTGCCAGCTCTGTATGGCGTTGTGACATGTCTGTGCATTGACTGTAGACAGGGTCTACTTCTGGCACACATGGTGAGGATTCCGTGAGTTTATAGATATGAAACCCTGAGACTGGAGCTTGGCACAAAGCAAGCATCAGCATGCTACCTATTGTTGTTGTGGTTAATTTATAATTTTCACTATGATATATGATATATCACATTGCAAAAAATATACACTTCTACATTCAGTTTAAATTTAATGTAGTATAATAGTACCCTCAGTATAGATAACTCTTTCATCTCCTGTCCAGATCACTTTATCTTGAGACCATGTTTCCTTCAGCTAGTTTACAAGCCTCTTTGCTTGGTACAGATTATTCCTACTTCTTAAAGTTATCAATCCCAAAGCCTTAATTTTTCTGCTTCTCACTTACTTTAGCAGGGACACTAGAAGAAAATTGATGAGTCCTCAGCAGAAACCGGGGATATGAGAAGATTTTTCATGTTTACACAATTGTCTTGGTAGTGTTCCTGTGTATGTATCACTAGTGGGACACATCCATCTCATGTATCAAAAACTCATCTCATATATCATAAATCCCTGATAGTTGAACCATATAAGTATCCAATAGCATATATTTATGTTTTGAGAAACAAAATTTATTGATTTTACAAGCTTAATGGATCTTAAGTTTATTTATAAAAGGCATATTTAAGGGGCAATAAATGGAGGAGAAGGCAATTCTAGTGGCCCATCCTTCCAGAAAGACACACACAAAAAAAGCAAAAACTGTCAGCATCAACTCTACCTGTCCTCTAGAAAACAGTCAAAGATTTATAGTAAACAAATGATAACATCACCACTCCATGAAAAGGAAATTTAAAAGTTGTAGAAAAACTGGAGCCTCACAGTAGCCATGCCACAGCCTCAACATAAGACTGTTTTGAAATTTCTTCTGCCATATAAATTAGTTTGCTGCCCATGATCTCAGTGTCCTGCAAAGTCTCTTGACATGAGCAAAACACAAGCAAACGTTCTACCAAGGAATAACATACATTGCCTTACTTTTCTCACTACTGAGAAAGTAGAAACTTTTCACTTCAAGCCGATCTACACTCAGTACCAGCAGAAAGAGAAGGCCAAGGCAGAGGTAAAAACAGCCTGGTTAAGTATTGTAGCAATGGTTAGCAGAAGACCAATTAGCAATAATTAAGAGAGAAGCTTTTCTTTTCATTTCTTCTCATACATTTCCCCCTTCTGGAAATCAAGGAAAAGTCTGTCAAAACACAAGATAAAGATAATTAAAAAGACAAAGACATTGGTGGCCACACATACAAAGAATATAAATTTCACAAACATCATAGAAAAGTCAATAAACAACTACACACACAGCAAGCTACAAAAACAAAGCTTGAAGGGGAAAGTATTTTATTTCCAGATTAACAAAATCAAAGTTTATGGATTTTATCAAAAAAAGTGTAAAGAAACAAGAAGTATGGCCTATTCACAGAAAAAAATCATTTCAAACTTTCCCCAAGGAAGCACAGATGTTGGACTCAACAAAGATTTAAAGACAACTGTTTTAAATCAACTGTTTTATATTTGTTTTTATACAAGAACAAAAACAGAACTCAATAAAGAAAAAGTTTATAAGGAACCACATAGGAATTCTGATGTTGAAAAGTACAGCGACTGAAATTTAAAACCTCAAGAATTCCAATAGTAGATAGTAAAGAGTAGGAGAATCAGTGGTGTTAAGGACAGTTCAATTGAATTATCCATTCTACAGAGCAGAAAAAAATTAAAAAGAGAAACAAATACTACCTAAAACCCCTGTGGAACTCTGACAAGTATGCCAACAAATATACTATGTAATAGGCATTTCAGAGAAAAAGAGAAAAATTAAACAGGATAAAGACTATCTGAAGGAATAACAGATAAAAACTTCCCAAATTTTATAAAAGGTGTGCATCTGTATATCTAGAAAACATAGTGAACTCCTAATGCAATGAATTCAAGTAGATCCACATGAAGATATATTCAGATCAAATCACTGAAAGACATGGAAAAAGATTTCTAAATTTACAAAAATTTAGAAAGAGAGAGAGAGAAAGAGAGAGAACATTTCCTACACAAGTAATTTGCTTATTTGCTTATTCCTTATCACAGACCCTGGAAGGCACAGGCAGGCTTACTTATTTAAGGTGCTGAGAAGAAAAAGAAAACTATCAAGCACAGATGTCATGTGCAGGAAAACTATGCTTCCAAAATGAAAGGACAAATGAATACATTATTAGATTTTAAAAAGCAAGTGAGTTTGTTGATGGTAGATTTTGCTACAGGTAATGTCCATTGGAGTCTCTCTGATTGAAATGAAAGAATACTATGTGTAAATTAAGGTAATTTAAGGATATATGAAGAAATAAAGAACTCAAAGGTAACTACATAGATAAATATCAAAGCTACTATTAGTACAGTTTGTAGTATGTGACCCCTTATTTTGTTTCTCTATGACTTCTTAGAAGACAAATAGAGAAAATTATAATTAGAAGTGTACCTTAATGGGCTCATAATATATAAAGAAGTAATTTATTATAAAAAAAAAAAAACAGAAAATGGGGAGGATGGAGATGTACAGGGTAAAGTTTGGAATGTTACTAAAGCTAAGTGGGGAACAATTTAAACTGGGTTGTTGTAAGTTTAGCACATCAACTGTAATCTTTATAGTATCAACTCAGCTAATAGCTAATAAAGAACCAGAAAAATAAAAAAGAAAGGAATTACAAAGAATACACTGTAGAAAATTAAATACAAAAGAAGGCAGTAATTGAAAAAATTAGGAGGAAAAAGGCAGAAGTCCTTCCTTATTTTGTAATTACTTTCAAGTATAGATGGATTAAACTATTTTGTCAAGAGCAGGATTGGCAAAATGAGTTTAAAAGTAATCTAACCATATGCTTCCTACAAGAGATTCATTTTAGATCCAAAACTATAAACAGATTAAAATTAAAAAGACTACATAGGATATTCAGGTAACTGAGGGGAATTGATATAATGATATACTATGCTCTAAATGTTTTTGTTCCTTCAAAATTCATATGTTGAAATCCTAATCCTAGCTCTAAAGTAATGGCATTAGATGGTGTAGACTTAGCCTTTGGGGGTTGATGAGAACAAGAAGTCTCTTCTCTTAAATGAGAGCAGTGCCCTTATAGAATAAGCCTGAGAGAGCTTCTTTGCCTACTCCACCATGGAAGGACAAAACAAAAATTGACCAATCTGTGAGCCAGAAAGCAGGCAATCACCAGACACTGAATGTGCCCGTGCTTTTATCTAGGACTTCACAGCTGCCAGACTATGAAATAAATTATTTTTGTTTACAGACAACTCAGTCTAGGGCATTTTTTTATAGCAGCCTGAAAGGACTAAGATACCATAGCAGTGGCATATATATATAATGGATTTTAAGTAAAAAATTTTTACAAATGACAAGGAAGGTCATTCATTATGTATGGGTCAATTCATCAGAAGTTGTGACAATTATAAACATATTGTAGCAATCTAGAAACTTCAAAGTATATGAAGTAAACTTTAACAGAAAAAGGAAAAATACAGATTTTGCAGTAATTGAGACTTCAGTATCCCATTCTGAGTTCTGGGTAGAATATTCAGGCAAGCTCAACATGCAGCCCATGAGTTAGACATGTTTGGTTTGCCTGAGCCACACAGTAAAGAAGAATCAGCTTGGGTCATATGTAAAATACATAGCATAGTTAATATATATAAGTAACAATGCTTCCTTTATAAAAATGTTTTTATTATAACAGGTATATCTGCAGGTTGGATGTGCTTGAAAGATAAATAAGGAATAGAAGACTTGAACAACATTAAACCAACTAGCCTACAGTCCGCCCAACGGCTCAAGCAATGATGGAATGCTCTCCAGGACAGAATATATGTTAAATCACAAAGTAAGTTTCAAGAAACTTAAAAAGATTGAAATACAAAATACCACTCTGTCTCTTCATCTCTAAAATAGAATGGAGCTAGAAATTTATAACAAAAAGAAAACTGGAAGATTTATAAATATATGGGAATTAAACTGTGTACTTTTAAATGGGTCAATTAAGAAGTCATGGGAATATTGATAAATACTCTGAGATGAACGAAAATGAAAGCATCACATTCCCAAATATATGAGATGTGGCAAAATCAGCACTTGGAGGGAAGTTTATAACTATACATGCATACATTTTTAAAAAGGACAAAAATCTAATAAACTAATTATACACCCTATCATACAAAGACTAGAAAGAAAGAACAAACTAAATTCAAAACCAGGGGAAGAGAAGAAATAATAAAGATTACAATGGAGATATACAAAGTAGAGAATAAAAATAAATAAATAAAAAACATCAACAAAGCCCAAAGTTACTTTTTGTTAAGACCTAGAAGCTGTACAAAACATTTGTTAAATTGAATAAGAAAAAGCAAAGTACACGGAAATGATTAAAATTACAAGTTAAAGTAGGGATAGATTTTAGCACTAAAGTAACTTCTTATTGACCCACTGGTGTCCCTAAAGAAAAAACTTTCTCACTTTTCCAAGTTCTTAGTGAAGGAATAGGCCTACAAAATCTTTAAGGTCATGCTGGGCAGAACAGTATCTGTTTTGCATGTGCTCAAGGGACCAGTCCAGCTGGAGCACAAGGTAATCTTGTGTGGCAGAAATAGTAAGAGATATAGGAGGAAACTCCTTCCTTGAATACAATTTCCATTTGTAGTAGACTTTGCAGAGTTCATCAGTATCTATGACCACAGGGAAATTATCCCTCAGCTCAGTTGAACTCATGCATGACCTTGTGACTTGTTTAAGCCATTAAAAACTGATAATAACATCAGTTCCTTCCAAACAGAATTTTTAAAAGCCAGTATTTGTTTTGCAATGCATTATTCATAGTTTTTGTTTTCTGTACGTTTTATTTTGACATTTTAAAAATCTTTCAGATCTTGGAGTTACTGCCCCTCCCACGCAGAGACATCCAACCTAAGCATTCTGTCCCATATACCACAGGAAGCAATATTCTTTTGCCTTAATTGTTACATCTGGTAGGTCTAGCATCTAGGGTTCACCACATCACCCTTGCTGGACCTGTTTCTGTCTCCAAGGTACAAAGAGGGAGAAGACCAGAGAAGACCAGTGCAAAGCAAAAGTAATCCAATTGTCGGTATTGCAGAGAGCAGTACTAAGGCACTCCCAGGAAAGAGTGGAGGTGCTCAGAGCTGACACACCACTGAATCTGAGGTGGGTGTCCTGTTGTATCAGGTGAGAGACCCATCTCCACTCCCTTGAGGTTGACACTTGATTGATTGGCTTGTTGCTAGGAGTTCAGTCTTGCGGGAATAGGACATTTGGGTAGGCATGGCAACCTGCACTACGAAGGCTAGAGTAGCCCTTGCAGAGGCAGGTGTCAAAAGCATAACCTGTCAGCTGTGAACCACAAAGCTGCTTGAAAACTTGAAAAATGCCTGCTGTTCATAACCACACAGAGCCTACACGTTCTACTCTTTTAAAAGGACCTGAGTCTGTCCCTATGTAATCATTCCAAGGCAAGGACCAGGTAACTGGACAGGACCGGGTAACTTAGAGCTTACCCCAAATACTCAAACCAGACAATCCTAGTCTGTTTTCCTTGCCCTGCCTGCTTTTTTCTCAGAAATGCCAGTAAGTACTGTGGCCTATTCCTTCCCCCAATTCTTGCCCTTTCACCTTCTGACAGGCCCTAATATTTCCCCAGTCGGCCCTGCACAGCACACCACGCCTTCTGCCTCTAGCACCTCTGCACTTAAAATGCTTTCTTTTCCAGGAACTCCTGTCTCCTCCTATGACTACACTGACTGGCCATACATAGAAGAAAACAGAACATGCTACATATTTTATTTTTCTGCCTCTTCTATGGAGCATGTTTTGCGAAGGGATTTATGTCAGCCAGTGACAGTACAATGGGCACTGCCGCGCTGACCTCTAAGGCGCTCACTCACCTGCAGCATGAGCAGGAACTGAATTTTGTTTTTTTACCGCCGCTGTGACTTGGGGATTGTTTGTTTCTACCGTACACCCAGTATTCCTTCTGCCTGAGATTTAAAATATGAGCAAGCAACAGAGGCTGGGTCTGCCTTTCAACACTTAGTTTCGGGGCTGGGGATATAGCTCAGTGGCAAAAGCGCCTGCCTGACAAGCGCAAGGTCGTGAGTTCGGTTGCCGGTACCGGAGAAAAACCAAAAAAAAAAAAAAAAACCAACACTTAGTTTTGAGGATTAACTGGCAAATATTACTAAAGTAATTAGCTTAGTAGAACAGTGGAATTTTCCCAAAGAGTGGGTTAAAAAAGAAGGAAGAGAAGTGAAAGAAGTGAAAGCATTCAAACAGGAAGAGACACTAAATGTTATCAAGCGCCTGAGGGATTGCAGGAAGAAGATATCTGTAGTAAGAATGTGACCCGTTTAACCATCAGGGAGAATGATTTCCTCCTACTAAGTTGAAACAATATTTCCTCCATTACTAGACTTGTATTAATTTCTTTCACATTGAAATGTAAATTACCTCTAAGACAATTTCCTATATTTTTCAGAAATGAGTTGTTTTCTATTTTGAGAAAATTGCTAGCTGCATCATTTGAAAGGAAACATTACTCATCTAGATAGGAGCTCAGGGTCGCACTTTACATTGCTAGTTTCAACATTATTGGAGCCAATATTTGACCAAATTGTACAGTAGGAAATGTGTGTCCTTCTCACAGAAAGCCCGTTCTGAAGTCTCTTCTTCTTCCAAGGCCCATATTTATGGTTGTTACTTTAGACATACAGTACACTCACTTTGTAATCTACGTTGATTTTATTCTGCTATTACCTTTAAATTACACCTTTGCTTCATTTTATGCACACTTACAAACTGCCTCCATTACCTCTGAAAACAGGAAGGACATATATGAGTGGTATAGTTTTCCTATAATCTTGACTTAAACAGTAAATCGCCATGACTCACTTCCACAAACTTCCAACTGTCACTTCTTTTAATAGCATCCATGCTTTTAAGTCCCCGTTAAAAGGACCAAAGATATTTTCTCTCTCATAAAAAGTATACTTTGATCTGTTACTTTATTTATAACTCCTATGTTTTTCTTTAGATCTACAGTAAAATTTCCATTTACATCTTTTATCTTTCATTAGATAACCCCCTAAAATTCACAAAAATGTTGTAACAAAATGTTAAGTATTTTACCTTTCATGCTTGTATTTTTAAATTAATGATTTCAAAGGTAATATATGCCCCAGTAGAATATTTGAGTCACATAGCATGCATGCAAGGATGATCATAACACCAACCTCTTAAATAGTTTACTTACATGTGCATCCTTCTGTGTTTGTGTGTGTGTGTGTGTGTGTGTGAGAGAGAGAGAGAGCGAGAGAGAGAGAGAAATCTGGATCATATTATATGTAGAACCTTTATATCCTATGTTATCCAAACTCTATGTTAGAACCATTTTCACATGATATAAAATCTTCATCAGAAATTACCCTTAAATACAATTTATATAATTTCCTACAAATTTCATTGATGTTTAAACTACTGTAAGATCAATGATAGATCACCACGAATGGCAAAGGTGGAGCTCTTTATAAGAATCACTGACAACTATACTCATGCAGCTGAGGGAATATCACTTTACTGCTATGATCCATTCTACAGCCAGTGACTTCCAACTTCAATGTTCTCTTTACCCAGCAGCCTTGGAATGGTGTCTTCGCTACAACACCTAGGGTTTCTCCAAATATTTGACCTTGGAGTCTCTGCTCTTGCTCCTTGCCAGGAATCTTGAGGCCCCCTTCTGTCTCACCTTTGTCCACCTTGCGTTTAATATCCCACTCTACTATTTCTCTAGATAGGGACATGAGGCCATACATACAATAGGATATATTTAGTAGGGTTTATCAAAACTGAGATCTTATTACAGCTTTGATATAACTGAATTGGGATTTCTTCCTTAGAAAAAGATCGAGAGTAAAATTTGTACATATTAACGAGGTACCATGTGATGCTCCAGTACATGTGTGCTATACATTGGGTAGCTTTGAAATCAGAGTAAACATATCTATCTCTTCAAATATTTGTTACTTCTTTGTACTGAAAACATTCACTAAAAGCCCTTTGTGCTAGCTTTTTAAAGAAAGCAGGGTACATTATCATCATCTGCGGTCCCCCTACTGTGCAATGGCATGCCAGAACTTCCTATTCCTACCTATACTTACTACCTGCTCATCACTCTTTCCCCTTCCCCCTCCCCTGACTCTCTCCAGCCTCTGGTAGCCACCATTCTACTCTCAGCTTCTATGAGATTGACTTTTTAGATTCCATGAATGATCATGTCATCTATCTTTGTGCTTGATTTATTTAACTTAACATGATGGTCTTCAGTTCCAACTGTGTTGGCACAAACGACAGGATTCCACACCATTTATGCGCACACAATATCCTGTTGTGCATAAGTACCACATTGTCTTTATCCATTCACTTGTTGACAGATACCTAATTTGTTTCCACTTGTTTCCTGTTATGAACAATGCTGCAGGGAACATGGGACTCCAGGTATCTTTTAAACGTACTGACCTCATTTTGTGAATATGTACCCAACACCAGAATTACGGGGTCATCAAAGTTCTAGATTCAGTGCTTTGAGGGACTTCTATACCATCTTCCACAGTGACTAAAATACTTTATATTCCCCTCAATACTACATTTCTTCAATAGTTTTCTGCATATTCTCTCCAGCATTTGTTATCTTCATATCTTCATGATAATAACCATTATAACTGGAGTGATCTCATGATTTTGATTTGTATGTCCCTGAGGCTTAGTTATTCTGGCCTTTTTCACATACCTATCAGCCATTAGTATGAAATGAAAAATCTCTTCCTTTGAAAGATCTCTTTGTAGGTCCATTCCTCATTTTTAATCACGTTGGGGTTTTTTGTTATTGACTTTTTAGAGTTCCTTATATATTCTATATATTAAAGCATTTGTAGATGTATCATTGGCAAGTATTGTATTCCATTCTGTAGCTTGTCTCCTTGCTCCTTTGTTCCTTTTGCTGTGGAGACCTTTTTCATTTTCCTTTTTTTAAAGAAGGTTGTAAGTCATATCCTCTTTGTATTTCTACATTTTAACAACTGTCCTTATTATAATTAATTTTAAAATAAAATATATTGTGTCTATTTGAGGTATTAAACATGATGTCATAAGATTCACATATAATAAAATGGTTATTATGGCAAAATAAATTGACATATTCATTATTTCGTACAGTTATCCATTTTAGCCTTGTGACAAAAGCAGTTAAAACATGCTCATTCAGCAAAAATCTGAACATAGTAAAAGATAAACATATATAAAAGATATATGGAGTGTGGAATGAGTAGATCAAGATATTAATATCCATAATCATAATTCTGATGTCTGGAGAATTCTCACATTTTCTCAGTTATTATTTATTAGTACATGCTTGCATTACATCACGATGACATTCCTTATGGGGAGGTGGTACATGTACATAATACATCTCATTTTTCTTATCAAAACTTCACCTCCCCTCCTGGCCCTCTCATTCCATCTCTTGATCCCCTTCTAATTGGAAAAGAGCTCCCTACTTTCTATTATCTTTTATTTTGCTCCTTATTTATAGTTTGGTTTTCTCAACATCATAGTTTGGAGTTTTGCAAGGAGAATAATATAGTACAGGACACATATTTTATAAGATTATTTTATAATAGTCACCCAAAGAATCATACACAAAGAGTGAAGGAAATCTGTCCACACACTAAAGACCAAAGAATCCAGCTGAGGGCCTGGATCCCACAGCAATGTCCTGCATGACTGCAGCTGAAGACCTAGAGCCCATAACAATGCCTCACACGAGTCCAGCTGGAGGCCCAGAGCCCACGACAATGTCTCATGCAGGCCTGTTTCACGGATCTGAGCTGGGAAGGCCCAAGGGTCAGTGGTGGAAGCTAGAAAGTCTGGGGCAGTGGGATGAAGAATCTATGCCAGCAGGCCAGGAGATCTACACAGGAGCCAGGAAGTGATGCTCAAAGTAAGAACCAGAGCTCCCCTGAAAAGTACCGCCACCATCCTCAACAACAGTGAGGTCCCAAGCTCCTCTGTTGATGAGGAAAGCTGAATTCCCATCAGGAAAGCCAAAGTGACAAACTTCTCCAGGAGACTGAATACTGCACCTTCTCCCACTCCAGAGCCAGGAAATGATGCTCAGAGTGAGGACCAGAGCTCCCCCCGAGTGAACCAAAGCCATTCTCAGTGACAACAAGGTCCTGAGTTCCTTGGAGGATGAAAACAGTGAAGTTCTTCAGGAAAGCCAGCCTGACAAGCTCCTCCAAGAGAACCAACAGCTCCTTACAGTTTCTCAGCAGCTTCCGACAGGCTCCCAACAGCTTCTACCAGCTCCCAACAGCCTCTCTCAGTTCCCAACAGCCTAACTTCTTCCTCTCCAGTTCTACCTTTTATGCCACTGGTAACAGTCCTCAGGTGGGCCTCCCATACTCAACACCACTCTTCCACAGTTCAGCTGGGTGTTATAAGGTGTCCACCAGTTGTCAATCCACCACACTCAAATAAAAGAAACTATGTAATATTCAAGCTTGTAACCCTGATTTCACTTAAAATTATGGTCTCAAGACACATTAATTTTCCTACAAATTAATCAAGCTTATTCTTCTTTATAGCTAAATAGTACTCCATTGTGTATAAATACCACATTTTCTTTATCCATTTATCTATTGATTGGCACATAGACAATTTCCAATATTTAGCTATTAAGAGTTGTGCTGTTATAAACATGGGTATACAAGTGACACTATAACAAGTTGTCTTCAACTCTTTGAGGAAGATACTTTGAAGGAGAACAGCTCGATCCAATGGAATTTCTAGCTGCAGTTTCTGGACAAATCTCCATACCAATTAGTAGCTGCGCTACTTCACAATTCTCCTAACAATGTCGAAGGTGTTTTTTTTGCCCACAGCCTTGCCAGTACATTTGTTACTAATTGATTTCTTCATAATAGCCAGTCTTTTTGTAGTCAGATGGAATCAGTGTTTTGTGTTTCTGTAATGGCCAAAGATGTTGTTACTTTTTCATGTATTTATTGGCCATTTGTACTTTCTCTTCTCAGAAGTGTCTATTCATTTCAGTTGCCCATTTTTGATTGGGTCTTTTAAATGGGGATTCTAATTTTTTTTAGTTATTTGTGTACTCTAGATATTAGTCCTCCATGTGAAGAATAGTGGGCAATTTTGTTTTCATTCTGTAGGTTGTCTCTTCACTGTGTTGGTTTTTTCCCTTGCTGTGCAGAAGCTTTTTAATTTCATGTGATACCACTTGGTGATTCTTGATACTATTTATTGCACCACTAGGATTCTGTTCAGAAAGTTCTAAGCAATGGAAGATGAGAAGGAGGTGAGAAAAGAGAAATAAAGAATCCTAGTCAGGAGTAAGAATGCTAACAGTATTAAATAAAAATAACAAAATGAATGAACCAGAAAAAGAAGAAAAAAGGAAAAAACAGTGAGGAAACTAAAGGACAAAAAGAAAAAATAATAAACAAAAAATTTTATAAGATAAATAAAGAAAAATTTGAAAAAATAATCCAGACACACAACCACACACACACACATACACACACACACACACACACACACATACAAAGCATGCAGTCCTGCAATTCAGCAAGCCATGGTGCTTGCAACCAGGTTATAGCCTTACAAATGGGTTTGTAAGGTATTCTCCACCCTTCCCCCAGAGACCCATCTCTCCATAAACTCTAGACAGTGACAACGTTCCACACTCAGGTGCTCCCTGTTCACGCTATGAGTGGGAAAGCCATCAGACCACTGGTCTCTGCCAGATATTGGCAGCAGGGTAGGGGCCGAAGTAGATCACTGAGCTCAGTGTCAGTACCTGGATATCCAGCACCTCTGAAATCTATACCAGCTGGGTGGTATAGATTTCAGTGGTGCAGTGGTATAGCAGTGGTGTCTACACTTTCTCTTCTGAGAAGAGAAAGTACAAATGGCCAATAAATACATGAAAAAGTGGTGGTTTTTATGTAGACACCACTGCTACACCACTGCACCACTGAAAGCCACACCACTACTGAGTGCAGAGCCCTGTGTCCTTCCTCACTTGAGCTTGAACTTCTCAGAGGATTCATATTTAGATCTTACCCTCTCACCATCTATCTTCCATGGCTGTCTCACACCCTGCCCTTCTAATAGGATAACACTGAAAGTACTGGAGTAAATCTGTAGAATAGTGGTTCTATGGCCCAGTCCCACACAATCAATTCCTTCCCAGAATGGCACCTGATTAAACTCTCTCCGGCAATATGCCAGTGTTACACTAGATTTCTTCTCCAACTCCAGCCCACCATGGAGAAGTCACTCTTTGAGTGAAAACTCATATTTTTTTTCAGCTATAGGCTTTTCTCGGGTCTAGAGCTGCGGGCCTGTCTGTTATTTTACCCTAAAACTGCTGCCTCTTCAAGGCTTACCTCCTCTACTGGGGTGTTGGTCTTGTCTATTACCAGGTTGGTAGGTGTTGGTACCACTGTGGCCATGTCCTTAGGAGAAACAAAGTGCAGATCCAGCTAGGAGTCCAGCTAGGAGTCCAGGTCACAGAGTTGGCTAGGGGTGAGTGGGATATGGCTGCTCTCCAACCCAATAGCTAGGAGATCTTTTCCAACAGTCTTTCACAGTTTTTCTTTGCTCTGTCATAGCACCACATGCTAAAAACATCTTCAGATACATTTGAAGCTGATCACAAAAATTGCCATATTTTCTAGACCCTCATCTAAACTCTTGGATTGATGGTATTTTGCACTTGTTCTTTTTAAACATTTCCAAAATTTCCAACTCAGAATCTTTAATAATATTACTTCCAAGGAAAATGTTAGCTAGGTGTTCTCCAAGAAGAATACAATTATTGAAACATCAGTACATGCCACACACTTTGTGGTCTTATTTTTTATAAAAATCTCTTTGATGAAACAAGTAATTCAGCTTTGAAACTAGTAACCTAGGAAGCATAGCCATTAAAACTCAAACCCCACTCTATGCTTGCTAAGGATATTTCACACTCTCTTCACAGAAGCCGGTTGCTCAAACCAGACAGCATCAGTGCATCACTCCAAGTGCTCTAGTTTACAGATGAAGAAATGCCCTTAATGAGTACATACACTACAACAGCTAAGGGAAAACAGCTCTATTTCAAAATGTTTCTTTCCTATATATCTCATAAAATAGGCACCATGGCCCCTAGACTGCAGCTGACTATATGCTAAATTTTGCATTTCCAGTCAGGTACTTCCAAATGACAAAAAGCACAGGGAGGGGACACAAGGAATTTGGGAACAGAAGCCTTTTTCCAGTTAGTTTACCTACCTGTGAAAAAGAATTAGGGAACTAAACCAGAGATGCATCTAAGCCTAATGAGGTGGTTTTTATGTAGACACCACTGCTATTTAATGATCAATTGACATGTCTAGTACAGCTAGGAAAATGGAGCAAAACATTTCCATTGAGAAAATGAACTGAGGTCAGCTATGGAGGGAGAGAAGCGGAATGGAAAGAGGAGAATGCTGAACTGTTTAATCTGGGACTCTCCCTTCCTCTGGCTATCTATAGAGTTCATAGACCTTGCAACATTTTTTAGTTCAACTTGAGTTTTCACCTCAGCAAAAGCTAGAATAAGCAGCAAAATATAACTGAACAAAGTGAGAGGGGCAGGATTCATTGCTGAAATAAGTTAAAACATTCCTAGAGTAGGAACTCTACAGACAGGTAGGACAAGCAGGGAAAGGTTTTTAGTTTTAAGGGCTCCTACACCAATACCTTTGTTGTTAGGGAAATGTGCATTGTCTATGCCTTGCAGCAAAGAGCAGCCAGGGATTGGCAGTGATGGAAGCAGGTAGCTGCAGAGTCTGCAGGCAACACAGTAAGCTCATCACAAACAGCATTCTGTTCAGGACATAGAAACACTAATAGATCCTCTAATGTCTTTCCTGTAATCAGAAGTTCAAGCTGTGCATTCATGAATTTCCCCATTAAACAACTACTGAACACCTCTGTGTGCTGAGTATTAAGCTGGCTTCTGAGGAAACAGAGATGTATAAACCAGGTTGTCTGATTTCAACAAGCTCGCAGTCCATTAGGCGGAGTAGATGTGCAAAGGCATGGCACTGGGTAACGTAGAATGACATGTCACAATGAAATGGGTGTAGAGGAGATACTAACTATGCTACACTTGGGTTGTCATGAAGTTTATGCAACAGACGAGGGAGTTCTTAAACTTGCTTTTAAAAGATCAATAAAAGTTTGTCAACTAGATGGGGAAATATTCCACGCACAGCAATGACCTGGTCCAAAGGCACAGAAGTAATAAATAGGCAGGTTCCCCCTTGAGATACCAATCAGAAGGTGACAAGTACTGAGTAGCAACCTACTAATGCTAAATAAGTAGGCAAAACTAGATCACAGAGGCCCTCCTATGGGAAGGGAAATTGCTTGAATTCTAAGAAGGTGTGTGGCGTTATCAGTCATGAGCTTTAAAAGATCAGAGTATGGGTGGGTTAGATAAGGGCAATACTAGCAGTAGGAAGATCAGTTGGGAAAATGTTGTAATTATTTTCAAAAGGATAAAAATTGGGGATTGACAAATACTGATATATTTAAGATATCTTTAGGAGGTATAAGTAGTAACCAATTGGCAGCCAATTAGATTTGGGAAGAGATGGAGAAGAAAAGGTATGCAATTTGCGTGACTGATTGGCCCTAGCAAAGAAAGAAAATAAGAAAGAAAATTGACCCAGTATGCTTGTGTGTTTGTGTGTTTGAGAGAGAGAGACAGATAGACAGACACAGACACAGAGAGACACACGGAGGGAGACTGGGCTTCAGGGAACAACTATAATAATTACTGCTGCTTTGGACATGCTCAGTTTGACTGACTATAGGGCTCTCAGGGAAGTGCTCAGTAGCCACTGGGCATAGGAGTCAGGAATACAGGACAAAAGTCAGAGTTAGAATCTCATCAAATTGAAACATATCCATCTACAGAGAGAGGCAAAAGCTCTGAGAACTGATGGGGAATTTCTTCCTTGTCCTTACACTGAATTACACTCTCTATGGCCCATTTTCTTTCTTCTTTCTACCACTCATCATAACTTCCTTTTACATTTTTACCAAAAATATTTTCTCTTTGCCCCTTCTTAATTTTTTTGAGCATTAAGTGTGACTCTTAGTTTTCAACCCATTTTTCTGTTACTCCTTCTTGTTTATATTTTTACTTGTTTCTAATCCTTTTTTTTTTTTTTTTTTTTTCAAAAAAGAAGACACTTCTCCCTTAGGACTATTCCTAAAATTCTAAATTAGGGGCCTATATTTTTTTAAGTTGTTAAAATTATCATATAAAATCCGTATATACAGAAAAAGGAGACAGAATTATAAGAAACTCCCATATGCTTTAACAGGTAGTTATAGTTCAAAATATAAAATTAATGTGTAACCACTAAAATTATATGTGAATTTTATATTCTTTCTGCATCAGCAGATAAATCCTCTTGTCTCTAGGTGATTTACTCTTCATCTTTAAACTTTGTGGTTATTTTAGCTTTGTAATTGACTTGTGTGCATTCAGATGGTATTAGTTTACCCACCTGACAAGAAAAAAACATCTAATTAAAATTAAAATTTATCCAAAGTCATATACGGCCAAGGTCTAAATAAGATAACTTTGATGTATGTTTTCAGTGCTGATTCAGTACCTTAAATTCACTAAGCACTCCATGAAATATTACTCTTTTGAAGTTTTTCACATAGTTTTTCTTCCAGCAATTCCCTGATCTAGCATTTCCTGAACACTTAATAGACTTGTGGTAAACGTAACATACACAATTATTTAAAAACCAACTAGCTACAGGTAAGAACAAATCTTTCTTGACAGTAGCAGTAGAGTCAGCCTTTTACATTGTGCTTCAAAGGATTTTAGTGTAACTATCAATTGAGGTGATCGTTTGGCACCTCAAGATTCTAGGACTCTCTTTCCAAGAGTGGGGAACAACCACATGAAGTCAGAGCCCCAAGGTAAAGGTGAAGCTCCTGAGACCAGACAACAGTTCTTCCTTTGTGGCCTTGATCCCAGCTTTCCATTTGCATTCAACAAGAGAATGCCTGTTCTCAAGGCCAGCAGACCCAGAAATAGAGGCAAACTGTAATCAGGAAGTAAATCATTTATGCTTGAAAGAAATTGCAAGGTGATGCCAATCTATACTGGCAGAAATGTGAAGACTGTATGTGTGAATGGATTGTATGTGTGGAAGGAAGAAGGAGGGAACTGAGTTCTGGATGAAGTTGAATTTGCTGACAGGACATCACAGATTGAGACGGTGGAGACTGTGTTGCTTCTCGTGGTTAGAAATGTTTGCAACAGTATTCTTGGTGAGACTGACAAACCAAAGACGCCTTGGCATAATGTAAAATGGAAACCCAAAAAGTTATTAAGATAAAGCTATTATAGTAAGTTTATCCTTTGAGACTGGCACATGTCCCATGACCAGCATATCTTCCCAGAAAACAAACAAACAAACAAATGGTGTTTCCTTCATTCAGACATTGACAAACACATCAGTAATAGAACTAGTATCTTGGAAATCAAGATGATAGTGGAAGAAGCCACTACTGATGGAAGCTGTCTGACTGTAGACTACATGATGGTCTCCTCCTGTGACAAAAACCAAAGGGCACAATTAACCTCCAGAAACAAAGCAAACGCAATGTCCATAGTGGGAAGTGGAAAGCACAAACAATGTGGTAGTCGGAAGGGTTTTTTTTTCAGGCCGAACATAAAAGTTAATTTTATTTACTTTTTTTTTTATTTTAGAAATAAAAGGAGGAAAATACTAACAGATCGACAATGTTTTACAAAATAGCAAAGGATCAGTACAGACATTACAGAGTTACAAACAGAGTGGTAGGGAATGAACAATGCTTATTGTATTACATATTGATATCTTCAATGTAGTTTCTCATGAAAACACATATAGACATACAAAGCTAATCAACCAATACCCCAGTAAGAATGGCTAGCATTAAGAAATCAGCCAATAACAAATGCTGGCGAGGCTGTGGAGAAATAGGAACCCTTCTCCACTGCTAGTGGGAATGCAGACTGGCGAAACCACTGTGGAAATCAGTTTGGAGAGTCCTCAGAAAACTAGGCCTAGAGGTCCCATTCAACCCAGCTATCCCCCTGCTGGGTATTCTCCCAGAAGATCTAAAAACATCATATCACAGTGATGTATGTGCACAATTTGTAGTCTGAAGGTTTTGACCCTAGTAGATCTGACAGCAGCTCACTAATTATTGTTTCCCCAGAAATGACATAGTTGGAAAGCTTTAAAATAGTATCATGGGCTAGGGGTATAGCTCAGTGGCACAGCGCCTGCCTGGCAAGTGCAAGGTCCTGAGTTCAATTACTGGTACAAAATAAAAATGTAGCACCTGATCTATGTAACAGAAAACACAAAGCCAGAAACTAGACTTGAACGTTCATTCACACTGAAGAGACAACACTTTGCATCCAGTTTCCACAGTGAAGTTATTTCATGGACGTCACATTTCCTGATCAAAGAAATATTTGAGTCTCTTTGAAGAAGGACCATAATATCATCCAAATATACAGCAAAAAATCTTCCTCTAATGCCTTCCTAAAGTAATTTCAGGCCACTTTCTAAAATGACCATACGCTAAAGAAGAAAAATACCACCTTCTTTCAGGGTTTTATGGATCCTGGCTCCAAGTTAACACTTCACTGGGGACCCAGAGCACTACTGTGGCCCACAAAAGTGGAGGTAGTAGTACTTGGACATTCCTGGGCTTGTGTCTCTGTTCTTCTTGCAGTACGTACACCAGGCACATGATAACCCTGAAGTTGTACCCCCTGCTCCCAAATATGCAATTGAAATGTGAAGTACCAAGCTCTTGGCAGAAGCCCTACACTGGCTTCCAGTTCTCACATATTTATAGATGTAGACAAAAGTAGGACTAGATCCTACTTGGGAACATTCAGTCATTATAAAAATATCAATATTTTCACAAAAAGTACACTTCATAGCACTGCCAAAGTCATTCATGCTTTAAAATATGAAACTGAGAAACTACTTCCTGAAATCAAAGCCAATTACATACAGTATATAGATTTTCTCACTTCTGTGCCATGAGGAATCTGCCAGCATTTGGTGACTACACTGTCAATGACAACTTCAATATGATCTTGGTTATTCACTTGAGTTTTGCTTTTCCATCTCTTTGTAAGTCAGTCTACTAGGTTTAGCCTTTTAAAATAAGCTCATTATCTAAGTCTTGACCATTTGATTTTTACGTCAAAAAGTATTATTTCCAATGGGACCATAAGTCGAGTTAATTGTATAGCTTCACTCAAAGAAAAGTTATAACATATATCTACATACTATCCTGCTCAGCAATTTAAAAAGGCATCATATAATCAGTTTCACTATAGGAGGATTCAAAAGAGTTTCAATAGCATCTTTTTTGTGCATGAAAATATAAAGAAAACTTGGCATGTTGGAAACTAAGTGGAACCAAATTCCTAAAAGAAAGATATTGTTTTGAAATAGAAGAATAATATCCTGGAAACATTCCATCTTTGCGCCTCAGTCATAGAAAAGAAAACTGGGAAAGAGCTATACAAATTTAAAACAATTTTTTCAAGGCTTACATGATCAAAAGTACAGGTTTCACTAGTACTTGAGAGGCTGAGGCAGGAGGCTGAGGCAGGAGGTTGCGAGTTCAAGTCAGAACCACATAGACTCTGCCTCAAAAAAAATAAATAAAATAAAATAAAATACAGGATTTCAAAAAGTATGCTATAAGAGTATGACAAATGTTGTTTCCTATGCAACAATATCTAGAAGAAAAGCCAGTAAATAAGAGATTAATAACTGGTTTTTTCAATTTTTTTAAAAGGAAAGAAATTACATTGCCATATATGTGTTATCTCAGTTGGTTTTATATGTTCACATCTAATCACAACAAAATTGGACTGTGAAAACATAGCCATGAGTTTAATATGAAAATTAATTATTTTAGTTTGCTATACCAGCAGTTCCCTGTTTTCATATATCATGTATTCCTTGAGAACATGAAAAATCTCATTATGAAAAAAATGTAATATATATTATGAGGAGAAACATTTCATTCTTGATACTAAAATGAAATATAAAATCAAATTATATATTATCATTGAAAAGCAATCCTTAGCGATATTTAGACTCAGTAGTTTACGTATATCTCCGTTATTTCTCACCATATATGAGCTCAGTGCTCATGAACACAAACTTAGGATCAAAGACCGTGTGACTGAGTTAAAGGACTTGCACGTTAAGCCTTTATATAAAACCTTAGCTTCACTCCCTTTCAGTTGTGTAAGGTTAAACATTTTAGCACATGGGAACACCTTACCCTTTCTTATTTCTCACTCAAGAAGAGGCAAATAAATGAGATACCCAATAATTGTGAGTTTTTCTACTACTACTAATTAATAGTCATAGCATCAAAATTTTGTGAGATTTTATGTCAAAACTGTGTAAATCATTTTATGTAGCATAATTTCATTTAATATTGCTATTCTGTGAGATGCTATAATTATTCCATTTGAAACCAGTAAATTGCATATGATTTCAAAGCAAGGAAGCAGAGAAAGATAGCACAATTCCTGTTATCCCTGCATAGTAGTTTAAAAAAATTGATTGTCCTTAAAAAGATGTCTTTAAAAATTTGTATTTAGAGTGACTAAAGATGTTTAAAGATGTTTATGGTGATTATATAGGTATTGCTTATGTGAATGTTAAATGTATGAGAGTAGAAAGTTTCATATTTTCTTAAATAACTATAACATACTACTTTGCAGGGATATATTTATTATCACTATGAATGTTAGGTAGAATTTCGCAAATTTCAGTCTATTGGTATATCCTAGTTGTTCAGTGCCTGAGTCTTTTAGACAACCAAAGTGTATGTTGAGATTACAAGAGAGGTTAAATGCAGGAAAATCTGCTACAAGGAATGGAAATTTCATCTTACAAGTCTCAGTCTAATGCCAAAGTTAAAATAGGTTATATTTATATATAAATAAAAATATATGTAAGGCTTCTAAGTCAAAAGTCATGACTTACATTCAAGAAATGCAAATTAAAACAACACTGAGATTCCACCTTACCCCAGAAAGAATGGCTAGCATTAAGAAATCAACCAATAACAAATGCTGGCGAGGCTGTGGAGAAATAGGAACCCTTCTCCACTGCTGGTGGGAATGCAGACTGGTGAAACCACTGTAGAAATCAGTTTGGAGATTCCTCAGAAAACTGGGTCTAGAGGTCCCTTTCAACCCAGCTACCCGCCTGCTGGGTATTTTCCCAGAAGATCTAAAAACATCATACCACAGTGATATATGTGCACCTATGTTCACAACAGCACAATTTGTAATTGCTAAAATGTGGAAGCAACCCAAATGTCCATCCACCAAGGATTGGATAAGAAAATTGTGGTACTTTTATATAATGGAATATTACTCAGCTGTAAAGAAAGATAAACTTGAGGCTTTTATAGGTAAATGGTCACAACTAGAGACTATACTCATAAGTGAAATAAATCAAACATACATGTGCAAGCACCACATTGTTTCACTAGTGTAAAACCTGAAAGAGTTAATTTAAACTTGGAGGTATGATAGACATTGTGAAAGGATAGGAAAACACTCAAGGGTAAAGAGCAACTGGGATGTGGGAAAAGAGAAGGGAAAGAAGGAGAAATTTTGTATGTATGTATATACAGGATAGTTAACATGGTTGTTCTACTGTCTTCTATTTCTTTGCTGAGAGAAACTGTCAATGAGTCCTTGGTTGATCAGTATTGCATGTCTATATCTGTTTTCATGAGAAGCCAATTTGAAGATATCAATATGTAATACAACAAGCATTGTTAATTCCCTACCATTTTGTTTGTAACTCCATATTGTCTGTACTGTCCTTTTGCTATTTTGCAAAATATTGTCTGTCTGTTAAGGTTTTCCTCCTTTTATTTTTAAAATAAAAATATTAAAAAAATTTTTTAAAAAGTCATGACTTAACTTGTATAATTTGACTAAAATGTCTGGGCCCATATTGTCCTTGTAGGGATGTGTAATACATCAATTAAAATACTCAAAATGCTCAATAATATATTTAAGAAATAACTATCAACATTTTCGGTATTCCTATTATATGTCAAACGTCAATTTTTAAAAGATATTGATTTTATTTCAACTCTGCACCAATTGCTTTAAAAATAAGCTAGAGAAAAATGTCCAACTTAACTTCACATACAGTACCTACTTAATAATAAAAATTTGAGAGCCTTAACTTTAGTCTTTTTATGGATTTATGTTTATAAAATTTATCAAATATTATCTCACTTTTAAAAGATATATATATATGGTACAATATAAATGATTAGCAATATATTTTGCTTGAATATGCTATCTCAACTAAATCCCCATATTCTTTTTTTTTTTTTTTTTTTTGGTACCGGGGAATCGAACTCAGGACCATGCGCTTGGTAGGCAGGCACATGTGCCACTGAGCTAAATCCCCGGCCTGCTAAATGCCCATATTCAAATCTCAAATCTCAAGTACTTATTCATACAGACCATAGCCTACTTCCTGGCTGGAGTTAAAATATCTCTTCCTAGCCTTTTAAAATTACTGATTCACATGTATGCTTGTATGTTGTTTAAAACATTTTACCACAGTCCTCCTAACACTCTTCTTTTGTAGCATACAATTTATTATGGACACTGTCATTGTTTGTCTATACCCATGTACACAATTATATATTAAAAATTTTTAAATGAACAATAAAACACTAAATATTTTAGGTACAAGTTTGCAGGCAGAACTACTCTGTAATATTTCAATCCTGAAGACATATTGTACCTGTACATAGAATCATCATGAAGGGAACAATAGCGGTAAGTGGGACTAATGTGTGGCCGTGTACTGGTTATTAAAATATCTACTTTAAGAGGCAGGCGTGCTCACTGGTTACATGATTTTGCAAAGATCATGGAAGATACATCTTTGTAAAATTAAAAATAACTAAAATTTTTTTCTGTATCCACAGTAATATTGTTTCTACACTATTCAGTGTATATTATAACTCTAAAATATGGTATTGATAAATAAAATGAATTACATTCTGGGCACAAATAATTATAAAGGCTATTCTTACTTACATGATAGATCAATAAAATATCCAGAATTTATACAGTGAAGTATACAGGAAAATCATATGGTTTATAAAACCCTCCTGATTGCTAACATCTTTCCCCTACCCATCCGACAGCAGTAAAAAACTTCAACCACAGTGACAACCCAAAATGCCTCCACAGATTTCTGAAACAATCCCAAGAGGGTTACAATGACATCGAGGAGCATCACTGGTCTAAAGCATATTGGGTGTCTGTCTGCGTGACCCAAACTCACTGAAAAACTGCCTAGTCCATGCTTTTGAGTGAGCTGTAAAGTCCTTTAAGGGGGTGTAATTGTGATTTTGAAATTAACCTTCCATGTGTGTTTAACAGTTCATGACGATTTGCTGTTTCAAGAATAGAGCATAAAAGCAAAATTAAATTTATGAATTTAAGTAGCCTTATTAACTCTTTTACAAGTGAACCAAAAGTAAAGTGATAATTAACAATAGATTCCAGTGGGGCAGTTTCTTTCCTACCTGAATCTCACTTTGAAATAGATTTAGTATCCTGTTTATCACTTGAAGCTTTTATTGCAATTTCTTTGCTTCAAATGTTCCATGGCATCACCCAGCACTTGTAAACTTAATTAAATTTGTACTAGAGAGAAAGTCTGCCCTTTACAGAAACACAGTTCCTTTGCCTAATCTGATTTTCATGTGAAAAGGAGCTTGTAATATCTTTCTTCTCATTTTTAAAAAATAAAAGCAAATACTATCTCCCTTTAAATGAGTTATTAAGTGAATACTAGTTTCTCATGACTTTTAAAGGGAAAAATAGTTTCTGGCAATGTGAACACACTTTGATTTGGGAGGAAAATGAGTCAGGTACGATGCTGTCTATCCTAGAACTATATATTCCCTCAAATTCTATACAATGAAAAACAATAATTTATATGGGAATCAAAACTACTTGAAATTATTCAGATTTACAGTTCTCCTACCATTTCATATGTTGCCCAGGTCATAAAACTCTATCTATAATCTATATATTCTATACTATACATATCTATATATTATATAATATATAAGGGTAGTCCTGAACTTAATAAAGTGATTCTTATCTTTAGATTTAATTTGCCTTATGGAAGAATCACTCCCCCTCCTTCCTGGTTTTAGTTGCTTCCATATTTTTGTGACAACTGACAACTGCCAGTTAAAACAGTAAAAGGAAAATCGACAGACAAGCAGGGTCCTCTCTGCTACAGTTCTCCTAGACTGCCATTTTACTTATTATTTTATTATTTTTAAGTTCTAAGGATTAAACCAGGGCCTTCCCATTGAAGGCTTAACCTATATACTAAGCTTTTTTTTTTTTTTTTGTGACAGGGTCTCACTATGCCACTGATTTGCTCAGGCTGGGTTCCAACTTGCTGTCTTTCTCCTTCACCTTCCCAGAGTGCTGGGATATGCTACCACACCCAGTTTTATCTTTCATTCTTTTTCCACAGTCCAATATTCAAACGTTCCAGAGTCGACATAACCCAGTCTTAAAAATAAAAAAAATGCCATCAAGTTAGCCTGTCCTCAAGAGTGCCACCACATGCACAGCTCCCGTAGCCAGAAAAAAGAGGTCATTCTTGATGTTCTCACCCCATTCCCATACCCATCTAATATGCCATTGCAAAAGTCCTAGCAATTTTACCAACCAAAAAGCTCTAAGATCCACCCACAGCGAGCCATTTTTGGCGACAGCAGTCTTTTCCAAACAAACATCACTCCTTGCTCAGCAAGGCACAGTGAACCCAGTGTGGTCCATTTGGATCTTCTCTCCTCCTCCTGCTGCCTAGCTACAAAATTTTCAAAACTGAGTGTGTAATAATATGACCTTCCTGGCGAAAGTGCTTTAATAACTTATGATTCGTTTTTAAAAAGTAGACTGCAGAGCATTATATCATTGTCCTTTATCTGCCCCTCTTGCTTGGCCTGGTGATGAGCTTCTACTTGCTTATAAAACACTGTTTTACCTCAGTTCTCCACTCAGACAAGCCTCCTCTACTCCTTTACCATGCATTTTGCCTGGAATTCTCTTCCTTTTCTGGAGAAATGGAATAATGAGAACAGAGAAAACAAGAGCACTGAAGTAGATCGTATGGCTTTATATGCCAGGTGCACTATTGACCAGCTGCATCGCTTAATTAACCCCTTTCAATTCTTTGAGTCTTGGCTCACGTGTTGCTTCCTAATGGAAGAATTTCCTAATCTCCCTAACTCTACCAGGGAAAACTCCTTGTTGAAAAGCCTCTCAGCACTTCCTATCATTCATTCACAAGGCTTCTCATGGAGGGAGTTTTAAATTTATTTTATTTTGTTACTGCCCAGCAGTCCAATAGATATAAACTCAAGGGCAAGACATATTTTTATTTTGCTAAAATTATATTCCCAACAGAGTGCCCAGAGCCTCGTATCACTCAACAAATATTTGCTAAGTAAATAAACTTTCTATCTTCTTTCTTCTTTGCCTTTCCTCCCCCTCCTTTGTTTTCAGTTTATCAAAGTATTTTTAATACCTGTTTTATTTCGTGGTCTTCCCAGAATCTCCCTTATGGGATAATGTTTTCATTCTCTGCTTTCCCACAGCTGTATTTCTCTTAGCATAATCATGTCTCCGTTGCATTGTTATATTTGATCTATATTCAGGTACTGGTATCTCTCTCCCTGTGTCTTTCTCAATTGTCATTAAAGTCAGATTTCTAAAACATAAATTTGGTCCATTCAAATCTAATGTATTCAGAGCATTCTGATGATTGCTCAGAGGGAGAAGCCAACCTTCTCAGCCTGGTAAACATATAATTCATAGCTTGTTAACGGTCAATTCTTCTCCAGCCTTGTACCGTGTTATACAGTTCTAACTCCAAGGTCAGATTTAGACAGTTTTTTATTCCAAACAGCACCTGCTACCTTTGTGAAAAACACATGTCCATCACATTTCAGTTCAGGAAAAACAAACATATAATAACTCCCCAAGTACACCAAAGGAAAATATTTTCAGAAGCAAGGTTACTTTGTGTAGTTCTTGTATCCAAAATAAGTGAAATGTTAGCTCTTTGCCTTGAGTGACCTCCTAACAAAAGCAGTGTTCTTTCTTTTGTAATACTAATACCTGAAATGTTTGTGTATGTACACCACAGTGTTCAATTACTGTTCTTCAGTGTGATCTGTCAGCCTAGCAGAGCGCACTACTGTTTTTAGTCTATACCACTTTACCCTCCCTCCATCCTTGCCTTCTTGCAGTTCCACCAAGTGGAGGTGTGTATACTTACCTCAAACTACTGATGTTGCATTTAACCACACAGCTTATTTTGACCAATGGAATGTAAGTGAATGTGACAGCTTGCAAGTTTAGACACTAGACCTCCAGAGACATCATCTTCATCTCTTCTGGGCATCAGAAAATAACATCTCCCAGCTCACTCACTGAACCAAGAGGGTAAAGTCAGAGATACTAGAGCAGACTTGAGCCCAAATTGGAGCTTGGATCTGCCAACATAGCCCAGGTGATGCACTTACAAGTTTGGTAAGCCAGTAGGTTTTGTACTGGCTTGTTACACCATATTTTGACCAGTTAAGACACACTGTGCTCAGTTGCTGGCTAAGAGCTGCTCCAAGAAGTGTGGCATCAGTATTCACAGGGCAGCTGCCAGAGACTATCAGTTAATTCTGCTCCCCACACTGGGGTCTTTTGAAAGAGATGTGAGTGGCAAGTCTCCAGGGATGCCCCAAGTGTATCGTGGCAGAGGTACAGGTCAGGCCTGTGGCCTTGGACTGGGGAGGGATTACTCCTGGGCAGAGATCCCACCACATAGCAGAACCACTGTGGGTTACTCCTGCAGCTGATATTCCATCTGCCACCTCCTCTGTGTAGACTCCAAAAAGTTTTCAGGAGAACATCATGAGGAAGATGTCAATCTCTCTAGGATGTTTTCCATTTGCCTTTGAGATTTTGAGTAGGAGGGAAGAAGGAGTAACTGTATGAAAGGGAGTAATCAGCAACTCAACTAGCAGAGTCTGTGCCTGAAACTAAGCCCAGAGCAGAGCATCAGTGTCTGGCTGCCCAATAATGCCCTCAAAAATGGGGCGCTGGCATCACAGAAATGCAAAGAAAAGGCAAAGTAGCCTGAGCAGGCCTCCTGCAGCCTGCGGTTACCCTGACCTCTGCAGGCTCACTTCCTGTTGGTTCTCTCCTCTGTACCAGCTCACACAAGTCATTGGATTTTGTTTCCTTAGTTCCTAAATATCCCATTTCTCTCACTCCTATAGGTTCCTTATGGACAATTTTAGTGCAAAGAGAGCTATCCATGCTATTTTCCTCTCTTACAACAGATATGCGGGGCCAGGGAGATGGCTCAGTGGCACAGCACCTGCCTGGCAAGCTCAAGGTCCTGAGTTCTATTCCTGGTACCAAAAAAAAAAAAAAAAACCCAGACAACAGATAAGTGAAAGTTACAAAGAAGAGAAACATTTACTTATTCACCAGGGTCTTAATTGCTAAATATACCAGTCACCCATTCAATTTATGACTGCTCCTGAAAGGCCATTGGTACAGCTTCTATCTAGATGTCCCCACAAAGCCTCCCAAAGTTATAAGTTGAGAGTTTCAAAAGTGGCTGAATTAGAACATGTAAATATGGATTAAATGTGTGATAATGAGATTGAGAGTCTGATGCTGCTCCCCAGCTGAGGATGGGTGGTGGCACCACTCAGTAGGTTTGCCGACCGGATGGAATAGAAAGGGACAGAAAGAGGGCAAACCTGGTGCTGCTTTTGCTGCTTCCTTTGTTTCTGCTGCTGTTACTTGCTGCTTGCTGCCTTCTGTCTGCCCTTCTATTCCAAGGACTGCTTTTCCTCTCTGATGTCCCTCGGCCACACAATCCTGCCTTAGAGCCAGCCAACTGTGGACTGCAACCTAGACAAACTGAGCTAGAAGTGCCTGGGATACTCTGGCAAGAGCAACAATGGGTTAAACAAGTTTTGGTACCACTTGAATAGGAAGGCACCATGATAGATGGCTTGCAGGTAACTGAAGTTAAAGATGGACACTGTGGAATGGACTTGCACGGTTTTATATGGTACAGTATGCCACCAGCCCAGCACAGACTCCAGAATCTCTTAGGGAAATATATCAAGTGGCCATGTGCTCCAGGAGCAGAGGGTGGGTCAGCAAAGTGAAGACTAGGTGTATAATTTTATATTGAGAAATATGAAATTTGCTATTTGCTATTGAGAAATAGTGGAGGAAGTGCAATTACAAAGTAAATACATTCCAGAAAGTAAGATTTTTATTACTAAATATATTGCTGTATAGTAAACACCAAGCTAAATTACAGTAGCATTTAATTATAAAAATTTGAAAGGAATCAAACTACTAATATAGAGCCATGATACCTTCTGACATATAGGATTTAACAAAAGCCTATCGATATTGTTCACCTATCACAAACAAAATAACATGTTATATACCACAAGAGGACTATACCAAAGACAAGCTCTTGGCCACAAAAATTGTCCTGTGGAGAGCAGAAGAGATGTTTTGTTATTACTGTGTCAAAAACTACCATTGAGGCTCCAGGTTCAGAATCAGTCAGGCCATCAAACTCTCTTTTTCTCTAAACATTTTTACTATACAGGAAATATAATCATAGAATTGTATGTGGCTATAACAGATATAAGTTCATAGATTTCAGCATTTTAAACTTGCATGGAAACTTTCTATGTAAGTTCATGATGGCAATTCCTAAGTTTGCTCAACGGCTATTGTTGCTGAAAGAGAAACAATGAATGAGATCCCTGATCTGAGCATCTCTATGGTTACCGGCTTCTACATTTCTAGACAGAAATTCTACACAGCTGATTTGAAAATTTTGGTTCTATGATATTTTCAAAATATTCTCTACTTATTGTTCTCTCGGTATAGTTCAAAGTGCCATAGAAATTAAATTGCAGTGGATTTTGTAAATGGTGCAATTTGGCAGTGTAGAATAAGCTGTGGAAATAGTGCTGTTTTTTAGGACAGATCAAGGTCACTGGAGTTAAGGAGAAAAGCAAAAGGGATGACAAGGCAGAGCAAACTGGACAACAGACCTTTCTTGCTTTAGTAAGCTGAATACGCTCAAGCTCAATTCTGACCCTGAGTCAAACCTACTTAAATGTTCTCCAAAGATTAAGAGTTCAAAAACTTAAATCTATACAATTATTCTCCAAACCTACTTTATACAGTATATTAGTTACTTTCTCGTCATTGATGCAAATATTCAATACCCGTAACTGAAAGGAGGAGAGGGCTACTTTTGGGTCACAGTTTTAGTCCATGGTTGGCTGCCTCCCAGGCAGAAACTGGGTGGCAGAGGGGCAGACAGAGGAAAGGGTGCCTAGCCTATAGCAGCCAGAATGCAGAGAGAGAAGGGAGAAGCTACAGACAAAAATACACCCTTCCAGATCACACTCCCAGTGAGCCACCTCCAACCAAGCCTCATCTTCTAACAGCAAGTCAGCTGTAAGCTCACAGTGCTGCCCCATGAGCCAGTCATCTTCCCAACACATGAGACTTAGCGGGTTAATAATTCTTAGTTAATGGCAGGCTGATCAGGCCCACAATCTGCAATGAGTAGATGGTGAAGGCTTAAATAAATGAGACAACTGAAATGATTTCAGGGTTCCAAGAGGGTCTAACTCTCTTACAATATTTAAGATTCTCTGGGTTAAGACCCAGACTCTCCTGGGATGCCCATATTTCTTAGGTTTTCCAATAAAGGGGGATACTGAAGAAAATGACTTGAGAATCCCTTTACTGAATTCTCCATGTAGTACTTATGTTAATGTAGGAGAACTAAGTTACCTCTAGGAAGGCCTTCACTGCAGGAGTGAGATGCCTGCAGCTACAGCTTCCTTTTAGTTAATTGGGGTCGAAGCCAGAAGTCCTCAGCTGTGGTGTTGTCTTGTCCATGATGGAGACTACTATTTAGCAGCTCTGAGCAGGATTTAATATTAAGCAATTGCTTTCCATGTTTACTGTGAGTCACTGGTCCCTGCTGAGGCCTGTAATGGTGGGTGAAGCCAAAAGTCCTCAGCTGTGGCCTTACCTTGTCCTTTGAGGCCTCATGGCTTCACCCAACAAGCCTCAGTAGTAACAGTGACTCACAAGTAAACACGGAGAGCCAACTGCTTAATATTAAGTCCTGCTCAGAGCTGCTACATAGTAGTCTCCATCAAGACTTTTGGTGAGACATTTTATATCCAGATAAAAATTAACATAATTTTTATTATCAAAGCATAGAGTCATTGATGAAAATAAGAATAACCACATACAAAGGTACAAGTATGAAAGCAGAAGTATAAGCCTTCCCAGTATTTTCATAGTTCAAGGGCTTGAATACATAATTCATTATGCATAGAAATTTAGATTGATTTTTTTTCATTATTTTAAACACAAAGAAATTTGCTTAACAAGCTACTAATATTAAATGTATAATTAAACAGCAAGATATGTTAATGTGAAATTAACTCTCAAAAAGATCAAGAATTTATTTATTTATTTATTTATTTTTGTACCAGGAATCAAACTCAGGACCTTGCATTTGCCAGGCAGACGCTTGGGCCACTGAGATATATCCCCAGCAAGTTTCATTTTTAAATACTGTTTGGTGGAATTCTACCTTTTTTTTTTTTACTAAAACTTAAAACATGAATTTATCTTTTTCAGTTATACTTTTTTATTAACAAGCCTAAAAAACATAGTTCATGCCAGTGATTTATAGAGAAATCTGATTCTTTCCAGATGTCAATTTAGACAAAATCCCTGGTTAAGATAACATTAATGCTCAGAATTCATACTGTCTCTTGGTCACTACTGGAACTTAATATAATAACCAGATATACAAATGATCCCACTTAAATTTACATTTCTGTTTCACATGTATTTAAATACAACTTTTTCATTACAATTTTACAAACAAGTAATTAAAAGAAAGACACACTTTGGATAAACTAGTTACCAATTTGCTAAATGCTTAAACATTTCAAGTAATTTCTTCTTCACTTAGAACAGACTATAGAGTTATGTTGTCATACCACTGGCTTTGTCTTCAGAACTTCTCTAGTTTCCAAAGTTTTATCTGCACTTCTACAGAGCTTTCTGTAGAGCTCTGGGAAGTTTCAGCAAAATATCTTATACTTCAAATGCTGTTTTGTCTTAATTATAAAAAGGATTTCTATAAACCTTTTCTACTATGGCTGTTGTCTCTTGATACCTTGGCTTTCTCTGACTATGGCTACAGTCACTGTTTTCCAACATCAGACCTGCAGACTCACAGCCAATACACTGAGAATTATGACTTTATATGTGATTGTACAACTTCTTTACATCATTTAAGGAAATTTTGATGTTACTATAGTTTGAAGCTAGTATAAAATAGATTCCTGACTGATGGTCACAGTTGATACATGATTGGAGATCCAAATATGAAATATTTAAAACTATTAATGTTCTAGGGCAACAGGATTAAAAATTAAAAACAAATAAGTCTACAAGAGTTAGCAGAGTCAGCTAGCAGTCATTCATCCATAAATATAAAAGAAACCTTACAATTAACTACTTTTGTTCCGTTAGTTTACAAACAAGGAAATAGATATACTTGAATACAGGTAGTGGCCAAGGATCAGAACATTATATGAAAGTGCTTAATGTAGTACTTTGTGTGCTATCATGTCAGCCACCTTGATGTGTCCACATCATAGTGATCAGGGTCTCTATCTAGTACAACATGGGATCCCAGGTGTGGAATGACCTCTTTGCCCACAAAAACAGAGGCTGTGAGAACACAGAAGTATAACTGAGGCTCTGTAATAGATTTAACCATCTCTCCTGTGTAGCAGCATGTGTGAATTGCTGTCTAAAGACATCAAGGTATCGAAAATCTAAAGAAAGTTTTTAGTTCAAGGTTGAAGAAACTTGCATACCAATGTCAAAGGGCTGAAACCTCAGCAAGGACCTAATAATGCAGAGAAGTATTCATCCCTGTGGATATGGAATAATGTTTAAATTTAAGTAGGGAAGTATTGTCAAAGTTAAAACAAAGAATTCTCTTTTATTTAAAGCTCCTGATTCATTCTGGTGGTGAGTAATATATCTTTAGGTGGGAGGGTGATTGACGTGCAATTGTAGATCCCTGGCGATGGTTTTCTGCTTGCACCTGCCTATCAGACTACAAACAATGTAGTGTGGCAAAGCTGAACAGCAGGGAAAAAATAAATAAGGGGGCTATTTATAGTTACTCAAATCCCAAGGTGACCAAAGTACTCATTAATATCTCCAAATAAGGGGCACAGAATAACTAGTTTTCAAAATAAGAGCAGTAATTCACCAGTTATTATCTCCAAGAAGGGCCACCCTTGTGAACTGGCAATGCATATGGCTGGAAAAACTTCCTTTGTGTCTCCTCTAACACAAGGCCATATGAAGGTAGGCATTAATAAACATGTAGTGTCATTTGGAGATGAGTTCTACCCATAGTGAGTGTTTCAGTAACACCAGTCTGAATTAAGAAAGTTAAATCCTCATTATAAAAGACCACAGGGTTATTAGAAGACATAGTTTCTGCATTCTTTAAAAAAAAAAAAAACCCAAGAACTTTTCATGGTCAGATGAAATATGCTAGAACATTTTTTTCATATTTCAGCAGAGAGTAGAACAATTCAGTGCAACAGAATTAGGGTATATAAATTGGACACTAACAAATATTTTAAAAATAAACATAATGAACACATAAAAATGTTCAGTCTGAATTATAGCTCAAAATATAAATTTAAAAAAATAAACAAATTAGCACAGATTAAAGGAAAATAGTGCCCAAGGCTGATAAGAGAATGACAAAGTGGACAACTCTTTTTTGCTTGTAGAAGTATAAATTAACTTACTCTGTCTGGAAGGAAAAATAGCAATATGCACCAAGAGCCTAAAATTGATTATGACCTTTAAACTAGTGATTTTATTTATAGGTATCTTACAGTTTTAAGTATAAAATTTTATGCAAAATTTGCTTACACCAACATTATTTTTAATACTGAAAAATCAAAATCACCTTAAATGTGTGTGCACAGCTAATTTGCTAGAATAAAGCAGCCAAATGTATAAAGAAAAGTTTAAAAATACTAGAAAGAAAAATTTTGAATATCCACATGAAAAGATTCTCCAAATTCTATGGTATGCATTGTTATGGTTTATCTTTAGATGTTCCCCCCAAATCCTCATGCACTTTTAGATATGGTTTTTTTGGAGGAAGTTGAATCTAGAGTTTGTGATTGATTCATGGTATAATGCTAGGATTAGGGTTCTGGGAGAAAGGGTGGGTGATTGCTGGATCAGTCCACTGATTGAATCTGTATCTCCCTAATCCTGGTGGACTGGATACAATATAAAGGTCAGGAAGAGGCTTGTCTTCTCTTCTCTCTCACTGCTTTTGCTGTCTTCTACAGCCATGAATTGTTGCTCCTCTGCTGTGCCACCCTCCCTTACAGCCAGCTGATCATGGACTGAAACCTCTACAAAGTGTGAGCTGAATAGACCTTCCCTCTTTAAGTGTGGGTTTTGGATATTTTTGTCTCAGCAATGAGAATTTTACATTGCATGATACAGTAAAATTCTATAGAAAAAGTTGTTTCCTAAAATAAAGAAATACCTACTGTAAGCACTTTTTGAAGTAGACTTTTATGTTATAGCATTACCCCATTGGAATGATCTCTGACTGCACTTAAAATGGAGTTAAATGTGAAAGTCTTATATTAAAAAGTGCTCCAATCTATCCCTGAATCCTGATAAACCATAAGGAAACTTGTTACTAACCCCATTACCTATCAGCAGATATATTGTCTGGCTTCTCTGATAAACTTAGTGAGACTCCCCAAGGGCTAAGGGGTCCACATAGATGAGACTTCTCATTATCTTCATTTAGGATCCTTTTTCTTATTTCATACCAGGTCTTCCCAGTCATTGGTTGCATTAAAAATATTGTTTTCAGTCCTACAAATCTTATACCCAACTAGAAATATACATCTTTCTGTGCTAAACGTTCTTCTTCTATTATTCAGTTACTCTGTTTTATTTACTCCTTTTCCTCCTTTAACTTTCAGTTTGAATATGGGCCTCCTACCAAAGGGCTCATAACGTTAATAGAGTTTTTTCATTTGTAGCACATTTTACAAAACATTCTGAAACATGAGAAATCAACCTGCTAACACCAAGTAGGGTATGTAGGTATCCACTTCTCTAAAAACTTCTTATTTAAAACAATGAAAGGCTTTTTCATTTGCCGTTCACTGGCCCTCATGGACAAGACATCATATGACACTGGGTATCGGCACAGATGGTAAACATACTGAAAAACAATCAATGAGTGCCTAACTCTGAAACAATACGATCCATGATTTGTCCCAAATATGTCTCTGCAGTGGATCCAACTATGGAGCAAATATGAAAGCCAGTCTCTACCTTTCATTACTTTATTATTCCTTTCAAGCAGTTGCCATGAATTGTGTTACAGATAAGGAATTTCACCATATTGCAAAATGGAGCATGCTCACTGCAGCCGAAACTTACATGCTTTAGTCATGATATAAAAGTTACCTGATTTAAAAGTAAACTTGTTATAAATACATGAATTTTTTTTTAGCATAACATTCAAAACAAATTTTCCCAAAGCATCAGAACATTTTAAAACCATAGAAGGCTTAGAGAACTTGACAAAAGTATAACACTGTGGGACAGAATAATGTCTTTTCCATAGACAAGACAGTATTTTCTGTCATTATTTTTGATGATTTAGAAGGAAGTTCAGTAATATCCTGAGACGTATGTGCCCTCTCTCTTATGTCCTTGAGTGTCATTTGTCACAAAGGAGGCATTTTGCTTCAGTACTATTAATGGTTTTCAGAATGTTGTCGACTTGCCTTCCTGACCACAAATTTATTGCTCACCTCTATTAATTGCCTGAATGTTTTGAAGTACAAGATTTGCTTTGCAAACCCTATTCATATTCACACAGAGAATTGCTTTTTCCGAGGAAAGAAAGAATGCTGCAAAGAAAGTGTTTCCATTACTGGCTCAGGCTAAAATCTGAGGTGGAAAAAAAAAAAAAAAAAGGAAGGAAAGGAAGCAACAAAAGAACAACTGAAGCAGGAGGGAAACCAAAGAACAAAATGTCCCCAGGATGTTGGAAAAGATGAAATTGGTGTAAGAGCCCCAGGCTTTTGAATAAACACTAGAGACCTGGAGGAAAGTTAATTAGAATGAAAATAAAACTTCCTAAGAAAATGGGAGGGAGGAGTGCAATGGAAACGGGCAGGCAAACAATCAAGAATGAATATTCAGTTAAAAACATGGATTGGATGAAGTGAAGCAAGCGACTGAAGCAGGTTGTTGCTCGCACTTATCATTTCGGTACTGTGTTTCCCTGCTTTAATTAGCAGTGCTCCACAGGACAGGAGAGCAGAACATGCCACAAAAGAGCAGAGAAAGAGAACAAGTAGGTGGTCTCCAGGAGTTTCTTCGCCACTTCCTCCATGGTCCGACTATAAAATAGCCATTCTGCACTGCTTTCACTCTGGAAGCTCTTTAAAATCGTTGCACTGCCTTCCCGTCTCTGATGGAGGCATTTCTTCATCTTTCTGATGAAGAATTATGGCCCTGTTATTCATTTTGCCCTCCATGTTTCTGTGCCTACTTTCTGAAAACTGGAATGCATCTAAGTGGATTTCTTGAGTTTACCCTGTGTAGGACACACTGAGCATTTTGAACCTGTAGGTCTGTGCCGTCTAACACATTTGGGAAGCTTTCAGCCAGACATTGCTTCAAAAGTTTATTTTTAATACCACACTTCTTTGGGTATGGAACACTGCCTCTTTCACAGTGCTCTCAGGTCTCACCATAGTATTGGGATAGGAAAGGGACTAGGAGCCATGCCAGGTAAATGCCAAGAGATTGAACTCCTGGGCCAATCTCCACGCACTCTCAATATTTCCCTCTGAGTCTGGCAGCTAGAAGAATTCAGATAAGAAAGAAACCCCTACTCTGTGGTAGTGCTTAGGAAGGAAATAACACCCTCTTTTGCCTTCCCTGTAGATAGTGTCAGGACTTCTTGATAGGAAAGAAAATTTTAAAATAATCTGTGTTTAAGCCACAGTGTAAATCCCCTTCCTACAAATGGTGATGGGTTTCACACACTCTCCCATGATAAAAGCCTAAAGCAAACTCTTGGCTATTGTCTGTGCTGAGCACTTGCTGCACTATTCTTGGTACTCCACTGCTATTTTCCAAAGTTCTCCCACAATATCCCACCAATACCGCCACCACCATCAACATCACTACCACCATGACTCCCAGTTTTCATTCATCTCACCTTCCTGGCTGGCTTTTCATCTGGACCTCTGCTCCATGACAATTTCTCTCCTGTGGATACTATTCCTGGAAAGTTAAGTTCTATTCTAATCTATTAGAAAAGCAAATGCCAAAAAGTGTTGACCAGCTCAATACAAAAAATGTACACACTAAGTATTATCTCGGCTTAGAAGAGCTGCCAGCTATGCATGGAGCTCCTGAAGGGGAGGAGGGAACTGCGGCCCCAGGGACCAAACCAGCCCCAGTTCTCTCCAGGGTCTTTGAGTGGCCTAAGAGCTGAGACTGCCTCTATTTTCAGGAAATCTGACCTTCGCTAGACCTACATACTCTCTGATAAATTTACAAAACTGTACCAGGTGAATTTATATACAGGGGGAAAATGCTCACCCAGAGGTGGGCAGATGAAAGGATGATTCGGCAGGAAGAAATTTATAAAGCATGCATGATAAGAGACATCCTAATAAAAGCCTCGGAATTAAATGCCACATTACTTTCTCCACCATCCAGAGGCAAAAATGTCTGAAGTCTTTCCCACTGCCCCAGAAAAATTCTCTGGCTAAGTTGACAGTTATTTATAAGGAGCTGTACAGAAGGGAGAAAAGAGACATGATTTTAAGGAATGAAACGAAGAATACTAAGGACAGAGGATAATACCAGAAATATTAGGCACCCCCGTAGACATTTTTGGTCAAGAATTCTAATACCTTCCATAGGAGAAATAATTGAATCAAGATGCAGTCCTGTGATTTTTTTTCTAGAAAAGTTAAACTAGGAAGGCATCACTTTGTGTTCAAACCTTCTCTTACAATGATTTAGTAGAACCATGTCTTGAAAATTCAAAGATAATTATGTACTACTAAGACCAGAAATTCACTGAGGTATCTGCTTTTTAAAACTTCCTTTGTTTCATCTAGTGTCCCAGTGCCATGCCCCTAGGAATATGCTGCGCTGCCTGTGTTTAAATTTTATCCTTCTAGAAGGCCAAATTCATCCTGTCTCCATAATAGTCAAAAACCTGAGTATTCATTCTTTACATGTGATAGCACCCACAGCTGTAATTCCCAGTAAGAAAGTATCTGTTTAATCCTTGTGTTATCTCCTACCTTGACCCTTGAATACTCCTGAAAACATGTCTATTTTTTTCTATAAAACTTCAGGCCTCCTTGAACAATGACTCTAAAACATGCAATACAAATCCTCATTTAAATGTACTAAGCACAGACAGCTCCTGCCACAGGGAGGCTGCTCTGGAGGCAGCTGTCTCAAATACAGAAGAGTAAACTTGTTTTTTATAGAGGTGAAGGATGCTGGAAGGGTAAGGATTTAGGAATATCTGGAGAGAAAGAGAGCCTGCAGTTATGTACATTTTGTCCTTTCCATAAGAGAAAAATGAGGGAAATTCAGATCCCTCTTTGATATCAGAGAAACAATACTTGTTTAGTTTTAACGAGTTGTAGTCAAAAAGCTACAATAAAACAAAAGAGAAAGACTCCCACACTTAAAATGAAGTATATGTAAAGTTTAAACTGGTTATGACAAAAGCCTATAGTTGTGTTTCTTGAAATATAAAGAAAACAAGTTTTGGCAGTCTTTAAGTATATATAGCTTAAAATATAATTTTTAGCATTTGACACCATATGTATGCCATTGTATTTGATTTTGCATTATTGTTTTACAATGAAGCTTTGTTTAAGGCTTTGATTTTATGATTATGAAAGAAATAAGGCACAACCACAGTTTTTCTTTCTTACTTAAATTTCATCACTGTTGATGTGGTTCTTTTGTGTTAAAAAAAAGTGCAACCATTGAAACTAAAAAATTATAGAGCAATATTGCCATTCTGCTGATTTTAAATATACAGTACATCATACATACTTTACAAGCAAGTTAATTGGAAATAAAGTTGAAATTACTGAAGATGCAAATGACCTTTCAAGATCAACACAATGTGTTCTGAAACTTTTTATGACTAATACCGTGCATCCGTGATCAACGAACTATGTGGTTTTGAATCGGACATAGACCATTAGTACTACCACTTGAGCCAAACTTCTGCATGGTTCATAATTTTTAAAGTGTATAGTTAATATTATGCATGCTATTGTCCTTTCTTCTCTTCTTATCAGTATGTGCCATTTGCAAAACAAAACTGCTAATAATCAGTAATCGTCCTATAAGAATGTTAACTCTGTTTAGTCATTTATCTTGCTCTAACCTCAAAATTTTGTGATTATTGAGCTCTGTTGCATTTAATCTAACCCCCCACCAAAAATTATCTAGCCATTTCCAATATCGACATCACCCTGGTGTATTCACTGCTGTGTTCGTATTACCAAAATATGAAATTCTATGAAGAAAAAAAACCCATTGATCTTAAAAAAAAAAATAACCCCCCTTATGTAGCAGGAAACAAATTGCTTGTTCTTGAGAACTTTCCCATCAAGAATTTAGTAGAGAAGGAGGTAGACTTCTATCATTTTGATGCTTTTGTTAATGTTTCTCAACAATGTACTTTGAAATCAGAATCACTTCTTATAGTTTTCATATACTTCTGATGCCCTTCATCACATTAGTGATCAGAAATGAGGTGTAATTCCCCAAACCCTTGCCCACAAGAGTTAAGTAGGATCTTACTGTAAGTTGAGGGAGTTCTGTCCTAACTCAGCTTGTGAAGAATAAACTGCTGTTGGGTCTGACTGACTGTCAGTGGATTGGGGTGAGGTGTATCTGGACGCAACTGAATGCAACTTACAATGCTTAATAAAAATGTTTATTACTTTAATAAAAAAAAAAAAAAAAACAACGTCAGGACTCAAGGTCCTGAGTTCGATTCCTATTACCAACAAAACAAAACAAAAACAAAAACAAAACAAAAAACCCTCAGGCTTCTAACTGTACCTGTGAACATCTTTTTGAAAATCACATCACTGCCCCAATGAGAAAACTATCTATGAGGCAATTCTGTCCAGACACAGAAAGAGAGAATATATGTGTATCATTACCCATGCCTCAATTTTCCCTAAAAGGAAAGTGTGCATATTTTGAACTATATATTGGTAACTATTTATTTCAAAAATTTGTAAGCATTTATAGTAGAATAGCCTAAACCAGGAAACTAAAATAAAAACCTAAGTGGCTCTGTTTCGAGGTAAGTTACACTTTATAAAAATAAATAAAAAGTACAGAATTGTAAGTACAACAAAAGAGGAAAAAGGAAATGCCTCAGGGGTTCAGGGACTGGAGAGATTAATTCCTGCTAAGGATCTTAGGAAAGCACCTAAGGTGCATTCGATATTGTCTGAGTTGGGAGAGGGTATATTGTTTATGAAAGGAAATGCATTTTACACAGAGAGAAATGTATGAGTAGAGGTGCAATATAGAGTTAAGAAATTTCAAGATGTGTACAGAAAGAATCTCTAATGCGATTTTGCCAGAGTTCAAAGTATATAAACGACTACTTCTACGTCTTAACAAGGTAGCATGGATAGAGGTCAAAAGCAAAGTTCAGGGAACCAGACTGTTTACATGCAAATCCATTCTCTTCCTCACCCTTGCTGTATAATTTGGGGCAAATGAATAAACTTCTGCTGCCTTCTTCTGCTATCTTTAAGGGTTTCTACAAGCACATATTTCCTAAGGCTGTCATCAACAGGAGCTCCCTGAGAGAGTAAATGACACACTGAGCATTCAGTGAATACGAGTTAATATAACCCTTTCCTGACAGTCTGCAAATTTGAGAGCCAATAAATGAAGAAGTCTAATATTTCTCCCAGCTGCATCAATATAGTTTTGCGCACAGAAATCTGGGCTATTGAGGTGGGAAAAGAGAATTATTTAAAAAAACTATCAAATAACCTGATAGCATTATATTCCTGCTCTTAAAATGTTATTAAAAATTTCTGATAATTCTGCTTAACTATAAGTATAAAAGATTAATGTACTGTTTGGGTTTTTTAAAAATTTAAAGTTGGGCATTTATTTTTGTTTTTTAATTTCCTTCTTAGCCAGAAATATTTGCATCTCTGAGATTCCCAAATGTGTCCTGACTTATATAAACACACCTGGGTCCTCAGATTAGCACCACTCACCATTTAACTCTTTTTCCACCAAGAAATACAAATCTCACTGTTTTCTGTACGTGGAATTAGAATAAAACCATTAAGGAGATTTTGGTAAGTTTATCTTTCATCTGTCAGCTGTTGTTGTTTTCTTCTTTTCAACTGTTTGTATAGCAAAAAAAAAAAAAAAATGTTATAGGCTAAAGTTAAACAAAATGCAGAGTCTCAAGGTTCAAGATTATAAGTTGAAACCTAAGGTAATTTTTACCACTAATCCCTTCTGAATATGACAGAAGTCAAGTAACTAGAAGCCATGTGCTTGGTAATACACCGAAAGAACATTGGCTTAGAAGGAATCTCATTTTCACCCCAGGACTTTCCTGCTCTTCTCTTTCCCCACAGTGAATGATCTTCTTTGCTATGAACTACTGTGTCCACTTTCTACAGAAAACAGTACTCTTAGAATGTAAGAATGCCCATCAGAGAAAGTAAATGCAGGGTGAATAAACCTTTCTTTGAGAACAAATCAGTATCTCCAATTAAGATAGTGATGTATGCCAGGCATGGTGATGCAAATATGTAATCCTAGCACTGTGGGAAGCTGACATAGGATCCCTGAAAGTGAGGCAGCGTGGGCAACTTAGTAAAACTCTGTCTCAGGAAAAGAATAATTTAAAAAAGAGCTGGAGAGTAGCTCTGTGTACAGACCCTTGATTCAATCCAGAGTGTGGGGGAAGAGCTGAGGTGGAGGTAATGAAGTAGACTTGCAAAAGCAAAGGATTTAAGGAAAAGCTAGGTGATTTTTTTTTTTAGTTCATAGAGTTATTTTCAATAGTCCTTTCTCTCGTCTTTACCTGTTTCTCTTCTTTTCCATTTTTTTTCTTTCTTCCTCTTTTCCTCTACCCTTAGCCTTCTGTGTTGGGCTTTGTTTTCCAATTCTCTAAAAAACAATTCTGAAATGAGTAAAATCACAATCTTTCCATTTTTCTCACATCCTAGGAACACTGAAAGGCACATGGAAATGGGGGACACTTTGTTATTATTCTTTACTGTGGGGTTCAACATACCCTTATAAAGTGTAATTGGGTTCTCCGCCAGGAAATTATATTTGAGGATGCATTGAACTAAACAAATACATAGAAATAAATATATTATTATTTACCTAATTTATATATTTCTTTCTCTCAAGTGATGTTTTCTTTGAATTATGAAAAAATAGTTTAGCCAATTATAAACTTTAAAATGTAGACTATTCTTTTCTAAATTATGTCCTAGCATTCAATTTACTTTCTAGTTCTTGCTCATATATAACTTATATTTTCTGATTTTTGTACAAATGAAATTGAAAGATATTTTCAGCTTTCACTAAATAACAATATGCTAGCTTATATTTTCACAATATAGAATTATTCTAAATCTTTTAAGGAAAATTTCCAACATTAACTCATAATAATTTTATGAGACATGAACAACATTTGAGTCTTGAAATGAAAGAAGTGTCAGCTCTGAAAACCTTCTGATTAGGAAAGTAATATCATAAGTCTAACAATGTAGGAAATTGAGTTTTTCAAATTGAGTGATTTCAAATTTTGAATTCAGTTTTCTTTATATTATTAGAATTGTTTCTATTCAGCAAAAACTCACTTCTGACATCAGTTATCACTATGATCTTGGCCACATCAGGTAATTTTTCTGTGCTATGGTCTGAATATTTCCCCTCAAAATTAAGCAACTGTTAATATGGTAGTACAGGGTCTTAAGGATGAGTAGGCCATGAAGGATCCTCCCATGTGAATGGAATTAAATGGCTTCACGGAAGTATCAGTCACTTACTTGTCTCTTTTCTGAGACCCTAAACCTGCAAAAGCCTTGATCTCTGACTTCCCAATCTACAGGACTATGAGAAAATAAATTTCTGTTCTTTATAAATTAATGTCTCAGGTGTTTTATTGTAGAACCACAAACTTATTAGGACATTTGTATCTGTGATTTCATAAATGTGAAGTGACCATTTTCAGTTTAAAATAAAAGTTAAACATAACTCACAAATGATAGTAAAGTGTTGTGAAGCCATAAGGCCACATAAACAGGAAGTAGAAGAGGAGACAGGAGTACATAAATCATACAAAAGCATTATAGAAGATGAGAAGCAGAGAGATGAGGATAATTGTTGCACAGAAGCAAACTATAGCCAAATTGGCTGCACAGGAAGAAAATCAGTAAGAGGCAAGCAATTGCAGTGTGCAGACTATTTATTGGATGCCCCCAAAACATCCTGATCCTAATTTCTAGAACTGTAAACGTGTGCCTTACATTGCAGATGGGACTTTGTAGATATGACTAAGAGGATCTTGGCATGGGTGTATTATCCAAGAGGGCCAATGTAATCATAAGGTCCCTATAAGAGGAATGGAGAGAGATTCAAGCTAGAGAACAAGATGCAATGTTGGGAGGGAGGGTAGAATGATGTGGGCCCTAAGCCAAGGAATGAAGGTAGACTCAAGAATTTGAAAAAGAAAAGGATACTTTCTTCCACGGAACCATGAGAAGGACCAGAGAACTGCTGATTTCTTGATTTTTACTTCTGTTAAGATTCATTTTGGACTTCTGACTGTTAAACTATAAAACAGATAATAAAGTTTGTTTTGAGCCACAATGTCTGTAGTAATTTGTTGCAGTGGTAGTAGAAAAACAGGTAAATTACTTCACACTACAGAACATGGATAAACTGAGAAACTGAAAGATACAGACACCTCTGAAGTTGGGGTGAGGAAATGAGAAGAAAAATAAAAAGTGTACCTGAGGTGGACTGAGACTGCCAGTGGTCTTCTCCCACCCTGTGTATACAAGTGGAGACTTCACTGCTAGTACCACAACAGCAAGGCATTTCATGTTCCAGAAAGACTGACCCAAGAGCATCCAACAGTGCTGTGGAAAGATATTTAATTGAAAATCTTCTGCCTACTGAGCAATGATGATGCCAGCTGTTCCTTAGAGTCACAATTTCTTGACACAGGAAAACAAAGGACTTCTCCTTGAGGAAGAACCTACAAATGCCGGTATGTCAGGACCTGTCAGCAATTACCTGGTTCTTGCTCTACTCCACCCAGGAATATAAGGATCCAGATAAGTACTTAGGCTATCAGTGTTTTACTCTACAATGTGGGAAGTCAGACAAGACACAAGATGTTTGGAACAGACTGCCCAGCTTCATATACTTGCTCCAAACTTACAGTGTGTTCACAGGGAGACTAAACCCTCTGTAGCACATTATTCATATATGCAACACAACATAAAGGTGTTGTAAAGATTAAGTGAGATTTTTAGATACAAATCATTCAGTACTAAGTATAATAAGAGAACACTGTTAGGAAAAAGGGAAGAAATAAAAACAAAGATACAAGCTCAATAGTAGATGTTCACTTCAGAACAAACCTAAGGGGCCTGTCCTGTCCCTTAGACCAGACTGGTTACACTCATACAGGCTATGGAGGCTTTTATAGGGTCATGGTGGGGAGAGATCAGTGAAGGGGAGTTGTGGCTACATACCAAGGACAAGGTTTGAGAAAGTGCAGGGAGTAGTCGTTGCTATCAGTAATAGGGCTGAATACTGATGACATCATAGGAATGATACAGGACCTCCAAATGGTAGCATCCAACCTGCAAGATGTCTGATATGCCAAGTTCATGTCCTCCAAAATCAGAGAAAAAATACCATGAAAAACAGAGGTTAAGAAGTAGAAAATATCTTTTGAGGGAAAGACAGCTCCTGACTGAGAGGGAGAATGGAAGGGGCCTGAAAAGTGGGTTACCCATGAGCCCACTTCTCAAAGGAATTTTATTGAGCAAAATCACGAAGTGGGTACAAAGTTGTGAGGTGGGTTTAAGGTGGGACAAAACTCTAGCTAACCAATAAGATTACAGTATAGTTGCTTAGGTAATATTGATCAAATGGGGAAGTAAGTCACGTAGCAAGTATACATGGAAGGAACAAGGACCTTTCCTGGAACGGATGGGTCTGGAGGGTTTGGTCACTCACCCAGGTGACTGGTGCCTATTTAGAATATTGATCAATATTTATCCTTCAGGGAGATAAGTAGATGTAGTCATTCCATCTTTATCTTGAGGCCTGGCCTTCAATGGATGCACCTCTAGCCATAGTTGTAATGTGTTCTTATCTTCTACATTGACTTCTTTGGGGGCCTAGTCCTGTCTAACTGCCTATAATATTTCTACCTAACTTACCTATCTAAAGAAATGAGGATTATGGGATGCAGCCATGCCTACTGGGCCTTATTAAGTCATGCTTATACATCTTAGTAGGTGCAAAAGCATAGCAGCATGGTGGATTGGAGTAGTCACTCATCAGTCTAGAATAGTGGCAAGTCAGATTCCCTCAAAGACAAAGTCCTAAAAAAATACAAAAGGAAGAAAAAGTAATTCAAGTAAAAAAGAGAGAATAATGTATGGCTCCAAAGAAAACTTCATAAATAAAATTTTCTTTTAATTAATGTCTTCAAATGAAGTGCAAATAGTATGCTATAAAATTCAGAAGACCTCTTAAAAATTGAATATACATTCAGAAATGAACATTCTCACAGATTGGTTGCAAGATAAATTTTCAATGCTCTCTGAAAGAAGAATAAGATACAAAGATGAAATATAAGAAAAAAAGTCTTAAAAAATCAGGGATCCATCAGTCCCCACTGGCATATTTGGCATAAGCACCTGCACATTCATTTTAATATATCTATTAGTGCTGATTTGGAGGAGAATATCTTGCACCTTAGGAAAAGGATGCTTTCAAACTTGTTCTGATTTCAGGATGACCCTGATACCAAAACCAGATATATTCAACAGTAAAAGAAAACTACAGATCAATAGCCTTGATGGACATACATGCAAAAATTCTTGTAAAATTTGCAAGAAGAATTCAACAACACATTAAAATATCATAGATCATAATCAAGATGTTTCATTTCATGGATGCAAATGAATAAACATAATGTGCCACACAAATAGAATCAAAGATAAAAACCATATGATCAGTTCAATATAGTCAGAAAATGCCTTTGAAAAATCAAACATCTCTTCGTGGTGAAGAGCTCTGAAGAAAGTAGCTGTAGAAAGATCTTAGGGAGAACAATCACCAGAATGGTATGAAAAGGACATGAACAAGGAAGGATTGCTTCCGTTTTTTGTGCATTTCTTTGTTTTTGTTTTTTTGGAGGTGCTCAGTCTTCGCTTTCACCTTGGACATCATTTCCTGGAGTCCAGTACAGACTCTTCAACCTTCCAGCACTAACTCTTCTAACATCTGGTCCAGACCCTTCAGACTCCTGATACATACTCACACAGGACGTGACACTGAGTTATGGGCCTTCAACAGGATACTTTGGATCCCTGTGTGCAGACAGACTTTTGTACTCTTCCACACCCAACTCTATGGGCAACTGTCGAAATCCAATGTTGTTAATTCTTACATATCTGTATATCTTGTATTAAATCTATTTCTCTAGTAAGCCCTGACTAATACATATTTTGGTTCTGGTAGTGGCTCAAGAGAAATAGAATTGTAAGGATGAAATTCTTTAATGGCTTTAAGGGGTTCTTGGAGTTGGCTTACTAATTTGACTAGACCTGAAGATGACATTGCCTCTCATTCTCTTACTGTGGGGATCACTGAGAGTCCTTAGTGTGAACTGCTTAAGCAGTAAAGAGTGTACATCCATTTGATTATCCTAATGCACCACTGTGAGAGGTAAGGAATTTAGCAACCTCATGTATGAAAGTTCTGAATATTTTTGACTCAGTGAGAAATATAGTAATGCTGGCTGGTTGGTCTTAGCATAACTGGACAAAGTAATAAAGGAAAACAATGAGCTCAAAACCACCACAGGAAATCTAAAGTCTTCTGACTGTGAGGACAAATTAATAAAGGAAAATAAGGAGCTAAATGATCCAAATTCCCAGCTCCAGAAAGTTTCTAAGTGTGTCCTGAAAGAAAATTTCTCCTTTAGCCACAGCACTAAGCTGGCAGAAATCCAAACACAGGCCCTCATAATTCAATTGGATGTACTATAGCTTACGTTTAATGCTCAGCCTCAAAGGGTATTTGAAATAAAGGTGAAGGCACTGATCAAAAAAGAATGGGATCTCATAAACTGGAATGGAGATGTTAAGGAGAATTTTGCTGAGGATGCTGAACTCCTGGACTCTAATGAAATTATTTTGCCAAAAGAAGAGTTGTCTCCACACACAGGGGTGGAGCCATTCCCAGCCCCATCCCTTGTGGTGTCAGCCTATTCTAGTATAACTGAGGAAACTAATCCTGTGTTGACCAAGCATGATAATACTGACACTCCTCAGGACCCACCCTCACCACCCACTTTTGCCTCTAGGCCCACAACCAGGCTCAAATTATAGAAGGCTCCTACGGGTTAGGTACATAGTGCAACCCATGAGGAGGTCAGCTATTATTCCAAAGAACTTCTTGAGTTTTTTCTTACAAGCAGAGGCCTGATGAGCAGGTGTGGTAATGGATTTTATGGGTATGAGATAATGGTGGCACAAACACATACCCAGATCAGGCTGAGTTTGTTGAAATGGGCCCATTATGCAAAATTCTGAATTTAATATTGTAGTTTGTGAAGTACAGAAATGTGTAAATAGTTTATCTGGCTGGATGGCAGAAGTATGACTCAAAACATGGCCCACTGTGAATGAGTCAGAGATGTCTGACATTCCCTAGCTTACTGCTGATGAGGTATTCAGAAGCTTAAGGAAATGGGAATGCTGGAGTGGCTCTGTCATGTCAAACCTAATCTCCCACAATGGGATGATCCAGAAAATGCACCCTTCACTAACACTGAGAAAGAGCTGTAAGGGGAGTCCTGGCATCCCTGAACATCCCCGCCATCACTCTTTTCTGATGGCTGACCTTACAATGGGAAACTTAAGGACACTGGGTCTTACTGGATCTCAGAGTACCAGAGGTCGAGTGGTAGCACTTAATTCCCAAAGCAGGAGCATGTACTTGTACTTACCATAATGGACAGCAGAAGCAGAACAATGATCAGAATGGTCATGTAGATGTATGGCATTAGCTGATCAGCCATGGTGTTTCTAAAAGTGAAGTAGATGGAAAGCCTACAAAATTTTACTAAATTTATATAATTTTAAAAATTTAAGGACAAATGAACAGAAACCTACTTCAAATCATAGTAACAGGGAATCACAGCCCCCAACCAGTTCCCAGAGTTGAGCCAGTTTACAGACCCAAAGCCCCTTGAGTGAAGGGGAGGCTAGGTCCCCTTGGGGGAAAAACCCTGGTGCACCACAAATGTATACAGTCAGTCTTTCTCCCAACCTTCCTCAAAGGGACCTAAGGCCTTTTGCCTGAGTGACTGCAAATGGGGGGAAAAGAAATGATCAGATATTTTAGGGACTACTGGACACTGGTTCTGAACTAATGCTGATTCCAGGGGATCCAAAAACATTTCCGTGGCCGTCCACTAGGAGGAGGGGCCTCCGGAGGTCGGGTGGTCAATGGAGTTTTAGCAAAAGTCTGACTCACAGTGGATCCAATAGCCCTCAAACCCATCTGGTAGTCATTTCCCCTGTTCAAGAATGCACAGTTGGGACAGATGTACCTAGGACTTGACAGAATCCTCACACTGGCTCCTTAACCTGCAGTGTGAGGGCTACTATGGTGGGAAAGACCAAATGGAAGCCATTAGAGTTGCCTTTGCCTGACAAAATAGTAAACTAAAACCAATATCACATCCCCCATGAATTGCAGAGATTAGTGTCACTATTAAGGACTTCAAGGATGCAGATGTGGTGGTCCCCACCACATTCCTATTTAATTCTCCCATGTGGCCTGTACAGAAGATGGATAGGTCATGGAGAATGATGATAGATTGTCATAAACTGAATCAAGTGGTGACTCTGATTGCAGGTGCTCTACCAGAGGTAGTTTCCTTGCTTGAACAGATTAACACATCTCCTGGTACCTGGTACACAACTATTGATTTGGTAAATGCTTTCTTCTCTATATTTATCCATGAGGCCCATCAGAAACAATTTGCTTTCAGCTGGCAAGGCCAGCAATACATGTTCACTGTCTTCCACCCTCAGGGTTATATTAACTTTCCAATATTAATTCCAGCACAGTTAAGTTAATTTCAGTACAGCTCTTGATCACCTTTCTCTTCCACAGGGTATCACACTGACCCATTACATTGATAGTGTTATGCTGATTGGTCCCAGTGAGCAGAAGGTAACAACCATTCTGAATCTGTTAGTAAAGCATTTGAGAGCCAGAGAATGGGAAATAAAAACAACTACACCTCAAGGTCCTTCTACTTCAGTGAATATTCTGAGCCTAGTAAAAAGATAAAAAACAAGTTGTTCCACCTGGTTCCCCCTACAACTAAAAAAAAGAGACACAATGTCTACGGCACCTACTTGATTTTGTTTTCTTATTTTTTTTATTTTAAAGATAAAAAATAAAACCAGTCATCATCTGCAGAAAACATATTAACAGGCACACAGACATTTAGAAAATAACACAAAAACAATGCAACAATACAGAATTTCAGACAAAGTGATAGGAAATTAATAATGGTTGTTGTATTACATATTGATATCTTCAAATTGGTTACTCACATAAATACAGGCATGTAAGACTGATCAAACAAATAAATATTAACTGTTCCTTTCAATAAAGCAGTAGAAATCAGTAGTACAACTATCTTAGTAATGCTTTGGAGGCAATTCATACCTCATTTCAGTGTTTACTCTGGACTATTAACCATGTGACCCAGAAAGTAACTAGTTTTGAGTGGGCCTCAGAACAACAAAAGGTTCTTTGACACATCCAGGCACTGTGCAGGATGCTCTACCAGGGAGGTCATATGATCCAAAAGATCTAGTCGTACTTGAAGTGTCAGTGGCGGGTGGAAATGCTGTCTGAAGCTGCTGGCAGGGTCCCACAGGTGAACTGCATTAGAGACATTTAGGATTTTGGAGCCAGGCTCAGTCATCATCTGCAGACAACTACTCTCCCTTTGCAAAACAGCCCTTGGCCTGCTACTAGGCCTTGTTGGAAACTGAACACTTGACCATGGGATGTCAGGTTACCGTGTGACCCGAGTTGCTGATCATGAGGAGGGTATTACCTGATCCACTGAGTCATAAGGTTGCCCGTGCACAGCAACAGTCTATCATTAAGTGAAAATTATATATATATATATATATATGTGGTGGCACCAGAGCAGGTTCAGAGGGTACAAATAATCTGATGGAAAAAAAAAAATAATAATAATCTGATGGAAGAGGTAAAACCCTAAAGACACAGGCATAAGTAAGGACTTTCTGAACAGAGCCCAAATAGAACAAAGAATAGTATCAAGAGTCAACAAACAAAGTCAAATCAAATTAAAAATTTCTGCACAGCAAAGTAAACATCCAATATAGCGTGCCCTCCCAGGGTCTTCAATGCAGCCCAAAAGATTATATTTGTAATTCCATGGGAAAGTTATTGGAATTCTAGTGAGTTAATTCCAATCTACTAATCCAGTGCAACCCATGGTAAGAATAAGGACACTAAGGCATATTTGTAGTTATGGGAAGCCAAGGGGTCCTACACCCAGCCATGATGATGGCTATCTGGAACAAAAGCCCTTTACCGAAGACCGAACCTGGATTTTATTCATTTGTGGAGAAGGGACTGGGTTGAGGATAAATGACTGTGAGAATGGCAGGAAGTACATGAGTGCCATGAGCTGGGCTAGGTAGGAGGCCTGAAGTCACCTCTGCCATATGCAAAGAAAAGGATCTGCAGAAAGAGTAATCTGCATAATACAACTGAGATAGTATCTAATGTTTTGGGGTCGGGGCTTCAGCTTTGATGGGCAATCTTGCAAGCCCCAGGCAGTCATAACCTGTCTCTTGAGGTTTGATCCCAGTCACAGCATGGAGTGTTGGCTCTACATTCTGCTTCATCCTGGCTTACACATGGGAACAACAGGGAGTCCGGGGAAACACACCTGCCGTCTTCAAAGACTACCATCAGCACCTTGGCTAGACCAATACGTGTTGTGTAAAGCCAATTGAAGGGATAAGGAAAAAGTTCTAGCCAGCTCTCTACATATCAATACATGGAAATAGGGTCAGGCTCAGCCAAAATGGAGACAACTGCTCCTCTTTCAAGGACAGTCACGTGTGGTCCTCCACAGTCCAACAGAGTAAAAAGATAATTTACAGAATGAGAAAAACTTTGCCAGCTATTCCTCAGAAGACACAAATCTAGAATATACATAGAACTAAAAAAAAAAAAAAAAAACTTCCCAAATACAAGACCTAATAAAATAATGGCCAAGTAAAATGAATACATTTCTCGGAAAAAGGACAAATAACCAATAAACACATAAAAATGTAGCATTTCTGGTAATTTAAGAAATGTGAATTAAAACAATATTCAGATTCCACCTCACTCCAGAAAGAATGGCCATCACCAAGAGCCAAATAATAACAAATGCTGGTAGAGATGCAGAGAAAAGGGAATCCCTCTCCATTGTTAGTAGGATTGCAAACTAGTTCACCCTTATGAAAATCATTATGGAGATCTCTCAAAAAACTGAGCCTTGAAATTCCATTTGACCCAGCTATTCTTCTTCCAGATATCTTCCCAAAAGAGTGAAAGACATCATATTACAATGATATGTGCATACCCACATATATAGCAGCACAAATCATAATAGCTAAATATGGGAAAAAGCCTATACATGTCCAGGCACAGATGAATGCATGAAGACAATGTGGCATTTATACACAGTGGAGCACTATTCTGCCAGAAGGATAAATTGAGTCATGTGTAGGAAAATGGATGCAGCTTGAGGCCATAATGTTAAATAAAATAAATCAGATCCAGGGCTTAAATATTGCATAATTTCCCTTATATGAGACACTCAAACTACAAATAAGGAGCAAAATAAAAGATAAGAGGAATTCAGGGAAAAGGTCTTTTGCAAAGTGGAAGGGGAGCAAGAGATAAAAGCAGAGGAATGGAAGAGAGAAGAAGATGATGAAAAACTGAGGTGTGTTACATATATCAATTCCCCATCGGGACTGCAAACACATACCGGCAAAAATAAATAAATGAACAAGAGAAAAAAGAAATTGAGGAAGGCACCAGAAGATGGGAAAACTTCCCATATTCATGGATCAACAGAATCAATATTGTTAAAATGTTCACATTACTGAATGTGAGCTACAGACTCAACACAATCCCCATCATAATACCAATGACATTCTTCAAAGAACTAGAGAAGGCAATTCTAAAATTCATAAGGAAACCTTACAGAGAAAGAACAGCAAAAGTAATCCTGAGCAAAAAGAGCAGTGATAGAAGAAATATAACAACACCCAACTTCAAAATATATTGGGCAGCCATAGGAACAAAAGCAGCAAGATATTGGCATTAAAACAGACACACACGTAAACTCAGTAGCATCGAGAATGTGGAAGTAACCCACATAATGAGAGCCATCTACTTTTTGACAAAGGTGACAAAAACTTATGTTGCGAAAAAAGTTAGTCCCTTTAACAAATGGTCTGAGAAAACTAGATATCTGTATGCAGAAGATTAAAACTAGATCCCTATGTTCTTACCATGTATAATTATTTCCAAATGGATTGAAGAGGTAGGCATAAGATCTGCAACTTTGAAATTATGTACTAGAAGAAATCACAGGGGAAACATCAAGATACAGGCATCGGTCACAACTTCCTGAATAGTTTTAAATAACCCAGGAAATTGTAGCAAGAATTGACAAAATGGGATTGCATCAAGTTAAAAAGCATTCACAGCAAAGAAAATAATTATGGCATGAACAGATAGCCTATAGAATGGAAGAAAATATTTGTCAGCTTGTCTTCTGACAGAGCATTAATATCCAGAATATATAAAGAAGCTAATACCACAAAACAAATAATCTAATCAATGTGTTTAAACAAACTAAACAGACACTTCTCAAAAGAAGAGGTGCGAATGGCAAATAAATATAAGTAAAATGTTCAACCTCTTTAGCCATAGGGGAAGTGCAAAACAAAACTACAATGAGATTCTGTCTCTTCCCAGTCAGAATGGGGTAAAAAAACAAAAAAACAATAAATGCTTGCAGAAAGACTGGGGAAAAGCACCACTTTAGACTGTTGTTGGAAATGTAAATTAACACAACCACTATGGGAATCAGCATGGAATTTCCTTTAAAAAGTTAAAAAATAGGAATTCCATATTACCCAGTCATACCACAACTCAGTACACACTGGAAGGAATTAAAGTTAGAATTCTGCAAGAATACTTTCATACCTACGTCTATATGGGTACAATTCACAATAACCAAGTTTTGGAATGAATTTAGCTGCTCATCAATGGATAAATGGACAAAGAAGGAAGACATAAAAGTGGAAGGGAAGCCATAAGAGGAAAAGGATAGGAGGAAGGAAAAGGGGCGGTAAGCAAAAGTAAGAGGCTGTGTAGGGTCAAATATGTTCTGTATATGAGACATTACAATATAACACAATAGTCAGTATAATTAATATCTACTAATAAAATACACTTCAAAAGATCTGCACTTTGAACTACTATTGCACAGTGTACAAATAAACTGCATACATATTGATCCTATTAATTTACCTGGTTCTTATTTCCTTTAAGCCTTTTCAAGAACTACTTGGGAACTATTTTTTTAATCTTATCCTTTCAACTAAGTTCATTTTCCGCACTTAGTTTCCAACCAACATTTCTTTCCTAATATCTATTATAAATAAAATGAAAGATGAATCAAAGGAAATAATAAAGTCATAATCATAGTTTTAATAAACTGCTTAAGTTCTATTCAAATTTTTATTAATTCTACACTTAGATGTTATGTGGTTCACATATTTCTAAGTCCTCTTTGCCCTATCTTCTCCCAAATATTACCTGAACTCTTATAACTTACTTTGCATTCTGTTTAGTTATTAGTTACATTCTCCCACATAAGACGTGGTGGAGAGATGGAGTAAGAATAAAATGAAAAGGATATTGAAACTCAGAGAATCCTACTATTCTACATAAAGAACATTTTTATCAGTCTCTCTCAACCCTTACTCTCAGTTGCAGCCTCATTTATGCAGATATTAAACCCTTTCAACGTCCCTACATACACTTATATTAAACTACCTGTACTTAGCTTTAACTAAACGTGCCCTTAACCTGATGAAAGCTAGTAAAATGGTAACATCAAGAACAATCTTTTAAAAGTTTATTTTTAATAAAAATATTTTTAAGTGTTCTCCAACATCGTTAAAGTTGAGCTTCCACTTCTGTTTTGTATTTCTGAAGGGTATATGCCTCCATTCATATTTAGCACTAACTATAGCCATACTTTTATTGCCCTCATCTTCTGTATTTTTCAATTGCTGTGCAATTCAGTAGCCACCTGGTCTCCTTTGCAGAAATGGCTAAAATGTCATGGAAGAAAATACCAAACTGGAACCAATAAGATTTTAGAATCATGGGTGGATTTTTCAGCTTTTTATTACACATTTATTACCAGGATTAATCAAAAGTTAACTCTATCAAGACATTTAATATAGTTCCAGCTGAGTAAAACAGATCATTGAAATCAGCTATATCTTTTGACCTTTCAAGCAAAATCCTCAAAGAGTTGAACTACGTATTAATTGAGAAACATTCTGCATCTAAAAACAGATGGAAAGAAATACAATACAATAAAAGAATGACAAATGTTTTATATAAGCACCACATGCAGGAGTGGAGAGTGGTATGTGATGTCTCACAGCTCCCAGGTCTCTGCACACCACCTCCCTGCCTCTCTCCCTCAAACCCAGACCACAGTAAGGATGACCTAGGTCAATGCCAGCGTGTAGTGGTTTCCCCAAAAGACTACCTGGAATCATCTTCCTCAGGAGACCATGCACACATCAGCTATTTTACCTCAAGTAATTTCTATCTTTGGAGCTAAGAAATGATTTAGAATTCAAAATAATTCTTAGTGACGTGTACTTTTTATTGTTTAACAAAGTAAAACATTAACAGGCATATAAATTTACAATATACGTGTGTGTTTAAAATGAAATTAGAAAATGAAATATAAGAAAATAAATGTGTTATTTTAAAATGCTTAATTTAAAAATCACATATAAACCCACCATCCTAAATAACCACTAATGGGTTCCTTCATTACAAAAGAAGTTTTAATGTGTGTATGCAATTTTATTTCTTTTGTAGTCAGGGTTTAAAAGGGATAAGATTTAATACAGGACACATAATTTAGAGGATTATTTTGTGATATTCACCCAAACAGTCAAATTCAAAAGAGTGCAGGAAATCTATCCACACACTGGAGACCCAAAGAATCCAGCTGAGGGCCTGGATCCCACGGCAATGTCCTCCACCAGTCCAGCTGGAGGCCTGGAGCCCACAAAAGTGTCTCATGAAAGTCTGTGTTAAAGACCTGCACTGGGGAAGCCCAAAGGTCAGTGGTGGAAGCTAGAAAGCCTGCACCAGTGAGATGAAGGTTCTATCACAGCAAGCTGGGGGATCTGCACTGGAGCCAGAAAGCAATGCTCAAGGTAAGGGCCAGAGCTTCACCAAAGAGAACCGCAGCCATCCTCAGAGCTAGCAAGGACCCAAGCTCCTCCAACAATGAGAACAGCTGAATTCATATCAGGAAAGCCAGCATGACAAGCTTCTCCAGGAGAATCAGCAGCACCATCTCCCCTCCAGTTCTCTTTTTATGCTGCTGGCAACAACCTCAGGTCGGCCTTCCACACCCAGCACCATGCTGATTGAGTTCAGCTATGTGTTGTAAGTTGACCATTAATTAATCCACCACAACTTCCTCATCTAACATCAAACTATAATAAAAGGTCTTTTTAAAAAAATAAATACATAACTGGAAAAATCAGCAATGATAGCAGATCAGGAGAGGAAACTGACTTATAGAATCTAGGCAAGGGTATCTGAAGCCAGTGACGGCAAAAGCTGATACATATAAAAAAATGATTTGCTCTGTAGATTTCAGCCTGACTATGGATCAATGAGAGTGTAATGGAAACAAAGAGGCTAAAATGAAGAATATGTGATTACAGTTATGTGAATGGCAATTAGGCACTTTCCACCAGAGCATCCTGAATGATTTCTGCATTTTCCCCAATACCAACAGGTACCTAGAGTTTTATCTTCAGGAAAGTAAATGGTCTCTGATCCAGGGACTGACCTAGTCATGAATGAAGAACTGAGTACCATACACAAAAGGAAATTAGGGTATTACGGTATTAAGTACTTCATACTAAGTGCTGAGACCTTAGCTTCCTGATCCTACTTAACTACAACTCTGCCAGCAAGACGACTACCTCCCTACTAAGAGAAATCTTCTGAATAACCACAGGGAAGAAAGTAATTGGACAGAACATCAAATCACCCTAGAGTGAAACTTAAATACCACACATTCAGTTAGAGTTTTAGACTTGCAATCTGAGCAGACAACTAAGATTCAACAAATATTCAAAGAAATGAGATAAAAGGAAGACAAGAGTAAAAACACAATGGAAATAAAAACTTAGAGAAAAAATTATGCAGATAGCAAAAATAAGCTTGAAAACATAATTTGTAATTATCCTCAGAGCTTTAAGAGGAGATATTACTAACTTGACATGTGAAGCAACTTTAAAAAAAAAAAAACCTTAAATAATTAAAAACAATAGCAGGATTTCTTTTTTTAAAAAAATCATAATAGATTGATGACAAATTTGGGAAAATCTTTCCAGAAGAACAGTAGAAAGATAAAGAAATGGAAATAGAAAAGAAAATTAAAGAACACCAGAAAGAAAAGCAGAAGTGAGGATAACATAAGTGAAATGCTTCAAGAACATTTCCCAGTACTAATATGCCTGAGTGACCAGGTTGCAAAAAGCCACCATATTTAATGTAATTGACAGAAACAGCTATCTACCAAGTCTCCTCACTGTAAAACTTCAAAATACTGAGAGTGCAGAAAAGATCACATAAACCACCTGGAATTTAAAAGCAGATCATGTATTTTAAGTAGAGAATTGGGCTGGGAGTATAGTCCCTGCCTAGCATGTATGATATCATAGGTTCAACCTGCAGCACCGCAAACAAGTGAAAGAAGGAAACAGAGAAGGGCATAAAAATGACAGGAGTTGTCAGCAACAAGGAAAAGTGGAAGATAATACCTTTAAAATCTAAAAGTGTATTATTTCACACATAGAATTTTACATATGTCAAATTATCTTTTAAGCACTCTTGCTGAAGAAATCACTGGCAGTTGTATTTCATCAAAATGAGAAAGTAAATATGAAAGAGAGATATAGAAAACATAAGAAATGATGCTACTAACTAAAGAGAACTGGGAAGAGAATCCCCAAGGTGATGGGGAAAGAAGAGTCCCAGCTGCATCCCAAGCACTAAGGTAAGGGGTTTTCCATCAGAACATTTGAAAGCGTGTGACCGAGAACAGCACACGGCACTGTAAGACCAGCCATCCAAACCTTCAGAAAGAACAGGTGGATGGGACTATCGTTTTATTGATGTTAACTAAAACACGACGGCATATGGCAGCACCTGAAAGATCAAATTATACAGACACATGCTTCTAACAAGGTTTCTACTAAAGCCTAATGTCACTGTTTCATTGAGCATCTTGACAAGCATCTTTTGCTCCTCGGGGACATGAAAGCCAATTAAACACAAACCTGTTGAGATGATTCATTTTATACAGGTATATATGTGCCTCAGTATGTACAAGTATAAGTGCTCATATACTTGGACTATCAGTAATCTACAGCACTCATTGTTTCAACATGAGATAACTGGACTTACTGGGGTAAAAGGGTTTAAGGAAGACTCACTTTTCATTGGTTATATTTTTCTCTCAATTTCTATAACATGGGCACACGTTAAGGGAATTAACACCTCCCCTCCAAGCAATAATAATATTGGTGCCATTAGGTGTATTCCCTGGCATTTCCGTCTCCTCACTGAGCTGTCAGTTCCGCTTACCCACACGTGCACACTTGTCACACTTGCCTTCATTCCACTCACTATTCAATTTTTTGCCCAATTATCCTTAGGAGAAAAAGAAAACCTCCCTTTTCATTTCATTTGCGAGGCAAAAAAAATTATCCTAAGTATGGTTGATCAGAGCAGTGCTAATGATATTTCCATATCAAGGAAGGGTAAATCCACAAGTTGTGAAAAGAAATTAATCATAATAAAGAGTCATTGCCATCAGTTTCTAAAGACCTTGCCTCTGAGACTCAAATGATACAGATTTTAAAAGTAAATTTTCATCTGTCTCCTATTCTTCTCTCTAATTAAGACTACTTTACTTAAATACCAGCTTTAAAGATTAAGAATCTATTCCTTACTCAGTTTGTTTCTGGTTTGGTTTAGTAGCTGTACTGCAACAGCCTTGTTTTCCTGTTTTGACATAGTTTCTCTGATGTAGCTGCATCATGCCTAGAATGGAGTGAGATAGCTGTCAAGTGTGGGGCTTGCACAGGTCCACCCTATAATACTCAGGACCTAGAGACCTATTAGGGAAAAGTAGATAACCGATGGAATGCCCAAAAATAATCTTTAGGAAGAAATTGCAATAAGCAGGTGGTCATGGAAACTTCAGCCAGAAATGAAAGTTGTTGATAACAAGGGAAGGAGTTGACAGCAAAAAGACTCTACAGTTGGGAGCAAATGAATGGCCCTATGGGCCACTAGAACAAACACCCAGGAACCTGGCAGGAGCTGAATGTAGAGAAGGAAGATTGGATGTTACAATAGGAGCACTAGGTAGAGAGTGTGTGAGTAATGGGTGCCAAATAGGTCACCAGGGGTAAGGTAAGTCCTGATCGTTCTAAAAGCTGGTCCCAAATCAGAACTCCCCTGAAACATGATTCATCAAAGTCTCCTTGAGCAAAGAGACTTCAGGAGGTGTGTAACCTACGAAGAGAAAAGGTTTTAGAGACCTTAGGTAAGAACTTGAAGGAGAATAGAGGTTGTGGAGAGGGGTCAAGGAAACAGGAAAGGCGACAGCAGCCTGTCCATGGTCACCATTTATATCCATCATCATATACAAAAGTATATTTGATATTTCTACCTACCAAAGCCATTGTTGAAAATGTAAACTGTACAAGTTAGAAATTAAAGGTAGGTATTATTCTTTCACCATGTACAATGAAATATGCCTCAAGAGATATTTGAGTGATAGTGTTGGGATGTTATTTGGTGTTTGCAGGAGCTGTAGTGTTCTCCTGGCACTTATACTATCAGGGACCAGTGATTCTTAAAGTCCCACAAGAAGAAAGACAGACTCAAAATTACACCCATAAAAGTATGAACCCCCTGGATGCCGGGAGCACCTTCACTAATATACCCCAGTTTTACTTCACCAAGTGCTTCCTGCATATAAATGTTGCACTGTGGGATTTAAAGCTTCCATTAGAGATCATAAAAGTTCTATTCCCTACACTTACTTAACCAAATTCATTTAAGAAAGTTTTTAAAATATGGTGAGAACCTCAGGTTAGATTTACACAAATGTCTTTCATGATTTCATCTAATTATGATAAACATGTCAGAGTCACCTTGGAATTATGTGAAAGATTGCTTGATAATGTTTTTTTCTGAATAGTAAAAGAAATGTACAAGTGAGAGAATCTAAGACACTCTCAGCATAATAAACTTATGCAAAGGAACACAAATCAATTAAAGGAATCTGCCATGGATCTTGAATTTGACAAATTACCTCTCAGCTTTGCAACAGGTAGGTGCTGCAGGTTAACACTCAATCAGTGCACCAAAGGACATGTCTGCAAAATCACTCCTTATGTCATTATCCTCAAAGAGAACTCGTTTATCAAAAAGCACCTTCAGTTTTTCAAACAACAGGACATATGTTGAGATTCCAAGGAGGGCATGAGTTCCAGTCACTAGGAGATTAAAATGAACTGCTCACCTACTTTACCTCATGAAATTCAGCAGAGGTGCTATCTGTAAAACAGAATAATGATTCCCATAAATTTGCAGTCAGTTGTAGGATTACTACAAAACATATTCACATGTGAAGCTTCTCTGCACTTTTACCTTAATCTAAAGTACCTCATCAAGGCACTCAAGTGTGCCTAACCATTGCTTTTTCTAAAGCGTTTTTACCAAACATCTTTAGAGCACACTTCCTTCCATAATGTCTCACACATACACACATGAGATACAAGGATTACTATTTTAGGGGTTAAATATCTACTTGAGGTGAAATTAATTTCTGAGGGGAAAATGTGATACAAATTTTATAAAAATTGGTAAACCACATTTTAAAAACAATTTTTGTGTCACCATAAATAAACTGAAAGGAAGCCCAGAAGCCCTTCCCACAGTCCCCTACCCTTCAACACTAATCAAACTCAGGACCTTGCACTTGCCAGGCAGGTACTTGTGCCACTGAGCTCTATCTCTGGCTCTCTCCTTCCTTTTCTGCATCCTGTGGTTCTTAATTTCTCTAGCACATTTACCATATGCTATGTCCTGTTACTTATTTTTAAGGAATTACAAGTTTTGTGTCATGATTGCTCACATTCTGTGTATATTTTACATTACCTCCTATGCAGAGCAAGAGTACAGGAATTTGTTGGTAAGTGTATACTGTCATAAACTGAAAATCTAAAAGGCAACTGCCAGCCAGGGCTATACCTCAGTGGCACAAGTACCTGCCTGGCAAACGCAAGATCCTGACTTCGATTCCCGGTACCAAAACAAACCAAAAAAAAGGCAATTGCTTGGAGTTCATCTTATTAGTGTCTTTGTGTCAGTGATTATTTAAAATAGGCTGATTAGACAGTTGCCTGGGCAGGAGGATTTGAAAGTGCCTAAAAAGTGTATGCCTGGATCCAAAAATCTCCCTGGGTTACTGATTTTTATTCCTTCCAGTCTAAATTTCCCCTCTAATGAGTTCAAATAACAAAGCAAAGACACACTTTCCAAAATCTTCTGTTAAAACACTTTATCACCTTGCAGATAAGCAAGAAATGTATATAATCATTGACCACTCACTATGCACAAATATGCCAGAAGGAACAAAATATTTACTGAAAAGGGTTCTGTGGAGAAGATCAGCTAGAGGTGAGCAGTACGGGAGAATAACTTTGCCTCCTTTTTTCCCCAAGGTAGTTCCAATACATTCCAGTTCTCTTGGAACAATCATTGGTCAAGCCCCTTCCCTCTGGGAAGTGCTCCAGTCTGAATAATAAATTATAGTCACCTACTGCAGGATGGCTTTGTCTTTAAATGTAGCCCCAGGTTGCTGTGGCACATCAGCCTCTTCATAGTACTAAATGGGGATTATTTTAAAAGCCTCTCCTAATTCAGTGTATGTTTCTGGCAAACTTCTTACAACAATACAGCTCTGCTCTTTGTTACTGTCTTCTCGGAAAGGTTTGCAGACCGTGATGACTGATGCCATCTCTGGGCATTCATCCACTTGATTTTAAGCCCCTCAGCCCATGCTGATACCAAAATAAGCAGAACAGTATCTGCTTACTAATTGACTGACAGTCCTTTTAGATGATAAAGGGAATTAATCACACGCTATATTATGTGATGAAGAATAAATTTTTGACACTTGTCAGGGGAAAAAAAACACTGGGTATCTTAACAACCTGCCAAATTCATTTTTTATAATATTCTTACTCCAACTTACCTTCTCTTCCATCACTAATAGCAGCTATCAGATTTCTTTTTAGATATACTTTTATAATCACTTCTGGAGTGTGTCTACATGTGTGACAAGTCAGCTGAGATGTGGTTTCTTGTTGAGAAGCAAGACATACTTATCACCTAAAGCAGTCTCATTTGCACACTATCTTTAAAGCACATAATTCTGCTCTGTACCTCAGCATGATAATAAAATATGAGAAATACAAGCTTTGGGGCAGCAGAACTGTGCTGCCACTCACATTATATAAAGAATCCTGAAGTTCAAATCTTTCTATTAGTCAAAATCTGAAGTTTAAATTTGCTACTACAGAGGGTCCAATGTACATTAAAAATACAGGTAAAATATTTGCATTGTTCTTGTTGCTGTTTTAAGTTCAGTTTTGGTTCTATCTGAAATAAATCTGAATTCAGAGTTCAAAGATATTTCTCCTTCCCACAGTTCTGCTTTTCTTAATTTTCCAAAATCAAGCTCCATTCAAATTTCAATATCAAGTGTATGACAGAGAAAGGGAGTCATCTCGAATTTTTGCCAGATCTCTTGATCTAGTTTTGTCACATACACTAGGATTTTGATGGATCCGTCACATAATACTTATTTCAGACCCCTGCAATCTCACCTGCTATGAACAAATGTAGTATATCTGGCATTTATCTCAGGTTCCTGAAAGAAGGATTCAAATACATTTCATTTCCACCATCTTTGATTTCCAATTACAAGAAATTTCATGATGCAGAATATTGCTTTTTATGAATATTAATGATTAACCCCTCAAATTTTTTAAAGATATCCTTGGGTTAAATATGAAAAAGACTCTCAAGAAATAGCAAGCAAAGTTCACAAAACCTAATGAAAATAAAATATGCACTTCAATTTGGGGAAACAGGGAGTTACTGAAGAAGCTTGGGAATTGACAATATTTCTGGTACATGGAAAGACTTCACTTTAAAGTTTCTGCATCAAACTCTCTTCACAAATATTCACAAAGCCCAGACACTTTAAAAGTGCAGACAATGCAACTGACAGCATGATTACCAGTTAAAGTCACGGAATAATGTTTAGTTTTCAGGGGTGCTCAAGAACAGATTTTGCAACTTTCTGAAATTCCTATTCATTTAGTGTTTGGTCCAAAAATAGGACCTCCATGTTTAGAGTTGGGGATTCACCTCATGAGTGCTTGGCACCCAAGAGACAACTACGAAAGGATTTATGGAGAGTTTCTAATGGACAAATAATCAGAAAAAAATGATGAGCTCACCATGAGTTCCCTGAAGAGCAGAGCAAAAGTTATAGGCATTGCCAAGTGCTATCCTGAAGTGATTGGATAATTGAATACCAAAAATTTCCTAAATGAGGAAAAGAGGCTTTTGATATTCATGATACAAATAGGCTCTGTGTAGTACTGATAAAATCTTAACTAAACAATTTCTTTTGCCTGTGTACACATTTTTCTCAATATATATATTTGAGGTATAATCAAAATATGGTGAATGTTTAAATCTTTAAAAAATATTACAGTAAAAGACATGTTAATTCCCCACATGCACACATACTAACCATCAGCTTGAGCACACTTATCCATCATCCTTGCCACTTTTTGAAGTAGCTCTGGAAGTCTTCTGTCGGGCCTTTTCTTGCACTGTCGTGGCTGCCTTGATGTTCTGAATCAATTCAAAAGGTTTACCTTCTCTGGTTATTTTGATTTGGGGAAAGAGTCAAATCCTACACAGTGCAGGACCTGATGACAAAGGTGGACCAGGACACACCATCTTGTTTTCACTTGCCTGTATTTTAGCTGGATGACACATGGAAGCAGTCCTTGCTGTAGTTTTGATCATACCTCATGAAGACCCTCATGGAAAAGAACTTCTAGAACTGCTCCAGAAAGTGACAAGAATGATGGGATAATTGCACTCAAGCGAAGAGGAGTCATTTGAGGGGATTAATGGCAATGTGCCTTTTTACTGTAATGTTTACATTCTCCATGTGTTTTAGTCAGCTCATACATCTGCTTCCACAGACCCATGGGCAAAGTTCTCACATGAGCCAAGGTTCAGTCTACTGGAGTTGTTTTATTTGCTTTGAATGCATTTTTAGATAGTTTTAAATTTTTAGAAAAGCTAAATTGATAGTATAGAGTCTTTTGATATAGTATACCCTTCCCCCAGCTTTTCATAATATTAGTTAGTATCTTATAAAACATGGTACATTTCTGAAAAATTAAGAAGTTCATATTAGCACAATACTATTAACTACAGACTTTATTCATATTTTACCAATTTTCTCATGTTCTTTGTTCTAGGACCCAATCTTGGACTTGGGATATAGTCAGTGGTAGAGTCCTTGCCTGTGTTGCCCAAGGTCCTAGGTTGATCCACAAGATTCTGTCCTAACAAAAAAAACAAAAAAACAGAAAAACGAAAAAAGGGGTCTGTCCAATCCAAGATACCAGAGCACATGCTTAGCCATTAGTTCTTCTTGTGCTTTTCTGGTCTACCACAATTTCTCAGTCTCTGCTTGTTTAACTGGACCCTGACACTTAGCAGAGTACCAGCAGGTATTTTATGGAATGTTCTTCCATTTAAATTCTCTACTTTCTCATGAAAAGTCACTAAATTTTGAGAGGAAAAAACAGTAGAGATGATAACATTCCTGAGCTGGCTTTGAGCAAGGTACAGAATAGTAGAAAGTTCTGCTGTGTTCTCTAGTACAAATTGGTAATAGCTTGAAAGTAGATAACTTACATTACTTAAATAGTTTGGTATGGTGGTGCATACCTGTAACCCCAGCACTGTGGGAAGCTGCAACAAGGACGATTTCAAGTGCAAGGGCAAATGAGTAACTTAGTAAGATCCTACCTCAAAACAGAAAAAAAAAAAAAAAAATGGTGAGGATGTTAAAATAGGGCAAAAGTTCTGATTTCAATTCCTAGTACAAAAGTAGGAGGAAATGGTGAAAGAATAGGTACACGAGATTCTAGTTCTCAAGCTAGATCTATTTGCTTAGACCAAAAGATTGCAACACTTTATAATCAGTTATTAAGTGCCTACATTTCTTTTGAAGAAACTTGGTAATAATGATCAAATATTATGATTTACATGTAATTTGTTCTATCTGTAAGTTGGGGTAAATTAAAAATATCCCCATCATGACACTACCCTTATAAACTTACAGTAATAGGCTTGCCTGAGTGAGAGAGGGAGGTATGTAGTAGTAGATAAGCTGCTCATGAAAACAGCATACAATCATAGGGGTGCGTCACATGTGCAGACATCAGAAGATCACCTGACAAGCTCATTTTAAAAAAAAGTTGATAATTGAAGCTTAAAACCAGTAATGGACATAATGTTTACCTTATGGCTTAGCTCTAAAATGCCCTTTCAAAGTCTCATGTGTTTGGAAGGTGATTGGATCATGGTGGGCATGATTACACAGGGAATGGTCAAAGGCTAATGCAAAGAAGCATAAGTAGGCAATTAAGCCAGGGAGGCCAGTCATCCTAGAGATGATATAAGAAGGCATGCAGAAGGCATTCCATAACTATCTGGGACATGGCATAGTGATTTATCCACTGGCTCCTAACATCCACTGAGTCAAGTCCTTTATCCTTAACATGCGTATATGCTGGACAGAGGTAGAGAACAGCTCAGAGCAGTAGGTGAAAGAGACAGAGCAGCTGATGCACAATGCTGATATTTTGCACACCTGACTGTCATATAACAGGATACAGAGATGGACCAGTGAGAGTCAGAGCACCAGGGGCCAGGAAACCCATGTACATCCCTAGACAAGTCTGCATGACAGTACCAATCCAAATGGTCTTACATACTTGACGTAAGTTAAGCCAAAGGTCTACTTTGGAGACCTCTGAATAAATTATCTGATGCTCTCCTTGAATGATTTAAGAAAAATTTCCCTAGCTGCTTCAAATAAGAAAACTGACAATGGAAGAAATTAGAAACAGGAAGTCCAGTTACAAAGCTCAATTAATTTCTACTACTGACTTCTTTCCTCACGTAACTACAGCAACAATTAATTCTGCTCCTCTAGGTCCAAATGACAAAGGTTGTTTCAGAGAAGTGTTGCATTTTACAGCAATTCTCCAAATTTCAGCATTCGTCAGAATCTCCTGTGAAATGAGTTTTGAGAGACCTGTGAGAACAGATTTCTGGGTCTTAGTCTCAGAGATCCTGACTCAATAAGTCTGAGGGGAGTCCAGAGGATTTACATTTCCAATAAGGAAATGCATATTCTGGGGCCTGGGTTGGGAAGGTAGGAACTGAAAGGGACACATTTTGAATACCACAAGGCTAGCAGAAAGAGGATGGGCGTTGGCATCAGGCAGGCCTGTGTTTAAGCACACCCTCTGTCGTGTGTTACTGTGAACTCTCAGTACCATCTGTACAATGAGAGCAGTCCTCACTGCAAGGGGCTGGGTAACAAGCAAGGGAGGGGATAATATTTGTAAAGTGATCAGTGTAGTAGTGGGCACACAATAAAAAAAAAATCAATAAAAATAACAGCTCTCATATATAGTATTTTAGCAAATAATTTTTGAATAACAAAAGGAAATATAATAAAATCTGGCAGAACAACAAGGTTTTTTGCCAGGTACCTTTTTTTTATTTTTTATTTTGAGACAAAGTATTGCTACCTTGCCCAGACTGGGCCAGAATTTGTGATCCATCGGCCTCAGTCTACCAGAGTGCTGGGATTACAGGCAGATATCACCATGCTCCATTTGCAGGGTGGTTTTTTGAAAAATTGAGAATAAATAAGATTGGTATTACAATTTTAATTTCCATAATCAGCAAAAGAATGTCCTGTTATCATTTGTATCTCAAGCTCCTTCTCACTTCCCTGTTTTCCCGAGTCCTTATGCTACAAGCTTGTTCATGGACATAGATGAAGGAGAGAAAGACAGAGCTCCAGAGTCTTCAGGAAAAGGCCCAGCACTGCACAAAGCAGCAGGGCTTCCAAGGTATGAAAGGCCTCTATTGATCTTTCCCTTGCTTTTTCAAAAATGAGACAACAAAATCTGTCAAATGTCCTATGGAACTCTAGATAAAGGTTTTGAATTGTCAACAAAATATTTCAGCTTGTCCAGCCTTTTGGCAATATTTCCAACTCTATATTTTATTCAAAATGTCTGTATCCATCTTAAAATTATTTTTATCATGTTGATTTTCTCATCTACAAATGTATGCTGCTTAAGTAGTAGTTTAAATGTAAATTTTAATGAATGCTATGAATCAGTGCCTAATTTGCACATTTTGTTAATTACCTGTGGTTTGGGATAATCCATCCAAGATGTTCCCTATTACCCTGAGTAATTAAGAGTTGACCTATTTTCAAATTTTTGCAGCTCAAATAGAATGAATTCCAGTCAATTTTCTGTCCTAATAGAAAAACCATCATTTATTTAAATAGTCCATCAGGCATAATTGGAATGTAAAATCTTGAGATGAAAATTAACTTTCAAAGGTCACAGAGTCCATCCCTCTACCTTTGAGTAGACTGTCAAATCAGCTAGATTATGTATTTCATATCTTACCGCCTATTTGTAAAATGTAGTCAAGAATGTGGAACAGCATAAGGAGAAATGATTTTTCTGTCCTCACCATCTGAGTCCTAGACCTAAAGAAAAGTCAACCAAGTAGTTGCAGATCTTTGCATGTATAAACATGTGGAAACACACACTCAGACTGTGTCCAAATGCCTCACACACAGGGCTGAGCAGTGAAGGCTCTTACAGTGGGAGGGCACACAGAAAAATTCTCTTCCTTGAGTGCAGCTCATGGTTTTGTTTTTTGTTTATGTTTTATGCCTAGAGGAGGATCAGATGCTTCTCCATGAGATTAGCTTCACTCAAAAGAAAAAAGTCAGTGAAGTTTGCTTTAAATTGTGGGTCACATTCCACTTTTACAAGCATCAGTGGTATAGACATCAAAGGCTAGTGCTTTTCAGGGCAAGAGATATTCCTTCAGATAGCCCTTGCCTGAATAGTAAACTCCATAATGAATGCTGGTTCACAGAACCTACCCTTTAATTCCTTTGCCCTAATCCTGATCTTCTCTCCCAGAACTTAATCTCTTCTCCATCTCAGTTGATAGAAACTCTTTCTTGTCATTTGCTTGAACCAACAACTTTAGAGTCCTCTTTGTTCTTCAAATAATGAGTAATTTTCTTGAGTATTGAAAATATGGGTACAAATTTCTCTAATTCCAATCTGTAAACCCCTTTGCAATGTGACTTGTCTGTGCCTCCCATGAAGTGATGAGGTGTATTTCCCCATCATTTATGTCTTACCTGGCCTTGTGACTTGTTTTGAAAATTAGAAATGATATTATGTGACTTTGAGGCAGATCCCTGGCAGCAGCCACCTCCCCCCTCTTAGAATACTTAGAATACATCACAAGAGGATATAGTCTTAGACTGGAGGATAAGGGGCTAGATAAAAAGGATCCATGGATGCCTGGCTATGTAGGGGCACCACCTTTCCAGTGGAGCCCAGCTACTTGAGTGGTTCCAGGAGAATCCATCAGGGGAACCACTTGCCCAAACCGCAAAGTTATGACAAATATTGAATTATTTTCAGCCATTATCTTTTAGAGTGTTTTTATTCAGCAGTGGTAATACTGACATCTCACCATGTCCATGGCTATCTGCGGAGGTACCCATTTGGTTGGAACCACGAATCCAGGATTACATCAGTAGCTTCTTGCTTGGCCTCCCTAGTTCTACCTTCAGTCACTACAATTCCTTCTCAACACAGAATGAGAAGTGATCCCTTTAAAGCAAGCCAGGTCATATCATTCCTTTCCTCCAAATCTACCAGACATTCCTGTGAAAGCCCAGGAACTCATGAAGCCCCTCGTGGTCCAATGTGGCTCAACCCCATCACCTCTGACATCACCTTGTTCCTTACCTACTGCACCTCAGCCCCTTCTGTTCCTGGACTTTCCAGACATATAATCACTTTTCCTATAGTGCTGCTCTGCAAATTTGTGCTCCAATATCACCTTCCCAAAGAAGCTTACTCTGACCACCTGATTAAAAATTGCACCCAGTAGCCTTCCTAGAAGACCCAATCAGCCATATCTTTTCAAAATCTCTTATCGTCTTGTGTTATTCTATAGAATTATCTTAGTTATTAGGATTACTGTCTTTCTCCAATGAGGCAGAGATTTATATCTATTTTGTTTAGTGTTTCATTTCAAACACCTAATACAGTACTTGATAGAAAGAAGATACAGAGTATTTGTTGCATGAATATTCATTATTCACAGAAAATGTGATTGGGGTCCCTGGTACTCTCTTTCAAAGTTTAACAATGCTTGTGATCTTCCATAACTCCATGAATATTTTATTTGAGTTTTATTTTTGAAATGTGCCTTTACCATTTTTTGATAAATGAAAACAAATATGATACTGGTCAAATTTTGTGCTAAAGCAGCCTCATTATTGTTCTAGATGAAAGCACAGCGGCTGTTTCTTTCCATTTCCCCCTCAACACTTTCTTTCACAAAGTCTCAAGCTCACTCCAGCTTTCTCCGGTAAGACCCCCATGGCTCTCCACACCCAGTACTGTCCCGGGAGCTCAGGGGTGACTAGCAGCTGGAAAAGCTCTTGCCCCTAAAAGAATGGAGGAAGCCAAGAAAGAGAAAACAGGAACCAGCACAGCATCTGGGAACCAAACAGGCAACTAGAATTTCCAGAATTATGCCAAAGGGAAGGACCAGAAGTAGCCAGAAAGAACGTGAATAATCTACACATCTCTAGAAGAGAATAGATAAATGGAGCTGATTCAGCAACAGATTTGACAATGGCAAATTAAGGAGCATTGTAGAAAACAGTTAACAGCTCTGTTAGAGGGTGTGGGAGAATCCAGTTTTAGGGTGAAAAAAAAAGACTAAACAAAAAAATGAAACAATGGTTAATAATTATTAGCTACTGAAGTAAATATAATAAAAATCGTTCCTTAGCTACAGAAATCCTTACAGCAAACATACTACTTAATGGGATACATTAAAATCACTGTCTGTGAAATCGAGAATAAGACAGAGGTGTTTACTGTTTCCTCCTCTGTTTGGGTGTCAACTGGATATCCTCACTAGTGCAATAAGGCAAGAAAAGGAAATAAAATGTATAAGAATGGTAAAAGGAAAGCTACTACTCCCATTATTTATAGGCAATATAGTTTCAAACATGGAAAACTCACAAGAGTCTATAGAGAAACATTAGAATTAATAAATCAATTTAGGAAAGTAACTTACATTCCAAGTCAATATCTAAAACCAATTGTATTTCTAGATGCTAGCAATAAAATTAAATTATATTAATTCTACCATTTATAATAGCATAAATGTCAATTAAATACTATAAATATGAAAATGAAAATTACATAACACTTCTTCCTGAAACATATTTATGAGATAAATTAAAGCTACTTATACAAATTGAGAAATGTATACTTTGTGGATTGAAAACACAATATTGTAAAGTTTCAGACCTCAAATGCTCTGTGAATTAAATGCAATTTCAGCTGAGACTCAGGCAAGTTTTTATTGTCATTGTTTGCACTGATGTTAAAACTGTACAGGTGAACTAGACCTAAGAATGCTTACAACAAACTTGAAGAAAAATTCAGAGGACTTTTAGACACCAGAGGTTAATATACAATCACAGAAGTTAAGACAGTGTAATAGATGTAAGTACAGACATCAGAGAAAACGCAGAAACACCTTCGTTTATTTTAATTAATAAATCAATAATTAAAATAAAGGAGAATGCAGAAACAGAGTCCAGGAGCAGGCCTACAAATATATATCCAGCTAATAGACAACAAAAGTGCCACTGCCATGCAGTAGGGAAGGATGCATTTTTCAATAAGCAATACTCAAATCAAATTGAAGTTATAAATAATAATTCCACAGAATAAATAGAACAAACTGAAAGTATCACATAAACAAAGATGCTGTTTGAATGTTTGGGGGGTCTACTATGGAAAATTGCTTTCATCAGCTGCAGACAAGGTGCAGTATTTGTCTTAGAGAAACATGGAGAGGGGGCTGGGGATTTAGCTCAGCAGCACAGCGCCTGCCTGGCAAGCTCAAGGTCGTGAGTTCGATTCCCGGTATCGGAAAAAAGATAAATAAATGAATAAATAAAAATAAAGAAACATGGAGAACAGATAAATTAATAAATCAGTAATTAAAATAAAGGAGAGGGGACAGGAAAGTAGGACGTAGACTGCTGGAAACCCAGAAGTGGCGAGAGGGAAGGGGGAGGAAAGGGAAAAGGGGCAAAGGGTCTCAGACTGATGAAGATATGTTAAATGTGTGCACCGTCTTCCCAAAATAAACCCCATCACCGTACAGTATTAACAGGCACTAATAAAAAGATACAAAAACAACAATGAATGTTGATGAAGATGAGAGGGAGGGAGCAAACCTCCCACGCCGTCCATGGTAATGTAAAATAGTGCACCTGCTATGGAAATCAGTCCGACGAAAAAAAGAAAGACAGAAAAGAAAGAACTCATTGATTCTGCCCTATTTTTTTCTTTTTTTTTTTATTTTAAAGATAAAAGGAGGGAAACATTAACAGACATAAAACATTTAACAACATATCACAAGCACAATACAGAGTTACAAACAAAGTGGTAGGGAATTAACAATGGTGGTTGTATTACATATTGATATCTTCAAAGTGGCTTCTCATGAAAACAGATATAGATATGCAATACTGGTCAACCAAAGACTCATTGACAGTTTCTTTCAGCATAGAAATAGAAGACAGAAGAACAACCATGTTAACTATCCTGTGATTCTGCCCTATTTTTAAGACCATCTTTGACTTTAGGGGAGAAAGGACTGGCAGGTATGTGAAAAGCTCAGATAGGAAGAGCTGTGTAGACACTGACGTGGCTTTATTTTTCTAGATTTGGGTATTTGTATTTTACTATTTTTAAAGAGTAAATATTCATTCACTGTGGGTTTGGGGTACAGATACTTGACACATCTTAAATCTTTTGACTTTCCTTTCCCCTCTCCCTCCCCTTGAGCACAGTCTCTTGGACCCCTTTCCAATTGCAAAAGATCTGTACCCCTGTTCCCTTCCCTCAGTCCTACACACTTGTCTTTATTTATACTTTGCTTTACTTAAATGAGAGATACCATATAGCATTTAAGTTTGTGTGTCTGATTTAATTCACTTAACATTATATTTTCCAGCTGTATCCATTTCCCTCCAAATGTCTCAAAGTTATCCTTCTTTGATTTCTTGAAGTAATGAGAAAAATTCCTTTATTCCAAAGTTAAAACTCAAGAAAGAATGGTCTCTGTACTCCTCGTCATATTCCCTGGGTGTTCCCAATCAGATTAAACACTACTCTGAGAATTTATCAAAGGAAATATAGACTTCAAAAGAATGCAGTTTAAGTGATTTGATTTTTCTCCACCCAAGTTCATAAATTAACTTTGAAACCCTCTTGAATTTCTGCATATTTCAAATTCCAGTTCCTACTACAGTGCCATGCTCCCTGCAGACATTCAATAAATGTTAATTGAATTGAATTGAAATTTAATTTGAAGCCTTTGAGGAAACTAAATTTCTCACATTGGGGTAGCTTTTTGCTTTACACCAAGGATCCTTTTCTCTGGATATGTTGTAAATTAATTTTAGAACTTAATGTTTAAATGAAGGCAAAGCAACTCAATAGACAGCTGAAAATTTTGAATATAAAAAGTCTCCCTGTGACAATCAAACTGTTTTTGTAGCCTCGCAATAATTTTCCCCCAGCAAGAAAAAAAAAAAAAATCAAATGGATAATAGTGTATGTGCATAGCATACTCTAGTCATTTTGATAATAGCTCTTTTAAAACATGTTTCAAAGGGAAATGCTATTGAGTATTTCATTGATTCTCCATTTACAGTAATAGTTTTGAGAATATTCATGAAGCCTTGCACCACAAAGTACATTATAAAAACCAATAACTACTCAAAATTTGAAATCTTTTCACAATGGTAGAACCTGATTCTTCTCTACTGCCATCCTCACTTGATTTTATTTTGGTTCATTGGCTAGAGCAAATCATCTTGTTCAGAGAACAGAAGAAGAACTGAACTAGATAGCGAAGTTCTGACTATCCAAAGGGGTGTCAAATAAAACATTTCCCCCTTATGTTTTCCTATTTCTTCTTCTTGACCCCCAAGTCTCCTCCTCTTTGAAGAATCAGAGAAAGAGTAGGAAAGTATTCTGACATGGGTAGAGAGTGTTTTTCATGGCCCTAAGAGGGTGTAAATAGGAAAAATTTGGTTATAAGGAATTTTCCACAATTATTACCTAGACTCAAACAGAATATATAAAATATAGAAGCTCAAAAGCAGAAGAAAGCTATTCTCTCCACCTTTAGATACACATTTCTCAGGAGAAAAAAAATACTAGATCTTCTAACCTTAATCTTGACAAGAAAATCAGAATAATGTGTGATTGGTAAGAGGAATAGAAAAAGAAACATCAGTGAGATACTCCTACCACTTTTATTAAAGTTCTTACTAATGTGACTCATGGTCATGTTACTGCTTCATGTAGGGAAAGATATTGAAATTTAGATAAAGGAGATGTGTCCAAGATTGTGAATAGCCTCCTTTATCTCTAGCCCACTTAATCAGACATCAAAAGCAAATCCAATTTCACAAGCCACTAGTGAATATTTCAATCTACCAAACTTGAGTGAGAAAGCTGGGGAAGGGTTACATGGTATATTCTATGCAAAAATACATTCTAAAGCCCTATTAATTATCTCTATTATTCCCCTCTGCAGTGACCAGCTTCCACGATGGCCCCCAGGTCCATTTTTCCTGACATTATATCTTTGTAAAGTCCCTGCCCAACTGAATCAGAGCTGGCTCTAGGAGATCAGTATTACACAGTGGGGGTGGTGAGATGTTGCTCCTGAGGCTTTGTCATAAAAAGAATTGTAACTCCCAACCTGGCATCTTTGATTGTCCTCTGGCATGTGGACACTCAAGCAGCTGCATGGAGAGCTAAGGCCTCCAGATAGCAGCCAGCACTAACTCATCAGTTATGTTAGGGCATCTTCCAGCCCAGTTAAATTTTCAAATGACTAAGCTTGCATCAGCATATGACAGGAATGAGAGTTATCCAACCAAACCTGACTCCCAGAATCTGTGAATATAAGGGAGGATTATTTTACATTGCAGAATATGTCTGTAGGCTCTACACAGAATTAGACAACTGGAACACCTAGAATCACCCACACTCCTCTTTTTTTTACCACTTCTACCACCTGACTTATAGGTATTTTGTAACTTGTCTTGGTTACTTTCTCATTGCTGGGACAAAATACCCAATACCCACAGTTAAAGGAGAAAAGGTTTTTTACTTCACAGTTTATACAGGTTTCAGTCCATAGTTAGCTGGTTCTGAGGCAGGGATCATGGTGGAGGAGAAAGTATTCATGGCGTGATAGGCAGGAAACCGCTAGTCTTCCTTCTGCTTTCCCTTTTTATTCCCTCCATGCTACAAGCCTATTGGTTGGTACTACCCACACACAGGTAGGGTCTTCCTTCCTCTGTGAGCCCATCATCCATATGCAGAACCAGTCAGTGGGTTAATTCAGTATCACATACCCATGATCCTATTACTCCTGAAACCTCCACCTATGAGAGCATAAAGCTTATTTACATATAAGTCACAGTATTACCTACCTCTTAAATCTTCAGAAGTAGCATCACTCCCCTTCTCTCTGTCTTGTAATTCCTTTTTAATGCAGAATAACTTAGCTCTCTCATCCTTTTCCTACTATTTCTCTCAATAGCACCCTTTATCTTTAATAATATCAAATGATTTCCAGCAATTTATTTCCTTTATATACAGGGGTCTGGATCTTCCTTTTTTAATTAAAGTCTCAGATCTTGTGTAACTAACACACCCAGATCTCAATTATATTTATGTGGAATAAGGGTTGCTCCTTAAACCAACTTTAAAAGTAAATGAGCCCATCTCATTAAAACTAAAAACTAAACAAACATAGAGAATTTTTTATCTCATATATTTTTCTTTGTATGTCCTCATTATTGAGCATTACACTCAACTGAGAAATGTCATTTTTAATTACTCTTATTTGTTTTAGCACTTTGTGATTTATTGTGCAATATCTCTTAAGCCCTGGGAAAAAATAACTTTCCCCCAAAGATGGATCTCTATGACAATAGTTGAAATAATTTTAGAAAAACTTCTGGATGTTGTAGAGTTTCTGAAAAATGAATGATCTTTTCTTCCTCAAGACATGTAACATCTCTTTCTGATTCATTATTTCACACCAAATTTAAGTACATTCTACTTTAAAAATACTTATAGAGGAATGAGGTCAAATTTCTACTTAAATTATCCGTACATTATTTCCATTCTAGCCTTAAATATTTAATATACTATTTCCTACATTGATTTTATTACCAAAAATGGAGTGACTTTTTGATTTTTAATCCTCCTGGTGGTCTCATGAAAACCTTCTCAGCCTACTGTGTTCAGATGCCTCCAAGTTCCCACAGCAAATATTACATTTTGTTCCTGCTCAATCCCAGCATCCCTGCCACTATCCATCCGTGCCATTGTTTGAAGCTGTTTTCGTGGTTCCTTTGTTTTGTTTTTTCATTTTGCTGCAGGAAAAGAAAAATAGACTGCCTTGGTTAATAATGCATTCTCGAAAGTTAAAACAGGAATTTTGTCATTTTTCTAAATCATTTTATTTCCATTCAGAAAAAAATGTATTCTTCAATTTTCAGAAAATAAAATCTATGGCTTGTTAACAGATAACATGTAATTAAAACCAGTTAATGATCCATGGGCTCACACTCCAAATCCACTAATAAACTCCGAGATATCTTTCAGAATTCTTCTAATTCGTCCTTCATGCTCTCATTTCTTTTCCTGGTCTCAACTAAATTCTACATCTGTGTGACAGACAAGGGCAGGAATTATTTTACTACTATTTCAGAGAAAGAAGTGAATTCTCATGAAAGTTTCTTTCCTAATTACATATGTGTTTATGGTCACTGCCTTCTTCTCTCTCTCTTTCTCTCTCTCTCTCTCTCTCTCTCTCTCTCTCTCTCTCTCTCTCTCTCTCTCTCTCTCTCTCTATCTTTTTGTCACACAAAATGCATGTAGCATGGGATTTATGGAAATTCCCAAGTAGTAATGGTAAATTCAAAAGTAGCAATCACCCTGGTGTTAGTCCCAACACTGAAAAAGGAAAAACAAGTCAAATTAGCAAAGAGAAGTCAAAGTGCAAAGAGAAATACACAAAGCAGAAGGGAAAGACAGAGATGATAGAAAACTGCATTAATTAAAGCCATCACAAGACAGAAAGCAAAATACTAAGTCTTGTGATGAGGAGAGTCTAGGCCAGTGTTGTTCAAAGAACTGTCCATAAGGATATGGATATTTACTACCTGAAGCAAGACTAGTTCAACTGAGGAATTGAATTTTTAATTTTTTAAAATTTTAATTAATTTAAATGGCCACATGGAGATTTAGGTGAATATTTTGGCCAGTTCATTATAAGACAAAGGGAGTCATGCTTTCTTCTCAGAAGTCAGAGGGAGGAGCTCGGGCATAGAGAGGCTGACTATAAGCAGGACAGGGCACCAGAGGGCTAATCCTGGGCCCTGACTGCTTCATGGGCTTAAACAAATCCTTGGCCCTTGGTTTTCTTTGAGTGGGGAAAGTAACTCTCTGCTTCATTTCACAGATTTCGTTTAACACAGCAAATGAGATTCTAAGCAAGAAAGCTTAAAATTGAGGTTCAGAGTCCATCAGATAGAATGCCTATTATTCACTGACTGAGGATAAGTCTTTAGCAGGAAAGTCAGAGCTCTACTCTCCCTGACTGCTGAAACAGTAAATGTTTGATTTTGAGTATAACCCATTCTTTTAAGTTCCTCAGAAGTAAACCATGAAAGGGAAACTCCAAACTGGTGATATATTAAGGAAGTGCCCCAAGAAGAAACCAGGTAGAGCACTGGGGAAGCAAGACAGAAAAGAGGAGGGCAAGTCAAGGGCCAGGATGAGCCAGGTGCTCTAGGCAGCTCTAAAGTAAGGTATGCCTCAAAGTTGGCCTCAGTTTGAGGAAGGAGTTGGGCTTTCATTGCCCCAGTCACCATATAGGAGATGTTTACATCCTTGGAAGATGTAAACTCCCAGCATGAAATCTTTCCTGCGGCACAAATGAAGACAAGAGCATTCTCTCAGGTAATGGCCAGTGGGAGGGAAGGCCCACACAGGCCAGAGGAGTGGCAAAAAGACACGGTAAAGACAGTAGGAGGGAACTGGAGTCTTTGGAACCCCAGGTGACCTATGGGCTACCGTAGAGGTAGACGGGCCAGAGAAATCCTGGAAGTGAAAATAATCTCTACATAAAGCTACTTACAGAATGAGTAGAGAGAGTATTTAGCTACAGGAAATAATCATTTACATTCTAAATATTCTAGGGCTTTTTCTAAGTTAGAATCTTTTTGGTTTATACTTTCCATGTTCCAGAAAAGAAATAAAATGTTTCAGTTTTTAAAAGAAAATCACTTTGTTTTACTTCCCCATAGAACAAAGGGATAGCCCTTTGATTTAAGACAGAGGGTGTAATTGAAAATTAGATTTACTGCAGACAAGGCAACTTGAGTGTCTCATCTACCAAGCAGGTTCTTGTTTAAGAACAGCAAGTTCCACTTTCAACATAAAGCAGCTATTCTTATAGTTTTGTATTTTCTGATATTTAAAAAATTTCATTCAAATTTATTGCAAAAATAATGAAACTTCTTCCAATTTACTTTCTTAGGAAAATGTGGAACAATGTTGATTGTTTTAACTATCTAGTATGTTCTCAATTAGAATTACCTCATTCTTCTGTGTACTCCCTCCTATAACACATTAGATAAGAATTCAAGACTGTGTTAGTCTTTCACCCAGTACATTTCTTTAAGAACAATAACTGTAAAAGGGATCCTCTTTCTAGTCACATATATCCTTCAAAGATTTATACTTTAAAACCACAAACAAAAATAGGCACAAGCATGTACTGTGGCTTAGATCTAGATGTCCTTGCAAAGATTCATGCACTCATAGCTAGGGTATTTGGAATATGTCTGAGTCAATGATGTGTGATACTAGATTATGGATGTGATAACTAGATTAGTCCACTGATAGGTTTAACATAGTTCTGGGTACAGATAATGGAAAGGCCCACCCTGAATATGGGTGACAACTAGCCAATAGGTTTGTAGCTTGAATGGAATAAAAATGGAAAGGAAGAGTTGCTTTCCTTCCTCCTGCTTGCCATGCTATGGACTGCTTCTCCTCTGCCACTCCACCTTGCCCTGGAGCCAGCTGACTGTGGACTGAAACTTCTATAAACTGTGAGCTAAAATAAACCTTTCCTCCTTTAACTTGGAGATATTGGGTATGTTGTCCCAGCAACAAAAAATAACTAAGATAGTATCATTTTAGAACATTGGTATGATGTCTTACAGTCATTCAGTTACTTCTAAGAGGAAAATTAAAAATAAAATACTCATCTATTTCAATGATGTAAACAATACTTCAAGTTTTACATTGTTCAAAAAGGATACTTTATACATTTACTAAATATGTAATATCATTATAACATACTTAATATGTAATAATTGGGGAAAATTGGTCTCCAAAAATATTCTAAATATTAAGACTATTTAAAGATGTTACCATTCCATTTGTTAAAAACACTTCCCCAACAAATTAAATAAAATTATAGCATATAATTTGTCTTTTCCATGCACATACTTTCTGTATATCTGGTAACTTCATAAAATTAAAATAGCCTGCAGAGGGGCTGGGGATTTAGCTCAGTGGCACAGCACCTGCCAGGCAAGCATAAGGTCATGAGTTTGATTCCCAGTACCAGAAAAAAACAAAATAAATAAATAAATAAATAAATAAAAGAAAATAAAATAGTCTGCAGAGTATATTTATGAAAGGTAATAGGTGAGTTAACAACTCTATACAAAGAAAATATCAATGCTGCTAGAATAATAACCAAATCAATAGCAGATTGAAAAAAATAACAGATTTCAATGAATAACTAGAATATCATAAAATGCTAATAATTTTATCACAAATATCACAAACAGAATGAAAATATGATGCAACACCAGAAACAGAGTCATAATCTAGTGGGGAAGGATCTATCCTAAATCCTAACAACAATTAATCCAATCAGGAGATACACATGTACCAGAAAAAGCTAACTACAGTTTTTAAAAGGGCAAAGTTTCTAATTAACTTCCCTACATACACAAAGGGAGAGAGAGAAAAAGAGAGGGAGGGAGAGAGAGAGAGAAAGAGAGGGAGAGAGGGAGAGAAAGACACCAACTGGCATATGGGAATGTAGGGAAGCTAATTAGAAACTTTGCCCTTTTAAAAAATGTAATTAGCTTGATTGCTCTATTGAAACGAACAGTTAATGTTTAAATGTATGATCAATCTTACATGTCTATATTTGTTTATCTGAGTATCCAAATTGAGGATATCAATATGTAATACTACAACCATTGTTAATTTCCTATCACCTTGTCTGAGATTCTGTATTGTTGGTATTGTTTTTATGTTATTTTCTAAATGTATGTGTGTTTGTTAAGAGGTTTTCATACTTTTATCTTTAAAATAAAAAAAAGAAATTAGTCATAATTTTTTAACCTTCAAACAGGAATGGATCGAAGCATAAAGTGTAAAAGTTTGGTAAAGATGAAGGGAAACACCCTCTCCTTTTCACACTGCAAATATGGCATGTGTTTTGTGGTTTGAGTTTCTGGTTTGCTATGGTGTGTGTCTTGTTGCTTTGTGGTAATGGGGATTGAATCCAGGACCTTTGCACTGACCTACAGCCTCTTCTGTTTTTATTTTTAGTTTTCTTTTACTCTAAAACAGGGTCTTGCTGAGTTATTAAATTGCCCAGGCTATTTGGGCAATAACTTACAATTCTCCTGCCTTCTGGGAATAGAGGACTGTGCTGCAACGTAGAGTCAGCTTTACCATTGCTGGGACATCATACCTGACTCCCACAGTTGAGAGGACAGTTCCCTTAATTTAGCTCACAGTTTCAGGGTGTTCGGTACATGGTTAGCAGACCCTAAGGCAAGCACACCATAACAGAAGGGAATGATGGAGCAAAGATGCTTAATTTAAGGCAGCAGCTAGAGCCAGAAAAAGTGCCAGAGAAGAAGGGGCCAAGGGCCATATATAGCTGCCAAAAGAGCATGCCTCCATTACCCACCAAGACATACTCAGAGTGAGCTCCATCAATCCCCTGGGCAGCTCCCAAGCCAATCAAGTTGGCAAAGTCAAATTTAAGGTCATACTCCACCAGCTTCATTTTTTAACAAAAATATTCCTTGTCCCAGAAAGTCTTCTGTTAGGAATCTATTACACAAATGTCATGATACGTATATTCATCTTATGATGTGTATAATAATTTAAAAATAAAACTTATAATCTACCAGTAGTGCCTGGTAAATTAAATTATTAAACATATGCAGTATACACCTATTCTGTATATCCATTTAAATAAGAATTAAATATATCTGTTTTGCTGTGAAAATCCCATTAATGTTCCATTAAGTGAAACCTGATGTAGATTAGTAAGGTCTTGTTTGCCACACTGTAAAGTGTGTGTACATGTGTATGTGTGTGTGTGTGTGTGTGTGTATGTGTACGTGTGCAGCATATTTGTGGATAATGCCTAAAAAAGATTTGGGAGGAGAGTTTGGATAAAGAGACTAATTCTAATAGTTTTTCTTTCTTTTCCATAATATTCAATATGTATGTATGCATGTACACCTTTTTATTTAAAAATAAAAATTCAGAAATTATTTTGGGAATAAAAGTGCAACACAGAATGACGTAGAACTCATTCCATCACTCATTCTGAAATATTAGTCCTGCAAAAATCACAAGCTGAGATACACAATCTCCCCATAGCTATAGAGGCTTCCTCAGTTTTCTCAGGACGTGGAGTTGTCTGATAACTAATATCTAATAATAACCTGCAAATTAGTAGATTCATCACATGGGAAGTTGCTGCCCCCAGACTAATGCTTTGTTCAACAAATGAATTTTGTCTCCATTAGATGTTCTTTTATTTCTAGATGCCATGGGTTGAGTGCTCCACAGTTTAATACCTGCAGCTTCCAAAGTTGGAAGCAGAGGGGCTGGGGATTTAGCTCAGTGGCAAAGCGCCTGGCAAGCGCAAGGTCATGAGTTCGGTTCCCGGCACCAGAAAAAAAAAAAAAAAAAAAAAAAAAACAAAGTTGGAAGCAGAGTGCAATGGCAGAGGGGAGGAGAGGACCCTAGATCCTTCTAGTTTAGAGGACCCTGGATGTGGCATATGTTGTGTGCTAAATCTGTGGTTTAATGTTTCCCTGACACTACCAACTCACTTATTCATTCATTCATTCAACATATGCTTACTAAAGCGCCATCTTCATGCAAATAATGTTACAGGTGCTGGAGATTTTTTTAAAAATGGAAACTCTGCCTCACTGAACTTATATTTTAATGAAACATTAGATAAAATGAGGAACTTTTAAAATATTCAATTGAAATTATGTTTTATGATGATAAATGTATGAAGAAAATAAATCAGGGAAGGGTACAATTTCAAGTATATCATCAGGGAAGTCCTCCCTGAAAGTGGCATCTGAGTGAAGACCCAATGAAAGCCTCAAAATGTGAGAAGAATAATATTCCAGACAAAGCAAATAGCAAGAACAAAGCCCTTCAATGGGGGTGTTCCCAGGATGACCTTAGGACAACAAGGAAGCGAGCAAGCAGGAAATGAAGGTGACCCCACTCCGGGTGAGGTGTACAGGCCACTGTAGGGGCTTTGGCCTTTTCTCTAGGTAAGATGAACATGTATTGAAAAATCTGAGTCACAGAACAACTTGGTGCATTTTTAAAGGATCAGAGCTCACTAGTTCTCAGCAGAGCGTTATTCACCTCAACAGATACAAATGCACACACCATACACACACACACAACACATACACACACACACACACACACACACACAAGCATGCACACACCAATCATGGAACTTTTGCCAATGCCTGGGGATGTTTTGGATTGTATTAATTTTGGTGGAGGTTAGGAGATGTGCTCCTGCCATCTAGTGAGTAAAAATGAGGCACACTGCTAACCTTCACACAAAGAATTATTTGGCTTACAACGTCAGTAGTGCCCAGATTGGGAAAACTTATGCCGACTTGTGAGTAGAACATAAAGGGGACAGAGGAGAAAACAGGCACACCAACGGGAGGCTACTGGTATAAACCGGATAACATGGCCTGGGACCACTGGCAGAGGTGATGAGAGCTGGTTAGTTTCTGGATGCTTCGGAGCACAGGTTCCAGTGACATTATTGATTCGTCATAGGGAGGGGATGAGTCAGTGGTGAGCACAAGCCTCTGAGATTCCTCCTCCTGCTGATCACTGCTCTCTCCTAACCCCAATTTTCTTTCCTTACCACTTGTTCCCAAACTTCCTACCTCCCATTAATGCTGCCACACTCTGCCCAGCCACTTCTTGCCTACCTCTAACTTTTATCCCCAGCGGCACGTGGCGTTTCACTTGGCCTGTTCCTCAGACCTGGGTTTAGGCCACTCCTGCTCAATCCATACCCACCTGTTACATTTTTATATTTTTATTTTTTGTTGTACCACACTCCTGACCCAGCATCCGCTGCGCCTCCTATCTGTCCCTAACGCAGCCGTAAAAACGCGCCACCTTAACTTCTAGTTTAAATCTTCCCTTTTGCACCTTCCATCCCAGACATGCTGAGTTTGCCTTCTACATGGCTTGCACTTCAGTTCCCTCCTTAGGCATTTCCTCTTTCCATCGCTCTAAGGAAGAACTCACCTATTACCAAATCTGGTTCAATCAGTCTGCCCATCTATGGAGTCTCCCATGATGAAACTTATAATTCTACCTACACCTCTATTAGAAAGTTAACTGAATGACTGCTTGATGGACAGTTTTTAAAAATTATTGTTCTGAAATTAACTGAATATTTCAAAATAACTAGTAGAGATTTTGAAAGTTCTCAACACAGGGATGATATATATCTGAGGTGATAGATATGCAATTATCTGGTCTGACAGTTATACATTGTACAGATATATTAAAAGCCCATAGTTTACCCACAAAAATATGAGCATCAATACCATCAATTAAAAGTAAAAATACATTTTTAAAATCATTTCTCTGTTGATTTCTTTGCATATGCTAGAATTATTTTTGTAAGTTTTATGAGGGAAAAAAGTCTGGTCTTTTCTCATTGTAGCTAGCCTCTGAGTTACGTATAGCATCCTCTGTACAGAAAAACATAAATGAAATGTTGTAACTTACTGACTGATGAAAGAAACCCTGGATTATATTTATAAGATCATTTTGCATTATAAAAACACTTTGAAACATTATTATTCACATAAAAGACTTATAAATGTGGGCCTTGCAAAGGACTGGCTTTCTCTGTGAGGAAAATGTATTTCCTACCAAAAGAAAAACAAAACACCAAGAGAATTAGAAGTACGTATATATAATCAGTGGAAGCCTTAAGGAAGGAAATAGAGAACAGCCATGGAATGGAGCATTTTATAAAACATGTGGAGACACATATTAGTTCTTGCTTTTAGCACTACCTGGCTAATCGGCTAGTGATTAGGACTGTGGATACAAATTGCTGAAAGCAAGATGATGATCAGCCTGCTTTAGTCTCTTTCAGTGAGGGTCCTTGAGGATTTGCTGAAACACAATAACAGTGGGCATTAGGACTTACAAGGAGTTTGTCTTGAGCTCAACAGAGCCACTGTCCTCACATGGTATCTACCAGCTTCAGAGTAAGCGGGCACATAGTGTCCAGCCTCCTCCGCTCCAGTCACTTTGGCCTACACCTGCCTCAGCCACTCCTGTGGCCGAACCTACACAATGACATCAATGAGTATCACCCAACTGTCATAGCACGGTCTCTTAATTGATCTCCCTGGACCCCCGCTTCTCTTTTTGTCATTGTATTAGTGCATATTAGTTATATAGCACAGCTGGCTTCATTTGGGGTTCTCATACATACTCATAATTTCCACTCCCAGTTCCCCACTGACCTTCCCCCCCCCGCCCATATTCCCTTCATCTTCTCTAATGGTCTCCCTTCTACTTTTCTGCTTTCATATACTCTCTCTCTCTCTTGCTCGCTCTCTCTCTCTCTCTCTCTCTCTCTCTCTCTCATCCACATGTAAGATAAAACATGCAATATTTGTCTTTCTGACTCTGTTTTCTTTTGTTTAACATAATGATCTCCAGGTGCATCCACTTTCTGCAAATGTGATTTCATTCTTCTTCATGGCTGAATAATTAACACAGCAGCTAGAGGAATAAATGGCAGTCAGATCATGTCCCTCCTGTGAAGTGCTCCAGTGGCACCCGTTTCACTCAGAGGAGAGCAAAGTCCTTACAGTCACTCTCCAGAGCTAACAGAACTGAACCCCAGTCACTCTTCTAATCTCTACCACTGGCTCACCAGGCTTCAACCACCCTGAACTTCTCAGTGTACCCCCGCACGCCCACATGCCCAGCCTCAGGGCCTCTGTGACTAGTGCTCTTTCCACTTGAAAAGATTTTGCCTTAAATAACTGTATATCCCACCTCATCTCCTCTGCTCACTTTATTTAGTAGTGTGGTACTTCCCACAGTGCTCTTTTTCCTCTGTACCTGTTTTGTTTTTCTCTAACACATGCCAGCATCTGATGTATAGTCTAACATATTTACTAGTTTTATTATTTATTGTCTTTCCCCCTTCAGTAAGCCCCATATGGCAGGGATTTTTGTACGCTGTCTTCATTTCTATAACCTCAGCATCCAGAACAATATCTTACAAGTGCCCAATAAGTACACACTGAGTGAATGCAGCCTTCAGTTCCAACATGGGGAACTCTGCATGAGCCTTTGCACACAAACACGTGCACACATATGTATTCTCATTTAATGAATACAGGCATGCATCAAGATTACAACTACAGTGATAGAAAATAAAAATCCTAAAAAAATCCCTGATCCCTCACGCTTTTGGATTTAGGCTGAATTTGCCCTTTAAGGCAAAGCTGTGGATCAAAATGACCAAGTCAAACTTTTCTTTCTCTGTTGATTTATTTCTTTAGGCAGCTTCTACTCCTGAAATCCCCTAGTTTTCCACATATTCACATCTTCTCTTTTCAAAACCTAAAGTTTCAAATCTTTGCTACCTGAGATCCAAATAGCATCCCCATCTAGTTGATAAAAAGAAATAACTGGCTTTATCTCTGATAGGATACGGAATTGACTTTTATGCATTAGTCATTCAACCTTGAATTGAATTTTGACAGGCTCTGCAGTGTATTAAATTGCTCCCACAAGGATGAGAAGTATATATTTCTTATTAAATGTGTAACAGAACTCAATAATACCTGCCATTTTCCACTGCAGAGATGAACCTGAATTAAAGCAGAATTAATTCAGCTAACTTAAGCAGAGGTCTAATGCCAAGTTTATTTCAGTTAAGGAGTAAGACAAATAAACCAAATTCCTATGTAAAGTTCTGTAGTAGTTCAAACAATAACCTCTGATTCCAAATGATAGCTAGGAATATATCAAAACCAAGAATTTTATTAATATTTTGCAGCCCACAGAAATGCTTAGATGAAAGGCATATATTAAAAGAAAGGAACTGTATTTTAGAAGGATATACTGTTGCTGAAATCAGTCTGTCCTTCAGCCATCTCTATGTATTTCTATAGACAAATTGGACACCTGAGGCAAATGCGGAGTAGATATCTAAGTTTTTGAGCACCTTCTCAATGCTGGGTACTGTTCTAAACAGTTTACATTACCTCATAGCTTCTAAAACATAGAGTAGGCATTGACTCCATTTTAAAAATTGAATAGATAGACAAAAAGTTTATTTGCAGCTAATAAAAGACAAAGCCAATGTTTGAATGTAGAGCTATCTGAATCCAAAGCTACATTACTACAGCTGAGTCCAGAGCTCTGCTACTGTGTGGCTCTTTCAATAATGTCCTAGTTAGTGGAAGACCTCAGAGAGAGGAGACATCTGACAATATTGGCAGAAGGTGACAACTAGAGTTGAGTAGGGAGAGCCCCAAATTAGAAATCAGGACATAGTTTGCTAAATGACTTTGGACAGCGTCTTAGTTTCCCAGCTATAAAATTAAATAGTCCCTTACTGTATACTACAAAGTATTATAAAATCATAGTAAGAGAGTGTCTGCATAATGAATTTCTGTGGGGTAGGCTTCCTGTCTTGGTAAAAGTTTGGGTCATATTTCCCTGATGGTCCTACCAGTTCCAAAACAAAATTCTCCTAAGAGTACATGATTAAAACTGAGATGAATCCTATTTTGAAGTAACCAGCCACATCTTGGTCTCTATGTTTACGTATACAAATATCTACTTTTACACAGTCATTTCTTTTAAAGCAGTATAGAACATCCGCTTGGTGCAGAAAGGGTTGTAGTAATTGAGTTCAGCACTGAACAAGTGCAAGAGTTTCCCACAAGCTCTTTGTGTGTACAAAATATTTTGTTTAAGTTTGTAACAACATATCCTGAATCTGTAAATACTGAACACCTCTGCAGTCTCATATCATTTTTTCCTTAAACCATGCAGTACAGTGCTTTAGTGCACACTTCGTTACATCCTTTACTATGCCTTTCTTTTTGTGGGTCTCTTTTTCCTTTTATGTGTCTAATCATTTCATCCCTTTCCTGAGGACTCTGTACATGTATGACTCTTACAATACCACTACCTAAATAGTTATTCTACTCCTAAGTGTATCCCATTTACAGCAGCTCCCATGTGTAGATTTTAGTCAGATTTAATGCACTCATACACTTATTTTGAACAATACAAACCATGCACTCATACACACAGAATTATGACTCCCCTTTCTTTGTGAATGAGCATTACTTAACCTGGTGAATTATTCTTGCATGGAATAGTTGAAGTATACAAAGCTTGCTTTACAGTGTCCCTGTTTTCCCTTACTTTTCTCAGCATTCTCAAAGCTTCTACAGCCTTCACAATTCCTCAGCTGTCCGGCTCCACTCTTAACTCAGGCCGATAATCTCTAGTGAGTCATTATAAGTGCTTTATTCTTCTGTCTGCCCCTGCTCCTGCATGTATATTCAGTGTTCTACTCTCTCTTGCCTCAGTCTGTGATAAATTAAAATATGTCATTTTAACCCATTAGGATTTTTTCAGTGTAAAATATCTATTGTACAGGTGATCACCTAAAGAATGGATAAAATCTATGAAAGAGGAAAAAAAAGAAAAAGAGAAAGGAGAAAGAGTAAAAGAGAAAGATGAAAGAGAGGGGAATGGTGAGAGGGAGGGGAAGAGAGAAAGGAGAGGGAGAAAGATGGAGAAAGAGAAGGGGCATTTGAAAATACTAAGTGAGATCTAGGAGTTATTTGCGGTAGATGACCTTTTCATCAGTTTTCAAACTATATCTTTAGATGACTGACCACTCCACAAGTTATAAGGCCAGCCTTAGTAATCTTCCATCAGTGTCCCTGCTATACCATTTCGAGGCATCTCACTGTTCATAGATCATTCTAGACCCTGGAGTTCCACTTGCATTCCTGGCATCTAACACAACAAATCATCCCTGCGGAAATGCGTGGCCAGTACCTGAAGGTGGTAAATGACACCTTCAAGTTCATTCCAGCTTTGAGAAGGACAGCTTCAGGAAGCATGAGTCAGAGTCCTGAGCTCATAATTTCCCCTGAACTGTCTTGTTGCACCTCTGAGAGTAACTTATTCTCATTTTTAGGCTTTGAAAATTATTTGGATCTCTGCTGCCATTTTCTGAGCCTTCAGTGCAGCTGTTTCCTTGATTAACTTATATCCCTTAGGCAGCAAGCTCTGTTTGGACCTTCTCCGAGCTCCCGCCAGATACTTTTCTTACTCCAACCATTCTAGAACTTGCTCTTACTTAACTAGGTAAGTCTATTTGCTGTTCTTAGCCCTCTAAATCTGTTCCTGTCAGGCCACATCCTGCTAGTTCATAGAAAAAGGGATGAATCTCCCCTATCAGTGTTCCGCTACCATCTGATCAAGACCAGTGACCTCCAAATCTATACAGCACCTTTTTCCACACTTTCCACTTCATTTTCCTGTGGGACTACTGTGGGTTAATTTATTCAAATCACACATCAGTCCTTTATTCTGACATCAAATTAAAAATCTCAAGATCCTTTAGAGGCCTGGGCACATTTCCACAGGGATGGGAGGGTGGTTCTTATGTATATTCTTATCTAATTTATCCAACCTCACTGTTACGGTTTGGACATGGATTGTGTTGAAGTTTGGTCCCCAGCTGGTGGTGCTATAGGGATCTGGTAGAAAATGTACAGGGAACTGGATAGCTGAGGGAGTGGTTTTGAAGTGGATGTTGAGATCCTGACCCCTTTTCTCCCTCTGCTTCCTGACTGCCAAGAGTTGCTCAGGTTTGTTCTACTAGGTGCTTTCCTCCCCTCTCCTGTCTCACCACAGTGACAGGCCAAGCAAACACGGACTAAAGAGTCCAAAACCATAAGCCAAATTAAACCTGTCTTATCTTTCAACAGTTTGCCTCGGGTATTTTCTTGTATAGCAATGGAAAGCTGGCTAACACATTTACTTAACAACAGGCTCCTAAAACACGATAAACATGGGAAAAATTCTATGACTTTGTCAATTGTTTTTAAACTGATCTCAAAGTTTCACTCTGAAAGTTATTTAGAGCATAGAGCTAGGTGAATAGAGTTAAATTATACACCCATCCAATGCAAAACATATAAATCACGCATGCCTTACGCGATATAGATCTTCACACTCTTCAAGGTACTTTCACATAAAACTTTGGTAAAATTTCCATCACCACTCATTGATCCATTCAGTCTCCACAGCCTGACCTTGAGGGAAAGCATCGTGAACCTGAGCCCTTCCTGTCACAGTCCATCATCTGTATTCAGCCCCATATGGATGTTTTCTCTTCCAGGTTTGCTTCCTCAGAAGAAGTGCAGGTGATCACCAATTATTCATCTCTATTTCCAAAGCAGTTCAGGAGATTAGAGGAGATGAGAATTGATTAATGTTCTCCATGAAAAGTTCAATAGCTGTTTAATCACAGCTTGGAAATAAAGCAATGCTTCTGATCTTTTACAAATTAATTTAACTTTGCATTAAAAATAAAATAGGCTGTAAATTGTGCTGTGCAGGGATAATCAATGGCTCATTATCTTTGCTTCTGGCAAAATGCACTAATTCTCTTAAAGCCATTAATGAGTTATACTGGGCAGTACACAGCCACAAATGTGTTCAAGTATTATTGATCCTACATCTATAAAACTAATCTCATCAGGGCAGAATTTATCAATGGTAATAATGAAAACTGTTCCACAGTCCATATTAAAGAAATGAAGAAGAAATTTCAGGTCCATAAGGCAAAATTATAGGGTCACTGGGGAGGAACAGTTTTGGAGCCCTTATTCTATTGTGCTGTTAGCACTTCGTGGCACTTAATCACTGTTAAATGTAAATCTAATAAAGAGTCATCAATAGTGACCAATGAGATGTTAACAATCTTCTCATATAACTAAACCACTGTGATAATTCTGTAATTTGGATTGATGATACCACTTTCCTTAGACATTAATAGAATAGTCTGCATAAATCATCTATAAAGTTAGTTCTCTATTATTTCATATTTTATGACAAAATGCTCACAAATATTATGCCACTGAATCGGAAAATTGGAGAGGATAGATTATTTTCATTGTGCATCTTTGTAAAATATGTTCTGTCCATGTGTCCAACTGCCCATTACATATGTCCCCCTTGGATGTCTAGTAACCCTCCAAGCCTAACATGTCCAAAAATCTTTCCTAAGAAATGCATCTAATTGATAAACGTACGGTCCACTTTATCCTGGGTGGCAGAGGGTAAGGAAAGAATGAATTGGCCATTATGACTTCCATAGAAAGAGAATGGAGAATTCTTCTCAGATAAAAAAAGGATGGAATTGGATAGCTAACCACTGTAACATGTATCAGTAAGATTTTTATGTTTTGTTTTACTTTAATTGCTACAAAACAGAAGCCCAGCTAAATTTAAATTTAGGTAAGAGGAAAGACTACCTTAATACCTACCTCATAGAATGAAACTATCATTACTGAAATGTGTTAAAACAAAGAGGTTACACTTGGCTGATAGCTAACAGACTAGTACCCCCTGTGTTGCTGTGAAACTTTACCAAGTTTACGAGTTAAGTTCTGAAATGGAAGATTTAACATCTTTGCTTTACTACGTATCCTCTCTCCAAAGAGCAACGGTAACAAGTAACAGTTCAGAATATATATGCTGGAATCTCCAAAATTCTATTTACATCTTCTTAAGACTTCATCTAAAATTTTCAAACTAGTCATGTTGCATTTTGTAGGTTTTAAGATTCTCATTAATATTAAAAGTGGCAGCTTACTGACCTAAGCATTCATGTAGAAAAAGCAGAACTTGATTTCTCCTCTCAACTCTTCAAGGCAGTAAACTTTCCAGTCAAAAAGATGTAAGTGACACATTTCCATCCAATTTCCTTTTACAGCATTTAATTCTAAAGGAATCTTTTTCACCTATTTATAAGAACATAATTTTATAATAGAAGCATAAATAAACACTCTCTGCCCAGAATTTCCACAAAAGTATTGTCAGACTCTTTGTTAAACTGCCAAGCAGTGCTTCAGAGCTAGGCTTTGTTAACAACACTTACTTACACTAAGCAAGTCAATGTCTGAAAACACCTACATTTCTCAGGATGTGGCAAGAAAGGAGACAAATTCAGAGTGTGAGTAAAGCCAAAAGGAGAACAAGAGTCAGACAAGCAGTTAAATCCCAACTACACTAAGGGCTAATGCGGGGGAGGGGTGGGAGTGATGCTACTGCAGGTCTGTAGTGCTGTCAAAGGGCACACTTTGTTCTTCTTTTATTTATTTATTTATTTATTGGTCTTTTTGAGACAGGGTCTAGCTATGCATTTCAGGCTGGCCTTGAGCTCACTTTGTAGCCCAGGCTGGTCTCAAACTCTCAACAATCCTCCTGCTTCAGCCTCTCGAGTGCTGGGATTACAAGCATTTGCCACCACACCCAGCATCTTTTTTTTTTTTTAAAGAAAATAATAAAAAAAAGAACAATAGCAAAATACCAATAACATCACACTTTGAATATCAGACAAAAGTAGTTTCTCTTTTTCATCCACAAGTTCCTAAGACAAAGTTACTTTGTCATTTACCACTCTTTAGGTTGAATGATACAGATTCATCGGCAAGAAAATCGATGAAAGGGAGCTTCTGAGGTCACATACACTTGTGAAGACTGACTGGTTTAACCATAAATTCTGTTACTGTATGTTAGCATAGCCCAGCTAATCTGGATAAATTACATCCTAGAGCAAGGGATTAAATAGGTAACTATTTTGAATACATCTAAAACATTTGCTCTCAGATATTTATATGAACAAAAATTACTTATAAATCTTGTTTTCAAAACCCAAGCATTCATAAAAAAGTATTCAACATGATTGCTATGGTTTGTGTCTGGATGTCCCCCCCGAAAAGCCTCGTGCAGTCATGGGAGAGGCTCCTAGAGTTTACAGTTGATTCATGGTCCAATGCTTATGGGTGTGAGTGCTACACTCACCCTGGGGTGGGTAGTTAGCACACAATGTAAGGGAGGGAAAGAGGCTGCTTGCTGCCACTCATCCCTTTTGCTCTTGTTGTTTTTGCTGTTCTCCGCAGCCATGAACTGTTGCCCTCTGCCATGTGCCACCCCGCCTTGGAGCCAGCCGAGTATGGACTGGAACCTCCACAAACTGTGAGCTAAATAAACCCTTCCTTCTTTAATTTTGGGCATTAGATATTTTGTTTTAGTAATGAGAGAAAAGTAACCAAGACAATGATGAAATGCAAATCAAAATCCCAGTGAGATACTAACTAAGGCCCAGTAAAATAGCTAAAATAAAGAAAAGACAATAACAATTGCTGTCAGGGAAATAGAGCAATTGTAAATGGTGCTGCCTTCTTCTGAAAAACAGTATGGAGGTGCTTCACAGTGTTAAGTATTAAGTTCAGCCCTAACTATGTACCGATATCAGTTTATGAGGGCTATCATAACAAAGTACCAGAATGATGACCTGAGCAACAGAAACTTATTTTCCCACAGTTCTGAAGGTTGGAAGTCCAAAATAAAAGTGCCAGTGGGAAGGTCTTCTCTAAGCCCTCAATCCTTGGTTTATAAATGCTTGCTGCATTTTTATATGGTTGTCCCTCTGTGTACTCAAGCTCTGTTTTCTCTCTGTATATGCTAATCTTCTCTTGTATAAGGGCACCAATCAAATTGGATTAGAGCCCATCACAATGGTCTCAGTATAACAGTATTATCTCCTTAAAGGCCTTAACCTCCAAATGTAGACACATTTTTGAGGTACCAGAGGTTAAGCCTGCAAAATATTCATGAGGAAGGCCATAATTCCAAGACAACTGAAAGCCTATGTACATACGAAATCTACACGTGAATGTTCAAAGCAGCGTTATTCATAATAACCAAAAGTGAAAGCAACCCAATCAGCTGACAGAAGAAGTAAAATATGTTATCTCTAAATAACGAATTGTTAATGGGTCACAAAAGGAGTGGAGCACTGGTTTATAATATTACAGAGATGTACCTTGAAATTATTATGCCAAGTAAAAGAAATGAATTCAAAAGGGCACATTTCATATTATTCATTTGTACAGAGTAGCCAGACATGGGAAATCCATAGATAGAGAGTACATGAGTGGGGGCTGGGGATTTAGCTCAGCGGCACAGCTCCTGCCTGGCAAGCGCAAGGTCGTGAGTTCGATTCCCAGTCCTGGAAAAAAAAAAAAAAAAGAGAGAGAGTACATGAGTGGTTTCCAAGAGGAGGGTGACTGCTGCTGGTGTCAGGTTTCTTTTGGGGGTGATGGAAATGTTCTAAAACATTAATGAGGGTGGCACAACTTTGTCAATATACTGAAAGTCATTATATTGTATACTTTAAATGGGTAAATTTTCATGGTATAGAATTACATCTTAATAAGTTAACTTTTTAAATCTAAAACTACACATATATTCTGGGTCCCAATTCCAGAGATTCTGATTGAAAATCTAAAAGAAAACTTTAAAATGTGCATTTTTAACAAATGTTTCCCCACCCTCAGAAAAAATATTGAATTCTAAAGAAAAGTCAGCTAAAAGTTGGTGATATGGACCTCAGGGGGCTACTCTGAGACACAGGAAGCTTTATAAGAAACTGACACTAGAACCCCTACACTTTATGATGTTTGCAAAAATAGTAGTTTTTGTATCAGAAAAGGGGCTCACTCTAGTCCAGAAAAGAGCTGAGGAAAAGAAAAAGCTACAGCTTTCATAATGACACAGATAGCTTTTGGGGCCCTAGATTTCTTAGGAAGATGGAACTATAATTCAATCAATTCAAGTATTCATTCACTAAGAACTCATGTACAAAAACAATGCATATGGTCTAAATAGATTGTTTTGCACTGGAGGAGAATATATACTCTTAATTTCCCAGCTTTCACTTTGGTATAATTATGGTATAAAATAAAAATGACCATGGGCAAGGAATTATTATATTAGAGTAGAAAATGGCCCTCCTTTTTATCAGCTAGTATTGAATTCATTTAACCATTACAGAGAAAATTTGTAGGTACATAATACCAAGGTCCGTCTAGGAGAAGCTAGTTGCCATCTTGTGAATAACATGAAGTAGAGATTCTTGTGGTCAGGAACTGGGACATCTTGCTAACAGCTATCTTGCAAGCATATTTTTTAGCCCCAATCTGTCAGATAAATGTAGCCCCAACCAACAGCCTGACCAATTAAATTAGTGCTTCTTGGATTCTTGACTCTTAGAAACTACAGTAAGTCTCTGACTTACAAACATTCAAGATGAAAACTTTCATAGGTGTGCTGTGTGATATTCACAGGTGTATTGTGTAAGACTCACTTCGTTGAATTATGAATGAATTTGATTTATGAACATTCTCCAGGAATGGAACTCGTTCATAAGTTGAGGACTTACTGCATCTGAAATAAATATTTATTGCCTTCATGTGCTGAGTTTTGGAGTGATTACACTTTGTGCTTCTTTTTAGAAGCACTTTCATTTATACAGTAGCTTTAGATTCATAATGAAATTGAGAGAAAAGTATACAAATGCCTCCTGCTTCCACACATGTATCCTCCTCCATTATCAACACCCCTACCAGAAAAGGCCATTTGCTATAATAAATGAACTTACACTGATACATTACTGTCAGTCCCCCAACTGCATATATTTTGCTTAGCAGTAGCCAACCCATACACAAAGTTAATACTATATTGTTTTAATCAGTTGTTAACATACAATGCTTATCATCTGCCAAAGAAGCACCAAAATATGCAAAATAAGTAGTTTCTCAAAAAGTCAGAAAGTAGTACCCATAGAAAGAGGGAATAACATGGTTTGAAGAAGCTTGAATTCAATTCATCTTATATCTCTTGGTGTGTGACTTTGGACAAATTCCATGAACTGTCCTATTGACTAATATCTTAGTTATTTTTCTCATTGCTCAGACAAAGCACCCAACACCCAAAGTTAAGCAAGGAAAGGTTTACTTGGCTCAAAGTTTGTAGAGGTTTCAGTCCATAATCAGCTGGCTCCGAGGCAGGGTGGCACATGCAGAAGGGCAACAGTTCATGGACGCAGACAACGGCAAAAGCAACTGAACCTTAACATCATCTTTCTGCCCCCCTTTATGCTCTATCTAGGCTGCTGAGGTTAGGGCAGTGCCAAACCAATCACTAGACTGATCCAACAATCACCCCCCATTAATCCCAGAACATTTAATCCTAGCATTATACTACAAATCAATCACACATTCTAGTTTCAGCCACCTCTGAAAAAACCCTATCACTGCATGAGGCTTTGGGGAGACATTTAGACACAAACCATGACAACTAGGGACAATGCTTTTCTCATACGCCCTTTGCAAACTTTAAAGAAATCATCATATATATGAAGTATGCATAGAAAGTGTGCATACTTCAGATGTATCCTCCATCTGTTTGATTCTTGCAACTTCAATTTTGGACATGAGTGATTAATTCATAGTCACACTTTCCTTCAACAGAAATGATCCTTATTACAGATCATGAAATAAGACATATCAATTTGTCCTAATATTTTATGAAGGTGAATCTTAACTTTTATATGCATCATTTAAATTCTGTGAGAATGACAGAATCTTAACATGGAATACTGTTATGGTTTGTGTCTGGATGTCCCCCCAAAGCCTCATGCAGTCATGGGGTGGGCTTCTAGAGTTTTTGATTGATCGATCCAATGCTCAGATTATGAACATGAGTGCTACACCCACCCAGGCCAAGCAGTCTGCATACAATATAAGGGAAGGAAAGAGGCTTGCTGCTGCTCCTCCCTTTTTTGCTCTTGCTGGCTTTGCTGTTCTCTGCTGCCATGAACTGTTGTCCTCTTACTATGTGCCACTCTGCCTTGGAGCCAGCCAAGTATGAACTGAAACCTCCACAAATTGTGAGCTAAATAAACCTTTCCTTCCTTCCTTAAATTTAGGCATTGGATATTTTGTCTCAGCAATGACAGAAAAGTAACCAAGACAAATACATAGCTATTCATTAATCATAGGCAAATAGTGCGAATAAATAACATTAAACTTATCTCCTTAAAATATCAACTGTTGTTGCAGTTCATTGTCGGAGATGACCAGATTTAAAGGGACTATTCCATACGCTCAAGGATAGACAGCCTTTGTGGTCCTATTCATACAATCACACAATGAGCAAGGCCAATGCTTTCCCATACAGAGAAGAGTAAAATTAAGAAGTTTGAAAGTTTAAGAGAGAAAAAGGTTCTTTTTTATTGGTTTTGGAAAAGGTCATTCTTGTAGCATATTTAAGTTATAAAATTTTAAAAATGTTCATTAGAATTGAAGAAAAAACTTAGCAAATAAGTATTCTAATTTTCTGCCATAAGAAAGGATTCCCGATAGTTCTCAGGGTTGTTGGTTCCTTCCTCCCACCCAACCAAGCTGCCTGTCTGCTCCTCAGTGTGTTTGTGTAGGATGCTGCCAAGCCCAGCCACAGTGAGAGACAAGTGCCATCTGCCTCACCAGCTCTACCACTCCCCTCTTGACACATCCAATGCTGCTGAGATGATGAAGATTCCAGTGGCTCAACAGTACTCAAGGTTGTTACTGGCCCATCTGCTCAGCCGCATGGTCACTTCTACCGAATGTGAGGAAGGATGGGAAGGCCTCATAAAGAGGACCCACATACTATTAAACCAGTCAACTTCATAATAGTTAGGTTTGAAGACCATTTGCTTCTTATTAAGAGGACACATACTTATTGTGAAATTAATATTATTGAGTTTAGAAATAAATATAAATAATCTGCTGAATGTTAAATTTTTTCCCTAGCTGTACATTCCTGAGATACACATATCACTTGCACATTTCCTGAAGTTTCTATTCAAAGATAGCCTTTTCAGTGTTCCTTTCCCAGACCAACCTGTTGAAAATAATATACATGTGCCATGGGGATGTACTACACTTTCCTTTCTTTATTTTAGTCCATAATACTTATCACCATATAATATGCTACCTAATTTACCAATGTGTTTGACATCTAGCTCCCTCCAGTACAATATAGAGCCCATAAGATATTTGCAATACCTAAATAGAACCCAACAGAATGAGCACTTACTAGATGTTCCTGAAGAGCTACTAGTATGTTCTCTAATTTTCACAGACAAGCACAGTGTATGCTAAAACTATTTTATTTTTTAATTTAAGACCATAGTTTTGTCTCCACCTCCTAACTTTACTGCATTCCCCTATAAATACTAAACTTGAACCAGTGCTAAACTTGGAGGAAAAAATGCAATAAATATTTAAAATATTGATCAATTAATTAATCATTGATTTGACTAGAGACATATAAGTGACTAGGGTATAGAAAGGAATTAAACCTACCACCTGTGTTGAAAATATCATAATAATATTATTCATATGTTCACTGGACAAATATTTATTAAGAAGCTTCTGTCTTTGCTTTCACAAAAGGCTCTGTCAGAGTGAGCCTGAGCAATGCAAATATCTGCACTCAGCGTAGGCATTTGAGGATGCAGCTAGAATCTGTGAATTTGCTTCTCTACAATGTTCCTGAAGCAATAAAATATAAGTTTAAATATATAATGAGCTGCCTAAGGATCTGGCACAATTATATGTCCTATTCTCTTAAATCAACTGCTTTGCAATGGCAGATAGCTCCCCTGATTTATACAAGGAATATTTTAGGACTCTATTTGAAATGCAGAAATACTTTAAAAGCTCAGCAGCAAGAATGGACTTATAGGAGGAAAAAAGAGATAACAGAAACTGGAGCATTGCTTCAAAATTGGACTCAGAAAAGGCAGGTTGAGGAGGAAAACATAAAGACAGAAGAATCTCTGAGACCCAGCATTAAAAAATCGCTTCAGAAATACTGTCATTCTCATGTCTCTGGAGATGCCATTGAGTACGTTTCTTTGCAAGAGCGCAAAATGATTTGATTAACTTACACGAACTGGCCCAGATTTCAGAAGGTGCCTAACGGAGCTTCTGAGCAGTGCCCTAAGCAGTGGAGGAATCTAATTCATGGTGTTGTGATAGAGGACTTTTAACATGTTCCCATGGTTAAGCATATGTAACATGTGTGTTATATGGAGCCAAAGATTTCCTGAAGATAGAAATGTATTCTTTCATTTAACAAATGTTTATCAAGCACCTTCCTCAGTAATCCTTGGGGATATAGTGGTGACAAATCAGACAATCTTCCAAACTTCAGAGAGCTGACATTTCAGATGGAAAGGAAAATCTAAACTAAACAATAACAGTAATAATAAGATGAGTATAATTGTGTTGAGTGCTGCAAAAGAAATATATAGCCTGCTGAGAGAAAGTATAAAGAAAAAGGGCCACTCTAAGGAGAAGACTCAGGAGCTGACTTTGAAATTGTACTTGAAGAATAAATTAGCATCCAAAGAACCACAAAGGATTCCAAGCAGAGGGACAGTAAATGCAAGGCCTAGAGTTAGGAAAGGGCTTACGCTCTGCAACAGACAGGAAGCTTGTTCAGCTTGAATAAGGTCAGGAATTGTATGTGGTTGAAGGCTGCACAGGAGCCAGCTCACATAGAACAGCGTGGGCAAGGTGAGGAAGACAGGATTTTAATTTAAGTGCAGTGGGAAATATTCTCTTCCTCGGACTTCCATTTAGGCTGTGTTTTCAGTAAGGAAAAATGAAAACTTCCAGTGGCAAATGCCTAGAAACACTGGATGAAGTGACCAATGATTTGTCCACAAAACTAAGTACAGAGCTGAAATATAAATATATGTATATATATGAGATGAGGGTGATTCCCAGGTGCCAGGGGTGAAAGGGTGGATATTGATAGAGAACATAGGAAAGCATTCTGGATGCTTGAAAAGTTTTACATTTTCATCAGATCTCATAGTTAGATAAGAGGATATGTATATAAAAACTATATACATGCTTATGATTTGTGCACTTACCTTGTGTATTTAATACATCAATTAAATTGCCAAAATAAATAAAAGCAACCAAAGAGAAAAAACAAAGACAACAATTAGAAAGACAATAGAATTTCCAGCTGCAACAATAGAAGCTAGCATCCAAGGACACTATTAACCCATGGTAGGGAAAAGATCTTTCTCCACATCTGGATCCCATGAAGTCAGTATTCAAAATGTATGAACAAAATAAAGACATTTTTAGACAAAAACAAAGACTCACACATTCTCACTGTAGACAGACTGAAAGGGGAAGCTGTACTTTATAGAAAGCAGTGGAGAGGAAGAAATGACCAGTGACAAATATATGACAGGTACCCCTGATTTCCAATCCAATGCTTGGGAACTAACAAATTACAGGATGGGGTAGGCTTCTTTGTCTGTATTTTTAGATAAAATTTTTCTGTGCCTTTATTTTTTCAACCATAAAATGGAGATAATTATACATTATATGTTTAATAATTGTGAAGATGAGACAGAAGAGCATGCATACAAGAGAGAGAGACAGAGATAGATAGAGACAGACAGAGACAGAGACAGAGAACATTGTTCATATCCTTGAAGCAATGCCTGAAGATGCTGGGCTATTTTCATAGCATATTAGATAGTCAAATTCTTTCCAAGCTGTATTTGTGGACCACCACAAAAAAGTCTTAGAAAAGTGTCTTACTGTTTCCTTTATATCACAAATAACTTATTTTCCTTAAATGTTCCTCTCTCTCTCTCTCTCTCTCTCTCTCTCTCTCTCTCTCTCTCTCTCTCTCTCTCTCTCCTTCTCTCTCTTTCTCCCTCTCTACCATGCTGGAAAACAAACCCAGGGCTTCATGCATGTTAGATAAGCATACTATAGCTGCACCATGTCCCCAGTCTAAAACTATTTTATTTTTTAATTTAAAATCTTCTGATTTTTTGAGACAGGGTCTCACTATAGTTCATGCTGATTTTGAACTTACTATGAAGCCTAGACTGGCCCAGAACTCTCAGCGATCCTCCCACCTCAGCCTCAGGAGTGCTGGGATTACAGGCATGCATCACCACGTTGGCCAAGTCTTTTACATATTCATTTAACTATTTAGGAAAATAATAACAGGAATCCACTGCTTTATTTTTAAATGGTCATTCTAGCTTTTGTATGGATAAAAAGTGGAGGGGATAAAAACAGAAACAAGGAAGCCACCTATAATGTATTTCAGTAAGATATGGAGGAACTAATAGTGTCCTAAACTGGACAAAAATCATTTTAGGAGAAAACATAGAAATATACTAAAAGATTTATTAGACTGTAAAAATTGGCAATTAAGGAGCTACTAGGATCCTGGGTGATGGGTGCAACCCTGTGATTCCAGTATTCCAGGGGCTAAGGCAAGAGGATCTCGAGTATAAATTCTGCCTGGTCAATTTAGTAGGACCCTGTCTGAAAATAAAAGAGGGGCTGGAAATATAGCTAACTGATACGGCACTTGCCTGTCTGCACAAGGCGCTGGTTTTAATCCCTAATACCGTAAATAAATAAATACCAGAAACATTGAAGAAAAAGTTAATCCAAACAAGAGAAAAACATTTTTCAACACTGTATTATCTTTCATTTATGCAGTACTTTTAGGGACCCCAGATTTCTATCCAAACTTATCTCCAGCTCTACAATTTCAGACCATATAATTTTATTAGGGTCTTTGATTATAGAATTGCATCTGCTTAAATTTTCTGCTCCTTCTTCTTAGCATGAAATTTTATGCATACTGCAAAGACTTGGTCAGATACTATCTTCTCTGCCCCAGGTTTCCTGCAGTTGGATCAATATTTCTTTCCCTTCTTTTCCAAACGCTCTGTGTCTATTCATAGGTTTTTCCTTATGCTAGGCTGCTTTGTTTTGTAGTTAACTGCATGATCAGATTTGCTGGATCACAAAACCCTGAAAATGAATAAGGATGTCACATTCAATATGCATCCCTCACATCCTCCCTCGGAATAGCCCTAAAAAATATTAAAGGAATTGAAGTAGAAATGAAAGGGAGTTATCATCACTGAACTATTTGAAAAATGAGGCCTCTGAAAAAGAAAGGCGTGAGATTACCATCAGCCATCAGGAGTGAGACTTCCATACCCAGGAGCTACATGAGGTGCCTCTGATTGCATTATCCCAAGAAGTTTGCCTTTTGTGTTCTAGTCTCGATTTCTGAAATAGTTCTTTACCACTAGAAATACATTCCTATTCCCAAGTACCGAAGAAGTAGAGAGGTAGGGAAACAATAAAAACCTGAAAGCAGTAAATTTTCAACTGCTTTAGGCACCTCAGTTTGGAGCCGTTTTTCTTATTTAACAGGAAAATATTTTCATTCTTTAGCATTTTGGTAGTTTGCCATCTATTCTTGCATGTTTATGCTTGGCAAAGTTTTGCCCTTCATGGAAATAAACATTATGAATTGGAAGCAGTATCCTGGAGTAAATGAAGAAGGTTCAACTCAAAGACAAAATGAAACAAAATGGAAACTGGTCTTCTCACACAGAAGCTCTTTTAACTGCGTTTTGAATCGCTAAAGTTATGTGATAGTTTTCAGAGTTTACCTAAGTGTGCCTGTGGGTGATGGGCTCAGGACAGGTTGCCAGGTTCTTGTGTGTAGTGAACAAAGAACTGGACATGGCACTCCATGGCAAGAGAACAGCAGCAAAGTTTTTCAAGGCAAAAGTGCCCTCAGCGTGAGCTAGCTTGTGGGCACAAAAGGAAAACAGCACAGGCAGTGAGGGCACAGGGTGTGGGCATTTTATTTGCTTCTTTTCTTTTTCTGTATCAGGAATTGAACTCATGACTTTGCGCTTGCCAGGCAGGCTCTGTGCCGCTGCGCTATACCCCTGGCACAAGTGTAGGCATTTTAAATGTCCCTCTTCTAGGGTGCCTCTCACTGGGGCCTTTAAATTTGGTTGACAATAGGATTGACAGGGTACCGAGTGTAAAGGCCTCACAAAGGACATGCATCGCCTCACAAAGAACATGAGAAAGAAAGATTATTGATTACCCTATTCTCCCACCTGCTTCGTTCCGCATTCTAGCCACTCCTCGAAACTCCCTGAGACGTATAGTTCCCTTCTTGTAAGCTTCCTAAAGTTTCTATAGTTTCTGGGAAGACTGCTTCACAAAGAGTTCGCTTGCGAAGCAGGATGTGGTTTTTTGGCTTAAAAAGCTGCTCTCACACCTGGTTTGCTGCTGACCTGATCCTACCCTGCGTGGAGGCTCTCAATCAGTCGCTGGCCAGCTAACAAAGGCTCATTCTAAAATCTCAATTGGCGATCCGTGTGTTCCGGTGTTTGTCGGTCAGTACCTTGACTCGGTTCTGAGTCCAGAACACCGAGTCATGTTAGTTGCATCTATTGTGCCCACTCTTTCTCATAATTCACTGTGTTAAAATTTTTTGTATAAAATGCAGTCCATATGCATGAACCTTCATGAGTTCCAGATAAAGACAGGTTGCTGCAGGTCATGCAGGGGAGTCTGGTGCACGTAAGTCCTGGTTTGGAATTTTGGATTTGTCCAGTGTGGACTCAGTGGTCTCTATTTTTGTATCTCTGTCTCTGAGATAGGAAGGTAGGGTGTGGCTAAGACTGGATGAGGAAGTAGGCATATCTATTAATCCCAGGACATATGGAGAAACAATCTCCAAGCCTTGCACATGGACTTCTCTGAAGAACTCGAGCAGGTTTTTGATAGGATGACCTGAACGAGATACTGGCATGGGAAATGTGAAAGAGGGCCAGTCACCTTTAAGTGTGTGCTCTCGTGTTTCCTCCCAATAGTCCACTCTGTGCTGTAGGGTGTATTTTTCTCTTCCTTTCTCCTACTTTTACTTGGCCCAAAGTCACTCTATAGAGCTTGCTTTTTCCTACCTTTAGTAAATGTGATGCATATTTCAATCAATTATCTGGGACACAAAGAACCTAGAAATCACCTCTAGAAGGAGATGCCCACACCATGAAGCCTGATAACACCTCTATGTGGTAAGCCTTAGGACAAGGGAGGTAATCCTTTGGCATTATGTAGACCTAGGTGAGTAGAGGGAAGCAGTACAGGGCCCCCAGCTGTACTACCTGTAGTATTAAGAGGTTGAAGCAAACTGGATTGAATGCAGCAAACCTATTCACTAGTATTCATGCCCTGGCACAAGGACTGTTTTGAGACCAGCCTATAAAAGCTAGATAAAGGCTCCCTTCCAAGGGGCTGTCACTGCTAAATTATGAGGTTAAAGGTGAAAGAGCTTTTTCCCAAATAGCACAAGCAAAATTTTTGCAAATTCCCAAATTGAAAAGTTTGGGAAAGCCCTCTGCTTTCCTACAGATTTCTGTTCTTTAACACATTTAGGACTTCATCGCCTACTCAGCTGACAACACAGGAGGCCAAAATCTATAGCCTCAAGTCATGAAAAGCTTAGTTTTCATACCATGTGAAGGAGTGTCGCAGATACACAATACATACCAGTGAAAGTCAGAACCAAAGTACTGGACTTCTTTTCTTTGAGGTTTAAAAATTGCAAATGTCCCCTCCTTATATGGTTTCCTATGGATGTCAGGTGCCGCGTGGCTGAGGGCCATATCCCAAGCCAGGACAACCTGAGCTCCTCCGAATGGTAAATCAAATCTCTACTTCTCCTCATTTATAAAATGGGAGTTCATAAATGTCATTCACAATGTAGCTGTTGATTAAAACATGTTAAATGAACTACTCATAGGGTCAAATGGGTAAGGAAGTGCTTGCCAAAAGTATGTGCTTTCCCTGTAACAGCCACAGAAAGAAATGATTGGGCAGAGCTAAAGGGTAGACTAATCAGATGCACAAGGCAATGAACTCTAAAGTCTAAAATAACTTTACAGAAAAACTAGACACCTGCCATCTCAGCTACTCAGGAAGCTAAGAGAGCTGGGCAGTTTAGTAATATAAAAAATAAATTATAAAATGACATAATTCTACATTTATTTGGCAAAATGTAAAAACTTGAGATTAGTTACATCACTGGGCTAAAATACTCAATGGCCAAAACTTAAAGGAACATATTTATGTCAGCTCATGGTTCTGAGGGTTCGGTCCATGGTTAGCTTCTTGCAAAGAAGAAACAGCGTAGCGGAAGGGTACAACAGATGAAAGCAAGAATGAATGAGAATAAATCCAGTAACAAGAAAAGATGCTGTCGGGTTATACCCACAGAGACTCACCTCCTTCAACCAGGCTGTACCTCACAACACATTCAGCTGTGAACCCATCAATGGTTTAACCCACTGATGAGTATAGCACCCTCAAGATCTAATCACCTTCCAGAAGCCCCACCCCAAAACACACGAGACTTTTGGGGGATATTTTAGATCTGCTGTACTTTGGATCTGACATGTTCCTCAAAATCCCATGTGTTAAATGCTTAATCCCCATCTTGATGCTATTGGCAGGTGGTGGAAACTCTGAGCTAGTAAGGGGGGCCTTTGGCATTGGATACATGCCCATGAAAAGAACCATGGGATCCCACTCTTTTTCTCTCCCCTATTCACATCCCATCCAGGCAGTGTAGACCCTTACTCAGTCACACACTCCCTACCATGATGTGCTGCCTCACCACAGGCCCAAAGCAATGGGAACACTGACCATACACTGAAACCTGCAAAACTGAGCTGAAATCAATGCTTTCTTTACAAGTTAGTTATCTCCAGCATTCCTTACTGTGATGGAAAGCTGACTAACATTTGCACACAATGCATGTTTTAAATTTGAATATCAACATTTATATAATATTTGTTATATATAACCTCCTGGAGTCCTCCCAAGGAGGATGGATTTGGTAACAGGTAGATTTTTTTCCCTTTGTCGAATGTGCATGGATTAATTACATAGTGAATTCCTAATTTACAAATGACTTCTGCTCTGGGAGAACATTCATAAACTGGATTCATTCATAAGTCTGACAAAATGAGTATTATACACCTTTGACACAAAGATACAATGTAAAGCATAAAAAAGCCAAAGAGACACAGACAAATACAGTAACTCCATGATGGTACTGTACTACTGTACTCTACCACACTGTAGTAAGCACACAGCAGCACAACTGTGACAATGTCCAGCAGACATGTGAGTTACTTCTGTGATTTGCTCACAGCTACAAATGTTCATAATGCAAGGTCCATTTATAGCTATTCAAGTTTGCAACCTGAATGTTCATAAATCAGGGACTTACTGAATCAATTAGTGGCTGGCAATATAAAAGCATAGAAATAGAAGCTAGAAAAAGGTAAATTGCTCTGAATAAAAAGAGTGATTGACAGCCAGGCTGGTGACTCAGGCCTATAAAACCAACATTCTGGGAAGCTGAGATATAAGGATCACAAGTTAGTTCAAGGCCGTCCTGGGAAACTTAGAGATTTACCAAGACCTTGTCTCAAAAATTAAACAAAAAAGGCTGGCGGGGTAGCTCAGTGTGAAGACCCTCAATCTCCAGTGCTGAAGAGAAGCAGAAACAAAAGCACCAGTAGAAGATGGAGGAGGTAGGGAAAAAAGGAGGAGGAAGGGAAAGGAAATGGGGGAAAGGGAAAGGAGGGAGATAGAGCTGGAGAGGGAGAATTCAGGAAGAGTGAATCAGAAATGTCAGGCTGGGGGAGAAAGTAAGAGAAAGAAAGAGAAATAAAAATGAAGAGACAGCATATAAGGCAGTAGGATCAAGAAGGGACAATAGGAAGTAGTGAGGTAGGCAGTGGAAATCTCTGGAAATGCTAGTCCAAGATATGCACATCCTCCCTATTCTCCCCTATGGAACTTTAATGAAATCCTATATTGCTCATTAATATATTTAGGCACGTACATGCTGTTCTTGGGGAGTTTGAGACAGACAGAGAGGGATCAATAATGGATTATAAATATAGAGGTATACTACATTTCCATCAATAAAAATTGTTTCATACCACATCTATTAAATAAGTACTTTAAGTTTGTGGGTTACCACACTGCCTGAGTTAGTGTTTGAGGAGCAAGAAGAACCAGATTAATAAAGCACAGAAAGCCACTCAGAGGCCAGACATGTGTCAAGAAAAGAGAGAGCTGAGAGATGAGTAACCTTCTGTCTGCAAGGATGAACCACGACAGAGATTGCCAACTTACTTTTACAAGGAGGGATGCAAGCACATTTTCACAAAAACCTTGCACAACAGGTGCACCCCTGTGTCATAAGAGGAAAGCATTTCAGAAAGGTGGCGAAAGTTACTATCAGTGTCAAATTCTACAGTGAATACAATGCAGGGCACAAGACACATGTCTGTTTGGTGGCCAAAAAATCTATCTTAGGGAAAAAATGAGACCACATGTGATATCACAGATTAACCAGGAGACCAATTTACAAGGAATTGGGAAGAGTCAGAAAAGGGCTATTTGAGGCTTTTCCCCTCACACTATATAACGTCTTAGGTGAATTCATGTATTTGAGGTATTAGTTATCTTCTAAGTGATTCTCCACCCCAAGTCGATCATTCCAGCCCAGACATCTTTCTTTTCCTCCTGCTTTCTCTTCTCCTTTCCCCTTTCCCCCCTGTGACTCTGCCTCCCCTTCCTCCTTCTCCTATCAAGCCTCAGAACACTTTTCTCACATCCTGTCAGATATTGGCCCTGACGTGTCCTACAAGACTTCGCGTTTCACTGCATCCAACGTGGAACTGGGATCTTTCTCCAAAACCACTCTTCCTTTTACTTTCTCTTTCAGTCTCCTGTAATATGAACACCTGAGAGTAGCCTGGATTTCTCCTCTCTGTTCGCACTTTTACTTCCCTTTTTCTAAAACTGCAAACCAAAGGCTACTGGTTCTTGTAACTCCTTGATAGCTCTTTAATCCATCATCTCCCTTCCATTCTCCATTCAGTTGCTGTTTAAATTAGGTCTTTATTTCCTACCCATATTAATCCACAATTTCCCTGCTGGTCCTCTGTCCACCCTGGCACTGCTCTACAACACTGCCCTAGGCAGCTTTCTGAAACATAGATCTAACCATCCCAATAGCTTAGATTCAAGTTCTTTCTTTAGCATCAATAATTAACGAAGATATAAGATGTGAAAAAAACCACCTCATCTCTGTGCTTTAATTTTCCTTCTGTACAAAGAGGATCCTGCTGAATTTCTTTATCTACAGCAAAGGATTTCTATAATGATTAATTCAACAGTGCTTTCTCAAAACTAAGTTTTAAGGATTGTAAATGTCACAGGAACAAGTCTATGATATAAAGTCTATGATATAAAGCCAAGTTTTAAACTTTTAAATAACAGAACAGTAAATTATGTTTTATAGTATGATATCATCAATGTAAAATGGCTAGTAAAATCCTAGAGGGAAATAAGCTAAAATTTTAATGGCATTTGTTTCTTAATGATTTAATTACAGTCAACTATTATTTTTTCATACTATGTTTTGTGTTTCTCACAATGAGCATATAATTCACCTCCAATAGACGGAAACTATTCAACTTTTTTAAACCAGAGCTATGTGAAAGAGGCACTAATACAAAAGAGAATTCCCAATAGTTAAAGTTGCTGTCACCATCAAGACAAAAGCTGCTAGACTGGGTGACTTCCTGAACTACTGTGAGGAATGGATTTTCTCTTTGTGTTTCTCCCAGGTCAGTGCCTAAGACATTACCAAGGATAGTTGTGAATCACCTCCACTCTACCTGGCTTTGGAGGATAAAAGCAATCCAGAAGCTGACAGTTAATTAAAAGAGGCTGTCACAGAGCTAATGGGTCCATACTAGTTGGTAACAACTGTAGCTCTTTTGGGGCCTCAGAAAAAGATTCCAGATACTAAATCATGCACTAAATAAGGTAAAATTTATACATGTATCATAACAAAACTGCTACGTAAAAGTTCAGTCAATAATGTCCTCTACAATTGTATATATGCCATCCAAAGGAAGTAGAAGACTAACCCCCAAAAAGAAGTCATTAATAGACAGTCATTTTCCTTTCTTAACAGCTTGGTTTTCATTAAAGAAGCATTTTCTATCCATCTATATTTTCAGTGTCTTGGAATATCTCTTTCAAAGGGAAATTTTCTTTAAGTATTTCTACCTTGGAGAAGAGAGCCATGCTAATTACAGGGCAAAATATATTCCCATTGTTTAGTTTAGTCTGCTATGAAATTTGCTCAAATATCTTCTATCTTCTGAGATTCTGTTTATCACAGGAGGACCTGAATACCTACCCTGACTCTCCAACATGCTTTCATTTCTTGTATAAAAGTTCTAATTATAAACATTGTTATGGAGATTTTAAAAGCTGGAGTAAAAATAGAAGCAAAATACACTTTCTGTGGGATCTGAAATTAAGACACTTGGAAAACAACTAAGAGAAGAGAAAAAGTAGAGTTTCCAGCATCAAGAAATAACAAAATGAAAACTAGAAACTACAGAAAAATGAAAAAAAAAAATAAACAACAACAACAACAACACAGAGAAAAGGGCAAAGAAGTCTAGACTGCCAACCTCAGCTCCCAGGGAGAGGGGCCTCTTTCTGCAAATACAAGGTAAGAGAGGAGACTGGGAACACACAGGAAAAAACAGCAGACTGCCAATATTAGCCCCAAGAAAAGCCTGTGGCTATTGTGGGCTACAAATCCAGTGTGAAGTTTTACTGTGAAAGTGACTCCTTCCAAATAGCAGGCTAGATTTGGAGAAGAAATTCATGTAGCATCCACCACATTTGGAAATGATACAATCATAAGCCGTTTTAGGAAGGAGTTCATTGTTTCAGACTGAGCTATTGCAGGAATCAGAACAGCTTTATTTCAGGGTTTCTAGTGTCACTGTGCCACAGTGACTGGGCAGGAGACAACCACAAGAGACAGCCATGGAGAAGGAGCAGGCTAGTCACAGACCCCTTGGGAAGGTTAAGTAGCAGCAAGCTTAGGCTGTGCACACAGGGATCTCACCCTTTGTGGCAAGAAGCCAGGTCAGTTGTGTGGTCTCCTAAGGTGTCTGAGTCGGAAGTTCCTGACATTAAATTCAAAGGACTGCTTGTTCCCCTCACCGCATACTTCCAACACAGATCTCAGCAGTCTGTTGCTTTCCCCATCTGCCAGCATGATCAGAAATACTTCTCAGCTTGGACAATTGCCACATCCTGGGGTGCACACACAAAGGGGTCTCTGTAGCGGGGGAGGTACCTCAGGAGTCCACAGGTCACAAAGGTAATCAGGGATAGCAGTAACTCCAGGTACGCAGAAGGGCACAAACAGTAACATCTGCTGGAATGAACAAAGCAGACAGTGCAATACTGACTGACCACACTCCAGCAGGAAAGGCGGGCAGGGCACAGGATTTACACATCAGTAAGTGGGCGCACAAACAAAACAGGCTCAGGTGGTGACCCATTACCCTCCCATATCTGGTGGGTTCAACACCAAAGGCCCTGGAATCACTCAGCCAAATGTGAGAAATATTTTGAACTCATTTCCCTTTATATGTCATGTTGGGGGCAGGTTCATTTCTTTTTTTTTATCTTTTTCTTTTTGTTTTTACTGTTTTTTCTTACTTTTAAATTTTTCTTGTCTTTCTAAGTTACTTTTATCTAATTCTACTTTTTTTTATTCTTTAAGTAGATGCTATCTCACTTTTCATCTGCCATTTTAAAAAAAATTTTACTACTTTCATTTTCTTTTCCCCCATCCCATCCATTTTCATTATCATTGCAGTTAAACTTCATGAATTTTTATTTATGTTATTCTTGTTGAATTCTTTTGTATTATTAATGGTTGTCTTAGTTACATTCTCATTTTTTGGATGAAATAACTGACACACACAGTTAAAGGAAGAAAATTTATTTTAGCTTCTTTGGTGGAGGTATCCATAGTCAGCTGGCTCCCAGGAAGGGTAACATGGCAGAATGGAATGGCAGTCAGGAAGTGGCCTTTCCTTTATTTCCCTCCTTTTTATTCCATCCAGGCTACAAGCCTATCATTGGTACCATCCCCAACCCGGGATGGTCTTCCCTCCTTAGTAAGTCCATCACCCACACCCAGAACTGAACCAATCATTGGTCTAATCCAGATCATACACCCATAATCCAGTCACTTCTAAAAGCCCCTCCTGTGAGCACATGAGGTTTTGGCAAGCATCATGACATAAACAGTGACAATGGTGACATAGATGCTTTCAGCTGATATTTACCATATATCAATATTTGGTTTGTCTTTGTATTTATATTAGTATTATTACAGATATCTTTTCTATTGTTAAGGATGGTATAATTATAGCTAACATCAGTTCTTATGTCAATAGTCCGCTGGCCTTTGACTCTATTGTTGATTTCTTTTCTATTTTAATGATGACATACTAGTTGCTTTTAATCAGCTTTTACTATATGCTAATATCTGGTTTGTCTTTGTGTCATCAACTGCAGGTCCTCTTCTCCCATCTCTGTGGTGTTGAAGATCAAGTCCCCAGAAAAAGGATGGACATGAAGATGATCGTTAAATATTATGCTGAATAGTTTGAAGAGGATTATAGACATCTGAACTTAATCAAACTCAAGGAGGAGGAACAAAGAGGCAAATATAAAAAATATTCCACAATAGTGTCAGAGTTTCTCTAGCCTAACTGATCAGCCCACAGCATCAAAACAACAGATACACGACAAAGCAAAATAATAAGATGACCCTAAAACCTCTAGATCCCCAAAAGCTAATCTCATGGGCAATGAAGTAGAGGATGCTATAGGCAAAGAACTAAAAAAATCAAGTGGTCAAAATGTCTGAAGATATTAAAAAAGAAAATATATGCAAATGTATAAGATGTTCAATGAGCTCAAAGAGAACTTAATTAAACAAACAAAGCATTTTACCAATAAAATGTTTGATGAGCCTCAAGAAGAAACAGTAAACCAATTAAGTTAAAAAAGACAATATAAGACATGACTGGCCACCTTGGAAAAGAATTAAAAAGTATGTAAAGAAATAATACAACAACCATTGTTAATTTCCTACCACTTTGTCTGTAACTCTGTATTACTTGTATTGTTCTTAAGCTATTTTGTAAATGGATGTCAGCATGTTAATATGTTTTCCTTCTTTTATTTTTAAAATAAATTTTAAAAAGAAAAAGTAAAGAGGGCTGGGGATTTAGCTCAGCGGCAAAGCACCTGCCTGGCAAGCACAAGGTCGTGAGTTCAGTTCCTGGTACCGGAGAAAAACAAAAAAAGTAAAGAAAAGCAGCATGTTTGCAAGCTGGTGACTATATTCTGCTCTTATCTCTCCATAGCTTTTGACCTGCATTATCTACCTAAACACCGTGTTCCTATAGGTTTTGCCTGCTTTCATCCTTCACTGAAACACTGAGTTCATTTAGCAAATTCTTACAAACATGAGCAATCTTTAGTAAACACCATCTTCTCACCCATCTTTTTATTGCTATGGATTTTTGCTGCAATACATAAGATAGTAAAGTATAAGGGGAAATCTAAGGTTAATTTCATGTTTTCTTCCAAGAACAAATTCCCAGATAGTCCCTCAACACTTCTGCTCCATCCTCTTATCCAGACAACAATTCCTCCTTTTTTCTGCGTTCTTCTTTATACACAGCTTAATAACACACCCTCTTGCATTGTATCTGTTCACCTATCATCCACAGTAGCTACGAAGCAGGTGCTAAGCAGGACTGGTTCTCTTGCTTCTGTAAACCGACACACCATATGGTATCATCCATTAAAGATAATTAATAAGCATTTTTGAAACAATTGTACCTAAGAGATATGTCTTTTTACACACACAGTGTAATACAGAAAAACCCTATATAAAGCCTAAAATTGATGAATAGAGAAGTTTTACCAATAGATATGATTACACTAACTCAGACATCCAGTGGGTAGTTGCCTGAACTGACTGCACACTGAAAAATTTCAGTTTGCTTTTTGAGTGACAGAATGTGATGGTGTCAGGCAGCAAACTCCATTCATTAGTGATACAGAATCCTAACACCATGGAAACTGATATGAGAGGACCTTGCTTTCTGTTGGGAAGGGCAATTCAAATAACACCAGCTATTACTATATAGGATGATGCTTCTGCTCATTCCTATAAAACTATGAACACTAAATCATCCCTCAGTTCCTTCTTTAAGAAGCTGTGGGTAGCTCACTGGAAACCTTCTTACCAATGAGTAGCCAACTATGAGACTCTAATACCATAAGCAACAAATGAACATCTTCTAAGTAGCTGCAAGTGAAGTAAAGATCTGTGGGAACAAGAAAGAAGAGCAGGAGAAACGCTTTCTGGTTTTATTGCAACACAATCCTGTGCACAGTATTGTAATGAATACTGAGAAAAAATATATCAGATAAAATAGTTCCTAAGCTATTTTCAAGAGTAGGGCTGCTCTTGAAGATTAAGGGCATATAATTAATAGGACAGTTGTTATAATCAATAATTCCACGAGAAAAGAGATGACAGTGGATGTTTAATCAGTTTTAGGGACCTGTAATTTTCATTGTGATGATGCAAACTTGAACCACTGCTAATTTTCTTCAGAAACAGAAGGTGTAGAGCTAAATAATGTTTTAAGTGTTTATCTAGTTCAAACCTATAATTTTGAACCAAAACCTAGTAGATTAATGTTTTCAAACTCATGTGTAGCTTATGTTTAGATCTGTATTTATCTATCTGCACTTTTTTTTTTTTTTTTTTTTAAGGA
>NW_004955409.1:34961841-35073772 GCF_000276665.1 Chinchilla lanigera
ATTTGTTTGTAGGTATTTTTTAATTTCCTCTTGAATTTCTTCTGTGACCCATTGGTTGTTCAGGAGGTTGTTGTTTAATTTCCAAGTGTTTATGGAGTTTTTGGAGTTCCTTCTGTCATTAATTTCCAATTTCATTGCACTATGGTCAGTCTATCTGCACTTTAAAATGTTGCAAAAAAGATTTAGGGTAACTTTCCTAAAATACACTAAGTCAACCAAAGGAAATGTACAACCTATTAAGATTAAAGAGGGAAGGGAAAGTTAAGAGCGTGATCAGTGTGCCAGGAAGCCCTAAAGACTGGTGGGCAGCTAAACTGCTCCCAAGTTTTCTAATAGCCAATCAAATAGAGAAAGAAGCCCAACCTTCTTCATGGCTTTGGGTCTATAAATTAGGAACACATGAACTACTTGGAAAGTTATTAATGCTACATCAAAATCACAGAACAATCTTCCCTATGTTCTTATAGAGAAAGCTATAGATGTCACAGAGTTCTCAGTGTCACCTGGTTCTCTATGATAACATCTCCATATAAAATGATGACGTCACACTGGAAAGCAGTTCATGAAAATGACTCTTGGCGGGGTTAAGATGTTCCAGGAACGTATCTCAATACAAAGAAAAGCAGAAAGCAATAGATGGACTGAATGCCTCGGTGGCAAACATCAATACCAAACATCTTTCTCAAACATCATGGTGATAGATGCTGGGTGGCTATGACTTAGTACTGAGGTTGCCCCATCTTCGCTGTAACTTCTTGCAACATAGGACTCCATTTTCAAACACCATCTTAAAGCATTCCCTGATATCTCCTACTCTTTTCCTACCCAATCAACATGTTTATTAGTTTTGCCTCTTAAATATCTCAGAACCAACCATTTCCTTCTCTACTGAATTTCTACACCAACCTGTCATCATTTCACTTACCATGAAATCCCCTGAAGCTACTTTTGTGCTCCTTTAGTCATGGTCCACACAGAGATCTTGTGACCTTTCCAAACACAAGTTTGATAATCTCTCTTCTGCTTAAAACCTTTCAGTTTTTCTCTGGGGCTCTCAAAATAGAATTCCAAGTCCTTACCAGCAGAACAGGAATTTCTTTGTTTAGTCCCTATGTGTCCTCATCCTTAGATAGTGCTCAAGGACACAGATCTTTAGCCATTTCAGTGGGCACTTCACCTTCACCATTCATTCAAAAATTTCTACTTCATTTATCCACTTTTGTACAACCTTATTTGTACTTCCCACATTATAATTTGTTATTTGGATAGTTATGTTCTTAAAGTGTGTCTTAGCCATGCACTGTAAATGTCACTAAGTATAGTACTAGCTCTATATTGTATTTCTAACCTAGCACAGTACCAGGCAGAGCATCTGGGATTGATGTGTTGAAATACTTGAATAATGGAGAAATTATGGACTGGAAAAAATTTTAAATTAAAACTAAGTACTTAGAATTTTGGTATTCCTTTTTCTGGATAGGTAAAAAATACAGAGATAGATGATAGACATTTTATATACTATAGAGGGCCACATGTTCACACACTATAGTTCTCATGTTTCTGCTTGTCAAAAAAAGCATGAACATCTTTGTTCTGAAACATCACTGTATGGCAATTTATACACCAGACATCCTTGGAAAACAGAAGTAGTGTCCTTCTTTATGGTAGAGGGTAGAGGGCTTGTTTTCTTACCAGGATACTATATATAATGTCTTCTTGTGATGTAAAAATTGAGCAAACTTGCCAGCAGCCATTTTATGTAATCAAAGATTTCAAAAAAAATTGGAGTTTCTCAGTTGTGGTAAAACTATCTGTTCACAGCATCTACCTGTATTACTACTCATTAACCTTATGAGACTTACTGGGTAGACAATATGAACATGAATTTCATATTTGTCATGCTTTTTGTCTTTGATGTAAGAGTCTCCTGTATTCTTCCAGTACCTAGGCAACTGTGTTGGGCTAATATGGTAACATAAATAGAAGGTGATATGGCTTGTGCCTAGATGTCCCTTCAAAGCCTCATGCAGTCATAGGTAAGGCTTTTTCATAGGTGGCTACAGTGTACGATGCAAGGATTGATTCACAGTGCAATGCTAGGATCAAGGGCGGTAATGTTAAGGGTGTGAGCACTACTTGCCCTAAGTAGCCTGGATAAGATATAAGGGATAGAAAGAGCTGTAGTACTCTTTTGTTGTTTTACTGTCTTTTGTTTGCTATGAACTAATTCTCCTCTGCAGTGCCACCCTGCCTTGGAGCCAGCCGATTATGGACTGAAACCTCTACAAACTGTGAGCTAAATAAACCTCTCCTCCTTTAACTTTGGGTGTTGAGTATTTTGTCACAGCAATCAGAAAGGTAACTAAGAAAGAATTTGGTACCAGATATATGGTCAGGAACGCTTCCACCAAGATTTTGGAAGAAGTCTTGGGAGGTCGGGCAGTGTGCCTCTGAGAGGGCAGAGTGAAGCTGTGAGTGTTAAGTCAACAGTGCAGTGGAGACCTCATGCCTTAGTTATTTTGCTGTCATTGTTAAGAAAAAATATGTAGTACCAACATTAGGTGGAGTGCCTGGATCACTCAGCATTCTGAATCCAGTTCAAGGGAACAAATGCAGCCTCTGCTATTCTGGGACGTGGAACTCTAGGGCTTTCTTCCAAAGTAAAGTCTTTCACTTTTGAGACTGCAAAAAGTAGAATCTGCTGCTTCTTCTGATGCTCTCATGCCATCTTTTCTATTCTTCTATAGGTTCTCAACAATTAAGATTTCCTGTACTCTGTCTTTGCAGTCCACAGTTTCATAGAAGCTTCCTTTTTGGCCAAATTCAAAATATTTTAAATTACTCTGCTGTGTTCTTTGCTCTTGATTCTCTACATAAATGTGGCTAAAAGCTCCCAACAGTAGCCATGCCATCTCCTCAACATTTGACTGCCTTAAAATTTCTTCTACAAAATTGATTACTCTACCATCCTTAATCTGAGTCTGAGGCAAAGTCTCTGGACACTAGCAAAATTCAAACAAACTTTCTGCCAAACCATAACACACATCATCTGGAGTCCAGCAGCTAATGCAGTCCTTCTTTTCCGCAGAAACCACACAAGCCAGGTCTTTACTGGCTTTCTGGTCTTCTAAGCTCTGAGCAGAATCTCCCATATAGTACAGGCTAAGGTGTTGCAGCTCTAGTTTTTCAGCTGGCATCTCCAAACTTTTCCAAACTCTACTCACAAGCCATTCCTAAAGGCTGTTGAGCTACATAGTCAGGTATAGTCACAGCAATGACCCCACTCTTGATACTAAAGTCTGTCTTTCTTACTTTTAGTTACTTTTCTTGCTACTGAGACAAAATATCCAACACCCTAAGTTAAAGCAGGAAAGGTTTATTTGGCTCAAAGTTTGTAGGGGTTTTAGTCTATAATCAGCTGGCTCCAAAGCAGGGTGGGTTGGTAGAGGGCCATTGCAAAGGAGAAGAGTTCATGGTTCCCACAGGTTAGCAAAATCAATAAGAGAGAGAGGAACAAGCTTCTTCCTATCCCTTATATTTTATGCAGGATACCTGGCCTAAAATGGGTGTAGTGCTCACACCCTTAATCCTAGGCAGAACTATACCAAACCAATCAGTGGACTGATTTACTAATCACACATCCTTGATCCCAGCACCACACACTCTAGATATAGCCAAGTCTGAAAGGTCCACCCCCACATGACTGCATGAGGCTTTGGGAGGACATCTAGACACAAGCCATAGCAAGAGGAGAGGAAAGGGAGCATGAACATGAGAGTGAGACAGAGAGAGAGAAACAGACAGACAGAGACAGAGAGAGGGGGAGAGAGAGAGAGAGAGAGAGAGAGAGAGAGAGAGAGAGGGAATGGGAATGGGAACTGGAACAGGAATGAATATATCCAAAAACAAAATAGATACAATATAGTCAAAGCTCTCCATTTCAAACAGGAAAAGTACAAGATACATGAAAAGGCATTTATAAAATTTTACTTTAGCATCAAACAAATTGATAGTCTTCTGTTTAAATCTATAAATGAAAATTAAAATGACATCCCTAGCAAACAAAAAGCTCACTATTTAATAGTCTCTATTGCCCAAGTAAGATTTGCATTTCTCTTTATTTCACAAATAAGCTCTAAAACTTGCCATGCTCTAGTATGACCAGTAAGGCTTGTTCAGTGCCAGGAATGAAAGATCTAATTACTGATAGAGACTCCAATGAGCACAACCCAGTGGGAGCCACAAGCGAGACTCATTCAGAGACTCCTAATGGTTTTGTTCAAAGAACTCCCTGAAGACTGAACTGATTACATCAGGATTTCTGGTCAAAGTAATACGCACAGGCTATGACAGGAATTATGATGGATCTTGAAAGCTCTGCAAGTTGAAGAGTAAAATCACTTCTCTACTTGAGAATTCTATTCCATATAAAGCCCAGAATATATCAACAGTGAAAATTAATCTCTTCAAAGTTGAAGTAATGAAGATATACAAAACACAGCTCTGCCAGGGAAGAGGAAAAGAATCTCTTCTGTAGGAAGATTTTCTTCTCAATCTAGTTGAAAATTTGCCTATGACACTAAATAATCCATTTGATCATTAGGTATCCACAAGAGTAACATACAGAAAATTTTGGTAGCCTTCACAGTACATACAGATTTATTGCTGGAAATACGCTCTTTCAAATCAATATCTTCCTAATACCAAGATCTATTTTTGTAAGTGACCTAAAGGTTGGTGCTTTTACTAAGGTATTTAATTTGACTTACAGAAATGGTTGTGGGAAGTTATTATTTTCCTAATTTTTGAAACTACATTGACAGAGTAAAACCTAGAAATTTTTCAAAATAGCCACTTAAGATGAAAATCAATTAAAGCTAAAATAATTTAGGTAAAGATTTTACCCTGAAGGAGATGAAACATAATCCCATTTTTATTTGTTTTATTTGCTTGGGTTTTTTTTGTTTTTTTTTGTTGTTGTTGTTGCTGTTCTTTTGGGGATTTTTGTCTTTTTGAGACGGGTCTCCCTGTGCAGTTCAGGCTGGCCTTGAGCTCACTTTGTAGCCCAGGCTGGTCTCAAACTCACAACGATCCTCCTGCTTCAGCCTCCTGAGTGCTAGGATTTCTGGCATGTGCCACCATGCCTGGCTGCTTGTTTTAACTGACTCATAATAATATATAATTAGTGGGGTAGAATATTATATTTCAATATATGTGTACAATGTGTAATGATCCTTTCAGAGTAATTGGCATAATCATCACCTTAAACATTTATCAATTTTGTGTTGGTAGCATTTAAAAATCCTCTTTACTAGCTGTTTTGAAATTTACAATTAATTCCCAACCCTATATATCCTACTGTGTTATGAAACATTAAATGATATTTTTCCAATCCAGCTGTATCCATTAACTATTCTCTCTTCACTCTCTTCATCCTTCACAGACTGGTAATCACCATTCTACTCTCTACTTCTATAACATTAGTGTTTCTAGTTTCCATGGAAAAGTGATAACATGCATTATTTGTCTTTTGGCGTGTGGTTTGTTTGAATTCTAACAAAATGATCTCTCAACTCTACCACGTTGTTGTAAATGATAGGACTTCTTTCTTTTTATGGAGGAATCTTATTCTATTGCATATCTATACCAAATTGTCTTCATCTGCTTATTATTTGATGGATATACAGGTTTTACTCCATCTCTTACTAATACAAATGTGTTACAATAAAACATGGGAGTGCAGATATTTCTGACACACTGATTTCCTTTGCTTTGGATATACAGTTAGCTGCATAATATGGTAATCATACCATGCTTCTGAAGTGTGGGTCTTTCATAGTAACTTTCTTCCAAAGGCTATGAAGAAAATTATAGTGGGGAAACCTGAACAATACTACTAAGTCAGGTGATCAAGATTTGCATTACCGGTTATAAATCATGTCCCCTTGACATGAGATAAAGACACTGGCATTGTAACTCTGTGGTCCACTTTTGAACCAACAACCCTGATCTAAACATGAAGAAAATATCACACAAACCCCAACTGAAAGACATCTATAAAATACCTGAACAATGAGCCTTAAAATCAGCATTCATAATAAAAATTCTGAGAAACTGCATAGTGAGACCCTACCATAGTTCAGTGGAGCTTAATGAGATGTGATGACTGCATATAATTCCAGATGGGAAAAGAAAATATATAAAGTTCAAGAAAAAAAATATGGTGTATTTTTAAAATCATTATTATAATTAAATACATATTAGTCCATTAGTCTCCCTTAAATACTCCTTATCACTTTTCACATGCTTTTCCCATCATTCTTGGCACAGTCTGGAGCAGTCCTGGAAGTCTTTTATGAATGCCTTTAGTTGTGCTGTGTGGCTGTCTTCATGTCTTGAATCAATTTAGAACATTTACCTTTCATCACTATTTTGACATTGGGGAAGAGCCAGAAGTCCTACAGTGCGAGACATGATGAATAAGCTAAATGAGGACACACAGTAATGCTGTTGACAGATGTTGCCATAAATGTTTGATATATGAGGTGTGATCAAAAAATACAGTGAATGTTTAAACTAAAAAGAATTTATTTCAGGGAGCTGGGGGTTTAGCTCAGTGGCACAGCACCTGCCTGGCAAGCGCACTGTCATGATTTCGATTCCCAGTACCAGAAAAAACAAATAATAATAATAATAATAAAAATTATTTCAGTAAAAGACATATAGCTATTAATCCCCCTCAAAATATTTAAAATAGTTCCCTTCACTCCAAACACATTTATTCCATCATTCTTGCCAATGTGTCTTTATATATATATATATATACCATATATATATATCATATATATAATATATAATATCACATATATGTTGCCATATATATATATATATACCAATAACTACGGAACCTGGAAAAGTATGGGCTTCAGTTCATAAAAATGGATTGGACTTGGCTAGGTGTGGTGGCACATGCCTGTAATCCTAGCACTTTGGAGGCTGAGGCAGGAGAATTGCTGTGAGTTGGAGACCAGCCTGCACTACAAAGTGAGCTCAAGGTCAGCCTAAACTGCATAGTGAGACCCTGCCTCAAAAAAGACAAAAAAAAAAATGGATTGGACTGGTTCACTCATTGTAATAAATATAGCACACTATAAAATACTAATAGAGGAATCTGGAGGTAGGGTATATGAGAAATTTCTGTACTATTTGCAATGTTGCTGTAAATCCAAATCTATTTTCAAGCGTGATATTTACTTTAGAAGCTTTCCAAATTAGTGAATACACAATTTTCTGAAAAACAAATTAAATTACAAGTATCTGAAACTAGAACTAATGGCAAGTCTGTTGTAAATGTCTGATAATATCCATGTAAGCAAATTATGAAGTACATATATTTTGGTAGAACTAGATAATTTCTAAAAGCATGATAGAATTACATAAAAAAATCCAAAGAACAAGAGTATATAGATTATAAAATCTTCCATGGAACTTCTGACTAGCATCTTCTGGATGTCAATTTTTCTTGCAAATGCTTTCCAAATAAAAGCCTCTCTTTTACCAATCCTGGGAAATACAGGTACTGACCTTAGATGACAGCAAAGTGCTAGTTTAACACAGTATGTACGTAGGATAAAAAGTTCTCTTCTCTTTTTGAAACAGCCTTATATATATGATACTGAAAATCCTTCCCCAGGGTATAAAGTACCTCATTGAGGTCTCATTGCAAATTCTTCTAGCACACGATGTATCTACATTTCTACTCAAATGTGAATGACTGGTAGAAGTTGTTTTGCTTGCACAGCTTGACCATAGGCTTTCATAAAGATGTGTACTGGGGCTGGGGATTTAGCTCAGCGGCAAAGCGCCTGCCTGGCAAGCGCAAGGTCGTGAGTTCGGTTCCTGGTACCGGAGAAAAACCAAAAAGAAAAACCATAAAGATGTGTACTGAGCTGAAAGTGAAAGAGGTGGAGATAACTCTACTATTCGTTCCATTATTCAGCAGCTCAGCTGTACTTGATCTAAATATAGGCTTATGAGGTATGATAGTTTATCATGATGTGTCAACTGGAATGGATTAAGGAATGCCTAAAAGATTGATGGACACAGTTCAGTCTATGGGTGAACGACACGTAGATTGCAAAATGAGAACAGAAGATGCACCCTGGATGTGGGTGATACCAACCAATAGGCTACAGCCTGGATGGAATAGAAAGAAGAAAGATTTCCCTTTTACTTACTCAGAAAAGCTCTGTTCTTCACTATTGCCTTGGACATTTGTCTCCAGTTCCTTCAGACTTCCAGCGCAGTCTCTACTGCCTTCCAGTGCAGACCCTGGACTGTTTAACCTGCACACACCAGACTCTGCAGTGAACTGCAGGCCTTTGACCTTCACTCAAACATTCCTAAATTCTGTTCTTCGACAACCATAACTTTCCTTTGATGTCCCCAAGGGAAAATGTTAAAAGTCCACAATTTCTAGCCAACCAAAACTCTTTAGTACATTGTTACTGTTATTACTATTATTTCTATTAGTATCATTACATCTGGCCCCAAATCCTATACACAATTCTGGTGAATGACACAAGACCATGAGAGAATTGTTTCTTCCCCAGCCAGGAGAGAAATATAGTCAGCGCATATCAAATGGCAGAGCAAGTGAGACAAGAAGCAAGCCACCATAGAAAGGGATGAAATCAGCTGACGATCAGCACATTTTTCAGCAGTAGACCATAGGCTTGTGTAACCATTTTGAATTCTCAGATGTTCCAGTCACAAAAATTGTCAGCTGCATTCCTGACAGCTATGTCTAAAGCATCTTCACTGAAGGATTATGTAAACTGTGTACGAATGGGGCAGGAGAGCTGAAAGATTTCCCTGAGGTATGGACCCACAGAAATCTGGAAACAGTGACGATCTGAACAACCTGGCTGAACCGAGGCCCTCAGGGTATATAAAGTGCAAAGGTCTACAGTTGCAGGAGTTGCAGGGAGCTCGAGTGCCGGACAAAGACCTGAGTCCAAAGGGCTGTGGAGAGGTTGGGGAAGCAGGGAGGACAGCAGAACAGACAAAACAACTCCAAGGCACTCCAGGCCCTCGTGAAGCACGAGACAGAAGCCCCAGTAACTGAGGATCAGCACAAGAGGGAAGAGAGACTTTAGCAATCCTCTGAGGGCAGAAACAAGGCAGGAAGACAGGGCACTCACTCAGTGAAGTTCCCACCCTCTTCAGGAAGCAGGTCCTTATCCAGGCATGGCCAGGAACATATTCCTTCATCCATCACTATGTTGTACTTGAGATCTTTGATCTCAAAGTGTGGCCAAATCTTCATCACAGTCTTACCGTGCTCAGAGCCCCCTTCTCAGGACAAGTTCTCTCACAGAAGGACAGTGCTTGGTGGCTGTTTTCATCCTCCTTTTACCTTCCAACTGGAGCTCCCATTTGTTCAGAAAGCCACTTTTCTCAGAACATCCATATCCGTGGAGGAAGTTAGGGTGATGGCTGTCCCTTTTCCCTTGCCAGTGGCTGCTGTATGCGTGTCTGTGTGAGGTGCCTGTCTTTCATGAAACACAAAAATGTCTACTCGTGGCTTCTAGAAAACATTTCTTCCGTCCTAAGAAGACACACATAAAAAGGGGGCCTCTTTTCTAGATGTGATCATGACCCTTGGACTTGTGGCAGCCCTCAAAAAATTGAGAGGACACCCTAAAACAAATCCAAAATACTGTAAATGACAGGGCAAAAAGAATCTGGAGTCTTTTCTGGTGTATATGTTATCTATTTAGTCAGTCAATCCTGGCACTACTGTTCCCTTGGTTTATGAAATGCTGAATATCCTTGTTAAAAACAATTAGATTTGGAATGTTCTGTTACTCAGAGCCAAAAACATCTTACTTGGTATAGGAATCATCACAAGTCTTCTGCTGGGAGAGAGTTTTTGTGTTGTGATTACATTTTATTGGGATATCATTGATTTACTACCCATATTTAGTGAGTGCAACTTGATGCATTTGAACATATGCAAACACTCAAAATACCATCACCACACTCAAGGCAACAGACATATCTAACATCTTCCACAGTTTCCTCATATTAATTTGTTTTATGCGTGCAAATGTGTTAATGATATAACATGACATAAAAACAATTTATGTTTTAACAATTTAATTTTTAACAAATTTTGAAGGGCAAAATACCATATTTTTAACTGCAGGAATTATGATGTACAGCAGTTCTCCAGACCCGATTTATCTTGCATAACAGAAACTTTATACCCATTCAGTAAGAATTCCCAGTTTTTCTTGACCTGGACTATGATGGTACCCTACATTATGGTCTCTGCGTCTTTAAGTTGGACTCTTTTAGATACCTCAGGTAAGTGGAATCGTGCAATACCTGTCCTTCTGTGACAGGCCAATTTTACTGACAAAAACATCCCCTTAGTTCATCCACACTGTCACAAACACCAGGATTTCCTTTCCTTTGAAAGCTAAATAATATTTCATCATATTAATGTACTTCATTTTTTTTCTCTTATCAACTGTTGATGGCCACTGAGCAGTGGTTGGAGTTATTAATACTAACTGCAAATGGCTTGAAAAACCCAGTGCTTTAACAAAATAAAGGCTCGCTACTGGCTCACATCACAATCTGATAAGATATTTAGCAGATTACTAGTAGTTTAGGGATTCTTACTCCTTTCTGTGGTTCTAATATCCTTTGATATTTCCTTTCTTAGATCCTCTGAATTCAACCAACTGAGAAGTAAACTAGTCCCCTAGTTAAGCCCTGATTACTGATGCCAATTGGTTATTTCAGTTAACATTGAAAAGGATCTTTGTGGGACAAACTCTCCACTTGCAAGATTCATGGGGGAATTTTTCTTTTAAAGAGGTTGGCACATTGCCAGAAGCTTTTGCAGATTTAAAGCTAGAACTGCCTTTCTGAGATCTAATTCCCAGGACATCTCCACAGTAGCCCCATATGCCTGGTGACACTAGTTATATCTTTGTGTATGGCCTGGACAGAATCTTCCCATCCCATCTTGTATTTACACAGTAATTTGTTCACTTTGGGCTCCTATCGCCCATCTATACCAGTGTAAAATGCCTATGCAAAAAGCTGATTGAAAGCCCAAACTTCACTTGTTAGGAGTGATGGGAGTGGATCACAAGAGCGAGCAATAACAAATCACACCAAATAGCCACATCACTACGTTCCAAGCCCCAGCCCCACTCCACTCCTGTGGCCAGTGGCCAAAACAGAAAGAAAAAACAAAAGAGGATAAGGTCAGAAGATCAGGGGACTAAAGTATTAAGCGAATTCACCAGCAAGATATACAGACTGCTTGTATTTACACTGTTTTTAATGGAACTAGGGGGATGATCTCTTTTAAAAATGTAAACCAGTTTGCCTCTAACTTTTAATCTGGCAAGGTGAGCACTTTAAGTGAAATAAACTTCTTTATAAAGTTAAAAAAAAAATAGAAGATGGCATAAGACACTTAAGGGCCAGGTCTGGCATAGGTATTTATATCATCTACACATTCTCTAAGCATGTCAAGTATATTTTTTTAGGTTTACATTTACCCACATAGAACATTAGCAATAACAAGGTAATTTACACACACACACACACACACACACACACACACACACACACACACAAAGAGAGCAAGCTAGCTTTAATACTTATACCAAAATCTGACCAGAGATCCAGAATCCCTATCTCTTACACTGTATTAACTTTCACATGCAACATTCTACTTCATTTTTCCAAAATGGTGCCATACTCTTAGTCATTAGAGAAGCATATCAAGTTACAGATGGGGGAAAAAAAGCTACTTGTTTATTTCTTCTTATCCTAGGAAAAAATTAGCTTTCCCAAAAATCACACACAGTGGCCTCACTTATTTTTCATTGGTCAGATTGCACTATATAGCATTGTATAGCAGCAAGGAGTTTTCTGTAATGAGTATTCAACTAGGTACCTTGACATACTAAAAAACAATGGGGTTCTCTTTCACAGTGCCGGCTGTGAACTTGTCCCTCATCTAGACAGATTGATATCCAGAGCTTTAGTTGAGATCTCCAGTACACTGATTTTTTTTTTCCTTTTTCCTATAAGGCCTTTAACTTTGGACCATAAACAATGAAAATAAACATCTTCATTTCCTTTCAGATTTGATCCCTTACTCAAGTTACAACTCTACTTCTGTGTATAAATCAGATGAGAGTTTGACTTGAGATACAATATAGCGTGGGATATCTTTCCAGCCACAGCATTTTCTTCTGTTCTCTAACTTTATTCATGTTTTCCTGAACTGAGAACGTGATTTGACTCAATATGTCTATAACTCTGGTTAGCAAGAACAAGAATCAGCAGTTCTGGTCTCCCTGAGAACTCACACATGCAATTGAAGAGGGACCTCTGGGGCATGCAGTTAAAGCCCCTGCTTACCATGCAGCTTTGCCTGTGACAGAGAAGAGGCACAGAACATTGCCTTATATTTACTAACTTGTTTTAGTTCACTCACCTAACATACACCTTTAGTACACTTTCCACCATATGTACGATCGATCTGATGTAACTTGGAATACACAGAGATGTACGAGACCCAAACATCTGCAAAGATTTGAAAGGTAATAAAAGGAACATTACACCTTCCAGAATAATCATAGTATAAACTAGATAATGATGAGCATAATGGGTCTGCTTTAAAAATACAAAGGACAGAAAAATTCATTCCCTGTGGGTGCTTAAAAGGTTGATCATGACATCCCTCTGGGTTCTAAGCACAGATAGAATTTTGATGTTGAATATAAAAAAGATGACTCAAGTGAAAGGAAAATATGGGCATATACCCACAGAAAGAAAGGCAGGAAACTTTATGTTTAGAAATATTGAAAATAGTTAGAAAATAAAGTTGAAGACATGAGTTAAGACTAGGTTATAGGACAAGGGAAGCCTAGTATCTTAGGTAGCTTAAATATGTATACTTCTCGTGTGTTATAAAACTCACAAGCAGTCATTTTAAATAGTTGCATCTTAAAGAGACAGAGGAAGCATTTATAAATACGTTTATAGGAAGCCAAGAAAAGGAGAGAGGGATCAGAAAGCAGAGGGAAACGGAAAGCAAAAAGAATTAAGATGTGGCATGTACATGTGCCAACCCCCCACAGTGAATGCCATGGTTATGTGCTGCAAACATGTCCTAATGAACATAAAATTAATCATTCCATAAGCTGAAAAATAATAATTACAAGTTTTCTAAAGTAAATATTCCATGAAAAAGGAAGATACGTGTCCAGATTCAAGAAGAAACCAGTCTAAAATTGATCCAAACTGAGGAACACACTAAGGTCATCTAAGTCAGTCCACAAATTCATTAATCATGGCATATCTGGATAAAGCAAACTGGGGTTTGTATAGGTCACAGTTGTTTTATGAAATATAAAATGAAACCATAACATTGATGTAAAACAAAGTTTAAAAATTATATATCTCTTTAATATTCATATGTAGGGATTTATACATTTTGGATTAATTATACAACAGTTTTTCTGGCAATGACTTTATTTCAAAACTGAACAGCACCTTGTTGTGAAACTTTATTAAACCAATGCACATTTCTAACTGCCTGACCACAAGCCTACAGTGCTGGGATTGAAACAAAGCGCCAAAAGTAGAATCGTACTTCATTCCACCTGTTCCTAAAATCAAAAATATTATGTTTGCCTGTGGCCAGGATGGTTATAACTTGCTTTATGTCAAGAAATTGATGGCATTAGTACAGCAAGGACTGCCCTCCTGCCAGTGTAATCCTGAATATTGGTATCACTACTACAAAGGTGAGACGTTAAGATTATCTCCATAATTGCGATCTACTGATTGAAAGTTACAGTGAACTGCTTTTTCAAGTGTCAGTGAAAATATCATCTCTAACATACCATTTGAATGATTCATAAAGCTCAATGAAATTTTGCCCTTGTTCAAAAGCAAAGAAAAACATTTAGCTGAAGACTCAATGGGTAGACGAGAGTTAGGAAATAGATTCTTAATGGGTGACAATAGGTGGTAGTAAGTGACACTATCTCTAAGTTACTCAGCTCTTCACAATCCCTTTATTCTTTCAGGGTGCATCTGAAAATTTCCACTCATTTTTGGTTTTTTCCAACTGTAGAAGGGAAGTCACAGCAAGATTTAACATGGATGATATTTCCAAGATATATTTATGTAAATGACACTTAAAGAAAAATCTTGTACTCCCAGAGCAAGAAAATCAACTCTTAACCTTATCAAATATTTGGTTTATAATTACCTTGCAAAATTAGGTATCAGAAGAAAGTATTTGTTCTAATTGCACTGAAGTATTTTTAATAGGATATTTAAATCGTCCTTGATTCCTGCTATACTCATTAACAATTTTCAGATAATTTTATGAATAATAATGACAATCTTTAGAGATTATTCATAAGGAATTTTCAAAACTATGTATCAGGAGACAAAATAAAAGTACCATGTTGCTTTTTAGAGCAATTTTCTGTGTATGTAAATGAGGAGGGAGAAGATTTAAATTTCATGATAGGAAACTATCCTACTAAATCAAATTATTTAGGGATTCACAGTTATATCAAAAATATCTCAAAATGTATATGTAGCCAATTTTCAGATAGAAGTCATATAATTCTCTGCACTTCTGCTTTGAAATATGCATAAGGGTCATGCAATAAAGGCCAAGATTCCAGCAGGTATGAGGTAAGGGATCCTATAAAAAAATTCTCCTTTGACTGAAATCGCAGTGGGCTTTACTGTGAGTGTCAGAATGAAAAAGAAATAAATACACCAGGCATAAATAAACAGTCTTCTCAACCTTGGCACAGGAAAACAGAAAAATTTGTTCACTGAGGGTTTGAAACCACAGTCTCAACCTCATATATATTTACAAACCAAAATCATGCATCTGTGTAACCCATAAAACCTTCAGTAAAAATTTAGTTATTCTGCATTTATAGTGACCTAAAAGGAGCAAACTACCAGGTTCTTTGTCCAGGAGCAAATACACATTATCTCTGAAGACCTCCAAACTATGCCTATAGAAAAAATTCAAAGGAACATTAGCAGATCTATCTTTAAAAAATCAAAAAACACATAATGACAAGATACTGAAAGTGAAAGCAGTAAAAAACAGCAAACCTTAATATCAGACCTGCAAAAAATTTGACATCCTGAAATTAGTATTTTGAAAATACTAATAGTCTTCACAGAATGTTAAATAATTACTACATAAAAGAGAGATAAATAAAAATATGAGCAATGAAATTATTAAAAATGACAAAAACGGGGCTGGGGATTTAGCTCAGCGGCAAAAGCGCCTGCCTGGCAAGTGCAAGGTCGAAGGTCATGAGTTCGGTTCCCGGTACCGGAGAAAAACCAAAAAAAAAAAAAAAAGACAAAAATATGAAATTAATATAACAGAATTTCTAAAAACATGCAATCAAAATTTAAAGCTTCAGAGACACATTAAACAGTTTTACATAGCTAGAGAGAAAAATAATGAACTGAAAGGTAAATACAATGAAATTATTCAGAATTGGCATGAAATACAAAGAATGAAGTTTTTTCTTAAAAAACAGAACAATTAAAGAAAAAAAAGATTAGAAAACCTAACATACATCTAACAGAAGTTTTAGAAAAATTAATATCATGATAGATAACAAGAATATTTCAGAATTTTTAAAGTCTCGACATATCAGATCTAGAAGGTATAGCAAATTTCAAGTATGATTAAAAAAAATACAAATAGACACAAGAACATAGATATAGATGGAGAGATAATCTCCTCAGTTGTACACCTCATTTTGCAAAACTATAGAACACCAAAAATCAAAAATTCCTGAGATTAGCCCAGGAGACAAGACAGATCATCTTTTTTTATTTTTGCCACAAAAGGGATAAATATGTTTGATGTACTCAAAAACAAAACAAACAAAACTGCCAATCTAGAATTTTACAACTGGTGACAAAATTCTTCCCTAATGAAGATGAAATAAGTATATTTTGTGACAAAAGCTGAGTTTGCCTCTGCAAACCTGCAAGTAATGGTGACGGTTTTCTAGCAAAATAGAAACAGAAAAGGGAATTGAGGGAAAGGAAGAGCGAAGCAGCTAGAATGAGAAGGAGAGATAGATAGATTATGGGAACTGGCTCATAGGCTCATGGAAGACGATAAGTTCCAGACTCTTGCTGTCCACAGGATAAAGAATCAGGAGACAGAGAGGTTATGATTCAACCTGAGTCACCAAGCCAAAGGCCTGATGTCCAAAACCTGGAGAAGATAGACATCTCAGCTCAAACAGAGGAAAGAGAGCTAATTAATTCTCCTTTTCTCTCTTCTAGTTTTTCTATTACCACCCTAAAAGGATTGCATGGTGCCCACCCACACGGGGGAAGGTGCATATTCTTTCCTTAGCCTACTGATTCAAATGCTAATCTCATCCAGAACAATTTCAAAGACACAGAAGAAACAACATTTTAATAGCTGTCTGGAAATCCCTTAACCCCATTCTCTTGATGCATAAAATTAACCATCACACTTCCCTAAGATTCTAAAGGATGTATTTTCTCCTTATAAAACCTCTCACATAAAAGATCTAAGATTCAAGGGGAAGTGAAGAGCAAAGGCAGTACAGAATATGAAAGCAAATGTAGGTAAAGCAGTAAGCACAAAGCCTTGAAGAAATTTTTTTCAGTATAAAATTTAAATATGCCAGGGTCGGGGAGATAGCTCAGTGGCACAAGCGCCTGCCTGTCAAGCACAAGGTCCTGAGTTCAATTCCCAGTACCCAAAAAAATAAAAAATAAAAAAAATAAAGAATTTAAACATGCCAAAAGGCATATACTTGAGAGGTAAATAAATTGAGTCGGGTTTTTTGTATTTTATTGTACAAATTTATGGGTTACAGTGTCAAAGTTTGATTTAATGTGTCATTTGTTGATTAAATCATGGAAGTTAACATTTCCTGGCCCCTAAACATGTTTAAAATTTTTTATTAACAAGTAAAAGTTGTACTTATTTATGCAGTACAGTATGACACTTCAACACATGTATATACTACGTACTGATCAAAACAAGGTAATCATTGCTTCCATCTCTTTACCAGTACTTTGCCTGTGTAGCGTCCGAACTCCTCACCTGTAGTGATTCAAAAACTAGTCATCCCACTGCACCATAGAACTCTAAAGACATTACTTCCATCTAATGAGCTACAGTGCTTTATGGGACTTGTGTTGCCCCAGAGGAGAGTATAGATTTTAATTGATAATTAAAGCTTTAATTGTACATGTTTCAATTTGTACAGAACACAGTAAAATAATAGAAAAATATTGTAGAAATCATAAGCTAGTGGAGACAGTGAGTTGACATTTGAAAAAGGAAATAAAAGATAATGCAGAGCCCAAGAAGTATTTTTAGGGAAAAATATAAAAATATGAAATGTATATGAAGCTACATACATGTATAACATACTAAAACTTAGAAACATTTTAAAATATAGAACATAGTGGAGAATAATACAAAATAAGATGGTATGTCCAAATACATACATAATTTTATACTAAACCTCAACAGACTAAATGCAGCATTTAAAAAACCAAAAATTACAAATGAATAAAAAGAGCTAAATACAGTGGGGCATGCCTGTATCACATCAGTAAAGAGGCTGAGGCGAGAAGATTTCAAGTTTGAGTCACACTTGGGCAACTTAGCAAAATCCTGTCTCCAAATAAAAGATTAAAGACCTGGGATTAAATGTCAGTTGTTCAATCCCTGCTACCACAAAAATAAATAAATAAATAAATAGCTATAAAAGTATATGTTGGGCATACAAACAAACATATAATACACATGTAATCTAAAATGAAAAAAATAAGTAAATAAATAAATAAAATGAAAATACAAAATTTTTCAGCCAAAAGGTAGAAAAAATAAACAATAACAACAGCAAAAACAAAACTGCCGATTGTTATGTCTATCTTTTCTTTTTCTCTTTGCCACTAGGCAAAATAAATGAAAAATATTACAAAGGATAAAGATAGTAACAAAAATTACAAATTATTATGAATTACAACAGTCTTATGTTTATATTATCTAATAAAATAAACTCAAAGCATATTCAGCAATAATTGACAGGCCATTTGGTAGAAAAAAATAATCTTCAAGCATTTTTCACTAATGGGTTCCTATATTAAAAATACTAACTTAACAAGATAAAACCACAGCAAGATATAATTTCACACCCACCCGTTTGTCAAAAAATTGCAATAGGATCTCTCCTCAACTTGCAGTTGCTTAGAACAAGAGTAAGGGATGTGCATCTCCTCCACCCAACCTACAGTCTCATCACCTCTCAGCCTTTTGGCTAAGCTCAAGTGTAGTGTCTGTCCTTACCAAGTTACATTCCTGGCAATGTACCTGAGAGAAACTCTTACACATGTGGATAAGAACATATATTCGCAAAGATGTATCTCAACATTATTCAAAAGCCAAACATAGAAACAGTACAAAGGATAAAGTGTGGTATTACCCTGCAAAGCAGTCATCAAACAATAAATACAAATGGAACAAAGAAAATAAAACATGGCAACAACTACCATCCATGACCAAACTTGACATTCACTTTTAGTGCTCTAATGAAAGATATTTTGAAAGGAAGCTTTGCTACTTATAGATATTAATTATATTAGTTTATATGTGCCCCAAAACCGGTGCTCTTCACTCAGCAGGGCTCAGCAAGTCAGAAGGTTAGACACCCATAATAGACAATAAGAGAATATCAAAAATACAATATTGAGTGAAAAACTCAGGTCATGGAAGAATAAATAAATTATGAGTTTATTTAAGTAAAATATATAGGTTAAGGGTGTATCTTAGTGCTTGCCTACAGTATGCAAAGGCCCTGGGTTTGATCCCAGCACTAAAAACCAAACCAAAATGAATAAAGTTCAAGTCAGACAAAATTAGACCCAGTGTGTGAGAAAGTGCATGCTACAGTCCAGTGCATGGGCTTGCTCGGGGCCAGTTAACCACACTGGCTAACATGACCCAGGAAAGCCTGGATATCTGGATGTGTCAGTGCAGGCACAGAGAGGGCTGCCACAGCCTCTGCTTATAGACATTCTGCTCCTCCACAGATATCGCCAGAAACATGACAATAATGAATCAGAAAGGAATTTGAAGTTAAAGCTCTGGAAAGAAACAATGAAGAGGCTGTAACCTGAGAAATGAACACTGCACTGCGTTGGACAGCCCCCATACATCACCCCGTTCTCTCCCTCAGGTACTCCAGTCGCTGCTCACTGGTGAATACCAATTCCTTCGTATTGTGAATCCGACACGCGGAAACTAAACAAAACAAATCATTCTCCTCTCAACCCCACTGCAGTGGACTGATAACTGGCGGTCACGTTATAACCCCCAGCTGAACTAAGCGTGGTGCTGGGTGTGGGAGGCCCACCTGGGGATTGTTGCCAGCAGCGTAAGAGGCAGAAAGGGAGAAGAAGTGAGGCTGTTGGGAGCTGAGGAATTCTGTTGGGAGTTGGTAGAAGCGGTCAGGAGCTGTTGGTTCTGTTGGAGGAGCTCGTCATGCTGGCTTCCTGATGAACTTAGCTATTTTCATCCTCCGAGGAGCTCGGGACCTTGTTGGCACTGAGAATAGCTTCAGTTCACTCTGGGGGAGCTCTGGTCCTCACTCTGAGCATCGCTTCCTGACTCCGGAAGGGAAGATGGTGCACTGCCAGTCTCCGGGAGAAGCTTGCTGCGTTGGCTTTCCTGATGGGACCTCAGCCATCTTGTACATCGGAGGAGCTCGGGCCTCACTGTTGCTGAGGACGGCTGTGGTACCTTTCAAGGAAGCGCTGGTTCTAACTTTGCCATCACTTCCCGGTTCTAGTGCAGATTCCTCAGCCTGCTAGCACAGATCCTTCACCCCGCTGGCACAGACTTCCTAGATTCCACCACTGACCTTTGGGCCTTCCCGGCACAGATCTATAAAACAGGTCTGCATGAGATATTGTTATGAGCTCTAGGTCTTCAGCTGGACTCATGCTGAACATTTCTGTGGGGTCCAGGCCCTCAGCTGGATTCCTTGGTCTTAGTGTGTGGACAGATTTCCTGTACTCTTTTGTATGTCATTGTTTGGGTGACTATTATAAATAATCATATAAAATATATGTCCTGTATTACATTGTTTCCCTTGCAAAAATATCCCCCAAACCATAACATCCACGTTTCTCCTTTTCCTGATCTGTTACTTTGGTTCCCTCTCTAAAGCTTCCTTTTGGGGCCTTTCATCATGTCGCTGCTGGTCGGTCAGTCAAGGTATAAAGTAAACAATGTTTGATGAGACTTTCCCTAATTCTCCTAGTCACTGTATATGTAATCTCTGACCTCTCCAAAAGGAAGAAACTTTATTGCTACATAACACTTACAACCTTGTTTATAACATAAAAAGCTGGGGCAGTAGATCCTATACTCTAAGAGAGCCAGACAGCCCCATGAATTCTATTTACACAACCTACTGCTGTGCCTCCTGGCAGACAGGGCAGAAAAGTCTTCACCAATGACAGATGCAATGAGGAGTGTTCCTTAAGCACAGAAGAAAAATAAAGATTAGACTAGACTACTTTTGGAAGCAGTTTCCCAATGAAAAATGTACACTTGCAGACAGAAAAAAGTCTAGATTTCTGGGCTAATCTACTCTAAGACCTCAAGGTTTGACAATCACAGCAGTCTTATACTTAGTTAAAAATTGTATATATCAGTTTATCAACTTGTGAATTATGGACTGTATACTTATATTCTCCTAAAATACCTGTGTTGAGCCCTAAGCCCAGTGTGGTGGAATTAGAAATTCAGCTCTGTGTTGGTTCGGGGGATACTTTTGCAAGGAGAAACAATATATATAATAGAGGACATATATTTTCTATGATTATTTATAATAGTCACCCAAACAATGCTATCCAAAACAGTGCAGAAAATCTGTCCACACACCAAAGCCAAGGAAACTAGCCAAGGACCTGGATCCCACAGAAATGTCCTGCATGAGTCCAGCTGAAGACCTAGAGCTCATAACAGTGCCTCCCATGAGTCCAACTGGAGGCCGAGAGTCCACAACAATGTCTCATGCAGGCCTGTTTCACGGATCTGTGCTGCAAAGGCCCAAAGGTCAGTGGTGGAATTTAGGAAATCTGTGCCAGTGGGATGAAGGATCTGTGCTAGCAGGCTGAGGGATCTGCACTGGAGCCAGAAAGCGATACTCAGGAGAACCAGAGCTCCTCTGAAAGGTACCACAGCCATCCTCAACAACAGTGAGGTCCTGAGCCCCTCTGATGATCAAGATGGCCTGATTCCCATCAGGGAAGCCATCACAGTAAGCTTTTCCAGGAGACTGGCAGTGCACCATCTTCCCCTCCAGAGCCAGGAAGAAATGCTCAAAGTGAGGACCAGAGCTTCCCCAAAGTGAACTGAAGCTATTCTCACTGCCAACAAGTTCTCAGGCTCCTCGGAGGATGAAAACAGCTGAGTTCACCCAGAAAGCCAGCAAGACAAGCTCCTCCAACAGAACCAACAGCTCCTAACTGCTTCTACCAGCTCCCAACAGCCTTTCTCAGTTCCCAACTGCCTCACTTCTTCTCCAGTTCTACCTCTTATGCTGCTGGCAACAATCCCCAGGTGGGCCTCCCACACCCAGCACCACGCTTACTCAGTTCAGCTGGGGGTTATAAGTTGACCACCAGTTATCAATCCACTACAGGCCCTTTGGGAGGTTTAGATGAAGAGATGAGAATGGATTCTCTTGGTAAGATTAGTGCCCTTATAGAAAAGAGAAAGGCACCAGAGCTTCCTGTGTTTACCATATGAGGACTTAGCATCTCACAAAGAACTGAATCTGAGACACTTTGATCTTGTATGTCTCAGACTCCAGAACTATATAAAATAAACATTGGTTGCTTAATCCACCTGCTCCATGCTATGTTGTTGTTCCATCCTGAACAAAGATCATGACTTTAAAATGTGCAAACACTAGTGCAATAACCTCCTAGACATGAGAGAGGAGCAGCAGTGATGTCTGCAACAAAAAATTGTACAAAACAAGCAGCAAAGGCAGCAGCTACAGAAGTGTGTGTGGTACCCCAGGGGAAGGGGAGTGCTGGCACTTTTCTCAGGAAAGGTGAATAGACTTTAACACCTGTTTCTATTAACAGTTATCAGGTATCTAGGCAAATGGTTCTAATAAATGCAGAGAAGTCAGATCCTTTTGCAACTTTAAATATACCATTTAGAAATGAAAACTACAAAAGAATGCAAACTAGAAAGAAGAGGCCATCTAATGCTTCTCCACCCCCAAGGGCTTTAGTATTTATCACTTATTATGAAAGCTGTCCAAGCCGAACTATCAAGAATGAAATGGAGTTTCTATATGGACTTTCCATTTATTCCCTCAAGGATTATTAAATTCCTCTGAAACTCCAATTTCATCATAAACACTGCTCGTAAGGGAGGCTGCATGCAGCATAGCTGAGCTACTGAATTGTAAGTGCTGGCTTTATCCCACGCTCTCCATAGTGACTGTCAGCTACCTACAAACTCTACAGTCTAGCTCTCCCAAGTTTAGCCTGGTCGGTGAGTTAGACAGACAGTCTCATGGGGAAGCTGGCAAATGTAGTAAAACACATCGACATGGCCTTTGGCAGTTATACACTAAGTCCTCCATATCAGCAGATTCTTCATCCTCCAATTAACCAACTTCAGAGAGAAAATAGTCAGAGGGGAAAACTGTATCTATACAGAACAGGAGCAGACTCTTTCTTGGTATTATTTCCTAAAGAATATAGTATAACTAATATTTTCATAGTACTTGCCTTTCCATAGCACTACTTAGTATTAGGGATATTAACAGTGATCCAGCTTTAAAGTCAATGAGAAGATGTATGTAGGTTGCATGCAAACACTGCCATGCCATTTCATAGAAGAGACTTATCATCCTCAAATATTGTTGTCCACTTGGGCCCGTGGAGCAATCCTGCATGGATGTAAACGGAGAGACAACTATACTACCTGGCAACAATCCTTTGAGCTCTCACCAAACCTTAAATTGAGCACATTTATTCCTTCTACTTGTCATAATCATGAATTTAGTACACATGAGTTCACAGAGTTAAAAGATGTAACTAAGAAATTACAAGTCACATTATTAGGACTAGTTACTGCCATGTCCCATTTAATCCAAACACTGATCTGGTATTGACCACATGTTTATTTGTTGTAGCCATCTTCTCTGAGAAATCTTTTACAGCTGGAGTGTGTAGAGGATTTACTAAGTAACTGTATTTAATGAAACTGTTCTTTGAATATTAAATTCTCCCAGAGTTAAATTCAAATATATTACTTTTATTTGTGTCATTCATTTGCTGCAAAACATGCTCAAAAATAAATTATTGAACTCCAAAATTTTCATAATGCCTTAACTCCTAAGTCCTATGTTTCAATAGCAACTCTTGGAAATTTTAAGCAAAAAATTGTTGAATATAGTGTCTTTTGAGACTGTAAAGCAGTACATCACAAATTACATTTGTTGAAAATGAAAAATAAAGGGAACATTAATGGTATTGCATATTAATTACTACAAAGCTTAAGTGAAAATTATGGTTCTTCAGCATCTTGCAAATATAAAATTAGTTTTTTCCTAAATCTGCTTACTATAAGGAAAAAAATTAAAATGTTTCTTTTAATAGCCTATAACAATTATTTGCTTATAGGCTTTGGGGGAAGGATGGGGAAGGGGATTTCTAAAAAGGAAACAAGTTATACTATATACATGTACTCACTTCCGAAAATGATTATAAAATGTATGTATTACAAACATGTACAAATAAAAATAAAATAGAAAAAAATAAAATCAGAAGATATATTTTCTACAAGTCTTTGTTCAGACAGTGTTTGTCTTGAAGGTTAGCTTTTCTAACCTGCTATTAGCAAACCACTCATGATTTCACTGGCCTTGCTCTAAGTAAATTAGGTTTAGAGCAAGACCAGTAAAAGAATAGAAAGATGCTCTTAGGATTAAAAACATACATAGGAAATGAACTTCCAGAACGGTGGTGTGAGTACTGTGGACTTTCTCTCCAGGCATACTACCATTCAAGTGCTGAAAATGTGATAAAATATTTAAACCTCGAAATGATCTTAAGGCCACACAGCAAATAGAAAAGAACTATTCAAGAAAACCTACTAAATCTTGGTAAGAACATCAGGAGCCTGAAGCATTGAGCTCTGTTGTGCTTACACTTCCTTACTTCCCCCAGGCCTCCACTCAATAAGAGAGACTCCAGTGTCTCCCTGTGCAGCCAAGACTAGGATGGTTCTCTACCTAGCTTGCAGGCAAGGACACAGAACTAATAGATGTCTATGGAACACTAACCAACAAAGTAGAGTACACGTTCTTCCCTAGCACATACAGAATATTTTCCACAAGGCCCATGTGCTAGGCCACAGGGAAAGGTCAAGAAACGTGTCAAGGAAAACTAACTTCACTGAGTTGCTGAACCAACCCCAGCAGATATCTTCTTAGAAATTTTGTCATCCATGCCTCTATTAGCTGATATTGACAAGTATTTTTATTTTTTCCACCTAGCTGAAAAGATTCATAATTAATTCTATTGCTGTACCAGACAGGGGAGAAGACAGTGCTCATCATTTTGACAGGGAACTCTGAGAAAAGATATAGACAAATGTGGAATGCTACCGTGGAATTTGAATTGCTCTGTCATTTCCCACCATACCATTTCCTAGGCACCACACTGAGAGTCACTTGTGCTATGGCTGCCATAACCTCACCTGTTATTATGAACAGCTCGATGGCAAAACAGCCCAGTTGCCAGCTCTATTGACTGTTCAGGCTCTCCGTATACACGTGTAATCATGATCAGTTCCCTTGTTAGTTTCAAGGCTCTCAACTTCGGTTAAATCAAAACTTTGCACTGTTTCCCATTGTGTACATCTCGTAAATCTCATTTGAAGTGAGTGATTCCTTCGCCTTTTCTCCTACTCCTCTGCAGATGAGACCTCCTCCATAACCTCTTCCTGTTGGGAGACCATCAATCATGAGCCCACAGAGAGAGAGAGAGAGAGTAAGAGAGATGAATCATTGGTTCAGTTGTGATCATGTGATCACATACTATTCTGATTGCAAAACGTCATTTGTTTATCAGGTTAAAATTATTAGAAATGTTTGTTTGTCCTGTGAAATACTAACAGAAAAAGTTATTTGCAATCCAAGGTATGTGTGTGTGTGTGTGTGTGTGTGTGTGTGTGTTATACACACACACACACATATATTCAGTCTAATTATCTTATGTTAAAGACAATATATTATTATTCCATTTATTTTTTAATGGGGTGTTGTAGTTATGGGTTGTATCTGGATGTCTTCCCAAAGCCTTATGTGCTCATAGGTGGGGCTTTTGGGAAGTGGCTGGGTCATGTGATGCTGGGATTATATGTGTGTGGTACTACCTTAGCACATTGACTAACTTAACATAGTTCTGGGTGAGGATAAAAGGAACCCCCACCTAGATGTAGGTGGAATATAAAGAGAGAGAAAGAGGGCATGCTTGCTGCTTGTTGCTTGCTGCCTTCTGCCTGCTACACCATGGACTGTTTCTCCTTGTGATGCCCGTCTGCCATGCCACCCTGTCATAGAGCCAGCTGACTATGGACCGAAACCTCTACAAACTGAAAGCCAAAATAAATCTTTCCTCCTTTAATTTTGGGTGTTAGGTATTTTGACTCAGCAATGAAAAGGTAACCAAGACACCTACCACTACAGTGCAATAATGTCCCGTTCAAGAGGAGCTGTCAACGTGACCACTTGCCTTTTACTATCTAATACACATAAATGTTAACAAGGTTGTTTTGGTATTCTCCTCATTGTACATCTCCTAAAGTATTTTTCAAATGATATTTCTCCTATATTTTCCTTGTATCTTGATGAGTTTTGAACATATGATGTTTTTTATGTGTTCAGTAAGATGTCATCAAACACCAACCTTCCAACTAGAGACAAAAAGGGGAATGGAAGGCAAAAAAAGCTATGATATCCCTTATCCTGAACATGTATTTAAAAATGTAAAAATTATTTAAAGTGTAATAGAGCTGACATCTCTCCTCAGGTTTTGGTTATACAAAGGCAGATTAGAAGAGTATAATGGAAATTATGACTATATATGTCTGCTCGTACTATTCTATGGAAAAGTTACACTCTACCAAGCTTTTTTTTTTAAAGAGTAAAAGAAGGATAACAATAATGGGGTGGGGGGCTTACCAAATTACAGATAAAGTGGTAGGAAATTATCAATGGTTATTGTTTTACATATTGTTATCTACAAGACAGTTTCTCAGGAAAACAAATAAACAAATAATAGTGAGTTACAGACAAAAGAGGTAGGAGACTGTTGTACTCGACTTAGGTATCTTCAAAAGAAAATAAATAGAACTATACATGAGTGACCAATTGAATAATCATTAACTATTCTCAATGGTTGTTGTAGGAAACACATAATAATAAACATGCATCCATTTATGAAATAGGATAGGAACAATACAAATATTATAAAGTTATGGATAGATTAGTAGGAAAATATCAATGACTGCTGTAATACATGTTGGTATCTTAGAAGTGGTTTCTCAGGAAGATAGAGATACACAAGAAGGATCTAACAAGTAGTTACAGCCTAAGGGTTGTCAAAAATCAAGTGAGCCATCTGGGGCCAAAGCCATTTTTTGTAGCATTTTCTCTCCAGCCTCCCATCGCAATGGGACCCCACAACCAGTTAGTGTCCTCTCCCCAACTGTCAGCACAGGCAGCAGGAATCCTGTTGCAGACTTCTCCGGGGCTCCACCACAGCCCATACTGTCAGGGGAAGAATGGCTTCCAGGGAGTCTCTGCATGTATTGTGCAAGGTCCTCCTGGTTTACAGTTTCCAAGCGGCTCTCATGACCCCAGTCCACAGGACCTCTGACCCCTCGGGCTTAGTCTGCATTCTCATGTTCTCTGAGTCCTTGTTCAGCAGCTGCTCCTCTGCTAACTCTAGACCTTTCTGGTTCTCAATGGCAGGAGCAAGACTGGCCCGTTGTATAGCATGTATTCCCAGGGGTTTTTCCATGTTTGAATGATTCACACACGTCCTTAGGTGGGCATCTGCAGCTGGTGCATGGTGGGCCAACTGTGTCATTGTTTCTCTGTGTCATGATAGTTCTCAATTGAGCAGCAGCGGCCGACCTGAAGGCGCATGCCTCCCTGTGCGTCAGGGGCCCTCCCTCCGGGGGCCTATGAGGCAGAAAGTGAGCCAGCCAGAAGACAGACGCTCCCCGCCCATGGCTCCCCGTGCACCCAGGGCCCTCCCTCCGGGGGCCTATGAGGCAGGGAGCAAGGTGCTGGTTGGAAGACCAGCGCTCCCCACCCATGGCTCCCCATGTGCTGGAGGCCCTCCCTCCGGGGACCTACGAAGCAGGAAATGAGTTAGCCGGACGACCAGCACTCCCCGCCCGTGGCTCCCCATGCGCCTACACTCTACCAAGCTTTATATCCTCCTTTGCCTCCTTGATGCTTGACATTTCTTTATTTTTATTTTACTATGCCTTTTGAAGTCATAACAAATAGTTTTAGAAAAAAATCATAATGTCAATGATTTACACTTAAAAATAGTTGCAACAGTATATGTATTACCTTTAGTAATAACTAAGGTAACAATAGCATAATTTATGCTCTGCTTGTAACTTTTCTAAGCATTTTTCTCATATTTTTATAACAGATTTTTAAGTAAATCTAAGAACAAGCATTGAAATCTAGATATGTGACTCTCTGAAGGTTATGCATTTAGATATTATTAACAATAACCAAAAAACCTCAAGTGCCCTTTTACATTTGGTGATTGCTAATAAGAATTTAAACACAGGTCCCCCAATTCCAGTTCCTACAGTTCTTTGTTCTGTGTGTACTGTTATGGTTTGTGCTTGCACTTCCTCCAAAAAACCTCATGCAGTCATGTGGGCGGGCTTCTAGAGTTTATGATCCATCCATGGTCTAATGCTGGGATTATGGGTATGAGTGCTACACCTGCCCTGGGGCATATGTAAGGGAGAGAAAGAGGCTTCTTGCTGCCACTCCTTCCTCTTGATCTTGCTGATTTTGCTGTCTTTCGCTGCCATGAACAGTTTCCCTGTGCCATGTGCCACTCTGCCTTGGAGCCAGCTGAGTATGGACTGAAACCTCCACAAACTGTGAGTTAAATAAACCTTTCCTTCCTTAATTCTGGGTGTCAGGTATTTTGTCTCAGCAATGAGAGAAAAGTAACCAGGACAGAATTTGGTACAAGGAGTTGGGCTGTTTCTGTGACTATACCTGACCATGTGGTTCAAGAGCCTTTGGAAATGGCTTGTAGGAAGTGTTTGGAAAGGTTCAGAGATGTTGTCTGAAAGAGTACAGCTGGAACACCTTCAGCTCTTCTCTATGGGAGATTCTGGTCAGAGCTCAGAAGACCAGAAGGCTGGTAGAAATCCTGCTGGTAAAGACTAGGTTCAGGAGGTTTCTGCTGAGAAGGACTGCATTGGTTGTTGGACTCCAGATGATGTGTGTTGTGATTTGGTAGAAAGTTTGTCTGCATTTTACTTGTGTCCAGAGACTTTGCTTGAGACTGAGATTAAGGGTGGTGGACTAATCAATCTGGCAAAAGAATTTCAAGGCAGCCAAATGTTGAGGTAGTGTCATGGCTATTGTTGAGGGCTTTTAGCCAGATTTATATTGAGAATCAAGAGCAAAGAGCCCAGCAGGATGATTTAAAATGTGAGTTTGGCCAGAAAGGAAGCTGCAGTAAACCTGTGGACTACAAAGATAAGGCTGAGAAGATTGCTATTGCTGAGAGGGAAGAAGAGAATAGAAAAGATGACCTGAGGGCATCATTAGGAGCAGCAAGTCTTCACCCTTTGCAGCCTCAAAACTGCAAAGGTGACAGATTTTGCTTTGAGAAGAAAGTCGCAGAGCACCATGTTCCAGAATGGTGGAAGCAGAGGCCTCATCAGGTTCCAGAATGGCAGTGGCATAGAGAATTTGCTCCTCAGAATTGGATTCAGTGTGCCCCTGAGAGGGCAGTGTGTGAAGCTGTGAGTGAGAAGCCAGAGGTTCAGTGGAAACCTCAGAAGTTTGGAAAAACCATGAATGTGGATTGTCTAAGGAGAGCTGCAAGGAGGGAGCAAAGGGGGCCCAAGAGAGAAGCCCAGGGAGTTGTAACCACTGGAGGTGCCATAGAGGTGGAGTCATGCAAGTCCTTTGGAGCTCACAGTGTGTCACGAGTTGCTTCAGATTCTGGATGTGGAATTACAGGACTTAATGTTTGCCCTGCTGGATGTTGAACTTACTTTGGTCTCCATGCTTTGTATCCTCTGTTTGTACCTTTTGGAATGGTAATGTTTATTTTGTGCCAGTGAATATTGGAAGTGTTTGACTTTTCATTTGTACAGGGGTTCAGAGCTAAGAGTTTGCCTTGCATCTCGGAGGAGACTTGGGACTTGGACTTTTCAGTGCTGAAAGTATTAAGACTTTGACAACTCTCAAAGATGGACTAAAACGTCTTCTTCATAAAGGGATGTACATGAGCCCTTGAGGGGCCAGGGGTGGAATGTTATGGTTTGTGTCTGCATTTCCCCCCAAAACCTCATGCAGTCATGGGGTGGACTTCTAGAGTTTATGATCCATCCATGATCTAATGCTGGTATTATAGGTGTGAGTGCTACACCTGCCCTGGGGCAGGTAGTTTTGCATATGTAAGGGACAGAAAGAGGCTGTTTGCTGCCACTCCTCCCTTTTGATCTTGCGACTTCTGGTGTCTTCTGCTGCCATGAATGGTTGCCCTGTACTATGTGCCACTCTGCCTTGGAGCCAGCTGAGTATGGACTGAAACCTCCACAAACTGTGAGCTAAATAAACCTTTTGTTCCTTAATTCTGAGTGTCAGGTATTTTGTCTCAGCAATGAGAGAAAAGTAACGAATACATGTAGTATACTCTTCCAGTACTCCTGAGAGATAGCCACTAATTTACTTAGGATTACCAAGAGGGAGAAATAATGAACTCTTGAGTCATGATACACATAAGTAGTCACTACCATACACCTATATATCCACATTATTGCTCAATTCTGTATTTAAAGGGTGTGGAAAAGAGACAGATTAAGCGGTACAACAAAATAACAGAAAAATCAGTGAGATAGGATTCACCTTATGGCAGAGCAAAGACCAATTACTATTCATATAACATGTTGGAAATGCCCAATTGCTCCCAGTGAAAACCATTTTTTCTGTCTTCCCTTCTCATATTTTGAACTTGTGCTAAGTCACTGAGCTCTGTAAATCTTGCTGGTTTTCCCTCGGAAGCAGCTTTTTGGAATAGGTGATCTTTAAGGTCCCCCTATTCTAATAGCTCTTCCTAGGAATGAAAGTGGGCAAGTTTTTTTTCTTTAAAGAGAAAAGTACAAAAACAAATTAATAAACACAAAGACATAAACAAAACAACACAAAAATAATAAAAATGATAAAGAATTTCAAACAAGGATAGGAAATTTGCAGTGGTTGTTGTATTACATATTATCTTCAAATTGGTTACCAAGATAACCAGATATAGGCATGTAAGATTGAACAAACAATTAAACATTAACAGTTCTTTTAACAGTACTTTAAAAACAACAGTTGAAAAAGCAATGCTCAATGATTTTCACTTTGGCTAACGTGGACCAACTTTGGCGCATGACTCTTGTACTTGATCCACAGGAGAATTACTTGAAAAGTGTTTCTTGGTTCTGAGGTTGAGAAATCCTAATCCACAGACCACACTTTCAGAAACACTATCTCTGCTATAAATGTCAATCTTGAACTTGGTGGTTCACCTGAGTGGAACCTACTGCCTTGAGTATAGTTGGAGCTATCAATCATCTTAATTGTAGATAAAAATATCAGTTTTTTCAAGACATTTTAATATTTTCAAATACCAAAAATATAAACAAATATGTCCTCCTAGCAATGCCTTAATAAAAAATATACTAAATAAAACTACCTGAAGAGAACGGTAACTATTGAAATAGAAAGCTATTAATACTCTAAATGTATATTTTAAGTTATTAAATTTATTATTTATTATTATTATTCTTAATAAATATTAAAAATATTTTATTGCTATAGAGATATTTTGTTTTATGTAAAGAGTTTCAGTCAACTTTAGTCTCAATTTCCTATAAAATAATAGTAAACTAATTCTGAATAATTTTAATTATTGAAGTAAATGTTTTATTTTTTATATATGAAATGGTAATATGTTCTGATAAAAAGTCTTTCCAGACATATTTAATTTTTCATCATAAATATATAAGCAAAAGAGAAAATTTGGAACAAAATATTAGCACAAATGTTTTAGAGTCAGGAATTCCCAAAAGAGGGATAAATCCCTGTAATACTGAAAGCAGTGGAATCCAGGAAATCCCATAATACTGAAGAGTTATGGAATTCAGTTGCTAAGCAGCAACCCAGTTCTGAAGGTTGGACAGCTCTGAGATGTAGAAACCAGGGTCCAGCAGAACAGAAGAAGACACATTAACTCTTAGGGCATCCCACTTGAAAATTGAACTCTTCCTTAGACCCAGAAAGCTCTGAGCTCTCAGAACATCCAGGAGAAAGAGAACTGGGAGCAAGAAAGAGGTAATGGGTCCCTGTAACCTGTTGGGAAGGGGTTCAGCCAGTTTTAATCTGTTTAAATTTTTAACTATTAGAATCCATTTTTCTGTATTACTTGCATTATGTGTTATTTTGTAAAGGTGTGTGTGTTGGTTAATATGTTTTCATTCTTTTATCTTCAAAAAATATATATAATATAGAGGAAGGGCAAGAGGCATATTTTTGCTTGAGGTTGAATTCCCAAGGAAAAGAGTCCCAGAGATTTTCTAATTGTTGCATGCTTATTTGTTTACCTGTTTTTATTTTTATTGAGGGGCCACATCCATATTGGAGTAATAGAAGCAAGGTCACAGAAGGCGGGTGTGGGGGCGCACACCAGTAATCCCAGCACTCCGGAGCCTGAGGCAGAAGGATCATTGTGAGTTCGAGATCAACCTGAACTACATAGTGAGTACGTAGTGAGACCCTGTCTCAAAAAGACAAAAAAAAAAATGGTGACAGAAAGAAGTCACAGAGCTGTTATGCCAGTGTCACAGACACCTGGACCTTGAAGGACCCTGAAGAGCTGTTTCAAACAAAGCCAAAGGGGCCAGGCCTGTGTAGCTCCCAAAGTGGCCAGGTATGCTCAGGCAGAGCATCTCCTTCGGCAGGCGAAAGGTGAGAGGCTCAGAGGGTACTCAGGTGTGAGTCTTAAGTAGCCAACGCCCCAGGGATCTGGGAGGAGGGTGTTGCTCCTGAGGGATAGGGACAGTGCCTCACAACAGCACCCCTGTTGTTTCAGAGCTGGACGTACACTACTTAGAGGAATCTGCCCATTTCTGCCAATACAATTTTAAAATCTGTGTGTCTATATATCTCTGCATCTCTGTATTATCCACAAATTTAACCCGGCACCATGAAATGAGGGTTTGCATTCCCTCCAAATTCACGTTACAGTCCTGACCCCTACAACAATATATGAGGGGGCAAGACCTGTGGAAGATAATTAGGTCCTGAGAATGAAGCCCAAGGAACCAAATCAGTGCCTCCTAAGAAATGGATAAGCCCTCTCCCTCTCCTTCTGACCCTTCCTCTCTCCCTTCCCGCTCCTTTCTCTCTTTTTGTGAGGGTGGAGATCTCATGGATACAATCAGGGCCCTTACAGGAATGCTTATCTCCCTTTCCCCTCTTGCCATGTGGGAACAGAACAAGGAGGTGGATGGCCTTGTGCAAGCCAGGCTACCAACTCTCATTGGCACCAGGCCCACTGGCACCCAGATCTCGGCCTTTCCACCTGCAGAACTGAAAAATAAATTTCTACTGTTTAAACAAGCAAGTCTATGGTATTGTATGACAGCAACCCAATCAGATTGCACGTATAAGCAGATGTGCAAGTATAAGCAGTGATCTGCACGTATTACTCAATGACTATGTGCATATTCTCACAGAATTTCCAGGAATGGAGACCAGTAGGAGGACAGATGGCTAATGATGACAGGGGAGCCAGGAAGATAAGCCAGTTAAGAAGAAAAGGAGATGAGAGAGGGCCATGTTGGATACCTGGAATGTAAAGGGCAACAGCCTTGCTGAGTAAAAATGGTCAAAAGGGACTAACCATGTAGGAAAGTAGTCTTGAGATACAACAGAGTTTTTGACATCATTTTCCATTTATAAACATATGTGGGGAAGAAGGTGGAGTGGTTAAGTATTTCTCCTTAATGTTTTATGGAAGATACAATACAGTTAAATGGTCACCCAGGGTAAATTTTCAGGGAAAGAGAAGATAAAGTTTGTGACCAGAAGTGCAAAAGAATAACCCTCCTTCCTCTGTGTGTTTTAGAATTTTGTCAGAATACATATGTAAGAATAGCCCCAGGCTCAGTGCTTCAGGTTTTCCACTGACTAATGAACAAAGGATCTCTCAGCTTTTCAAATACACATTTTAGTTGAAACATAGTAATTGTACATATTTATGGGTGACAGTGTGGCATTTAAATACATATATATAATCAGTAATGATCAGCTCATGGTAAATGACACATCCATTGTCTTAGGAATTATCACTTCTTTGTGTTTGGAACACTCAAAGTCTTCTCTATACTTTATAGGACTGCTTTCCCCAAATATTTGAACAGTTTCCAAAATGCTCACAGGGATCATTTCAATGACCTGCTACAACTCAGCAGGATTAGGCCCTTAATGACATCACTTTCTTCACAACTGTGGTGGTGCAGGCCTTTAATCTCAGCTACTCAAGAGGCTGAGGCAGGAGGATCTCAAATGCAGAGCCTAGCCAGGATGAACTTTTAAGCCTGTCTCAAAACAAAAAAGTAAAAAGTACTATGGATGTAGCTCATTGGCAGAGTGTCCTGGGGTTCAATCCCCAGTACAACAGCAACAACAAAAATTACTTTGTCAGGGTTTCCAAGGGTGGGGAGGTTATTGTAGTAAGTATGAAAGCAACTACTCACAGCTCAGGGTCCCTTTGCTCCGGGATCCAGGGCTCATCTCAGGTCCCTGCCATCTTGAAGGTGTTCACTGAGAACCACTGGCCCAGAGATGTCTGTGACTTATCATTCTGTCCAGCTCATAGTAAAATATTCTCTTCTCTTGTCCACTTCTCCAAAGACTAGCTGAGAGCAGGGCTGCTTTGAACCCTGACAATGGATGTTTTCATTCCCGGTGTTCAGGAGCACTCTCCAGTTACTTACATTCATCTTCCATGAGCGCCCAGAGATCGTGGGTGGTGGAGGTCGTTTCATCACACAGGTGGCCTGTCAGGGTCTTATTCAGGTTGTCTTCACTATATGCATCCTGAGCCACTCGTCTCCTTACTGTCATGCTACACAGCACCTCTTCTTTTCAATTCCCATTTTCTTTCTCTTTTCCCTTTTCCTATAACTTCCTTTGACTCTTAGAGTTACACAAAGTGCCCCTTAGTATGAACTTCAAAGTAACTCACTCAATTTGCTACACCAGCGCTGGCTCTGATAGTCTTTTTTTTTTGCATCATGCAAGTTCAGCTTGAAAACAAAAAGTAAAATCTAATTTCAATAGGAAGAGAGAGCATCTGAAAGCCCAGAGATAGGAGCTAAATCAATTGAAAATCAATAAAAAGCCCTCTCAGCACATCGTTCTCTTCAATGACATCTTTCTTAATGTTGAATGTTCTGTACCATCAGGCAGAGAGGGAAGAAGATTGATTTTTATAAAACTCAAGTTCAGGAACACACATAGAGAAGGTGATGGGACTAAGGAGAGTAGAAAAATTGAATTTCTGTGCCCTGTGCTAGTCAGCTTTCCATCACTGTGATGAAGCACTTGACACAAACAGGAAAGATTTACTTCAGCTCACAGTTTCACAGGGTTGAGTCCATAGCCAAGTGGCTCCATTGCTTTCAAGTGTCTGGTCGGGCAGATGCATCATGATGAAAGGGTGATGGAGCAGAGAGAGTGCAAGAGCCAGAGAAGGAGGGGCAGGATCAGGGAGCATCCCCAGGCCCAGGCCCAGGCCCACAGGACCCACTCCCCTCAAGCAGGCCCCAGCTCCTGAGTGTGCATAACCTCCCAATAATGGCATCAGAATATAACTCCATCAATGGATTCATCTACAGGTACAGTTAAAGCCCTCATGATTCCATCACCCTCCAAAATCCCCACCTCTGAGCATGTAGGCCTTTTAGGGGACAACTTAGATACAAAGCGTAACACCTCCCTAGCCCAGCCCCGAATATCTTTTGCAAGGAATAACTTTTGCACACATAGCGTTATGGAGCAGTGTTTTTCAACCACTACATTTGAGTGGTGAGTACCAAAATCATAGGTCCCAAGAACTCACCAGATCCCCAACACTGCCACTAATTTGCAGCAAAAGGGGCCCTCACTGAACTTCTTTCTGACTGTAGAATGATGGTGCCTTCCCATCCTGAGTTAGCAACATGCTCCAGTCACAGCTGCTGGTGACTTTATACAGTAGGCAAGGCTTTCAAAACTACAGATATTTTAAAAAGAAATATTTTCAACAAATTTATAAACTCATTGGAAATTTTCAAAAGCAATTTTAACCCAGGAGTAGGCATGGCAAAGCATTCTCCCCAGGTAAATCTGGGAGGCTGGTCCTGGGCCAGTGCCACTAAAGGCAAAACCATACGTTGTACCTCCACAGATGGTGTGAGTTTTTACAAGCAAATTACTTTTCTGCCTCAGCAGTGAGACATCTCTGACCTTCGATTCTGTCTTGCAGCTCACATCATTGTCGTGATGGCTCTGTGTCTTGCTTTATGCCTAGCTGTTTTCCCAAATCCCCACATGCTGATAGGTGATGCTTCTGGGAGGTGACTGGATCATGGGGATGTGATACTCATCAGTGCATTAGACCACTGATGGGTTTACAGCTGAGTATGATGCTGAGAAGCAAGCCTGGTCAGAGGAAGCAAGTCACTGTGGACATGGCCTGCAAAGGAAGGAATACGTATTCCTCCATTCTCCCTTGGTGTCTCTCTGCTTCCGCTGCCATGTCATCAGTGTTTCACCTCTGCCACGCTGCTCTGCCTTGGAGCCAGCTGACTTAGCCTCTACGAACCATGAGCCTAAATAAACCTTTCCTTCTTACAGTTGTAAATGTCCGGTAATCAGTCCCAGCAATGAGAAAGTAACAAAGACACTCTGACATCTACTGACTTATATCACTTTGTACTAGGATTTCCCTCATTTTTAGGAAACCAGGAGTCTTTAAGATCCATCAGATGATGAAACATAGCAACTCAAAAATAATGTAACATATCCACTGACTAGAAAGAATCCTGTCCATGAAAACAAATAACTCTGCTTTTCCTCCCAAAAATAGTTGTGGGAAATATCTGAAAATAAAGTATATTGAAAAATAAATATTTGGATAATGGTCAACTACCATTATCTTGCTATATAACATGTAGCTTCTAAATGTTCAACTTCATATTCCAGTCAGGTGGAAGGTTCTTGAACTAGTATCTGAGTTCTGGATCTCCTTTAGGCAATTCTCAATTTAAAAAGAAACTGCTGCTACTTTTACTTGCCCTCCTTTCCCTCTTCCCTCGCTGCAAATTTCCTGTTAGCTAGCAGACTTTCCAAAAGCCCCTCAACCTCTGGCTTCCAAGACAGGAAAATATCAAATGCCAACATTCTTCACAGAACTTGTAAAATAAAATCCTAAAATCTATATGAAATCAGGAAGGACCCCAAAATAGCAAAAACAACCCAGAAAGAGAGAGAGAGAGAGAGAGAGAGAGAGAGAGAGAGAGAGAGAGAGAGAGAAAGAGAAAGAGAGAGATTGGAGCCATCGCCATGCCAGATATCAAGTTATACAACAAATATATAGTAACAAAAACCAACATGGTATTGGCACAGAAACAGACATGTAAACCAGTGGACTAGAACAGAGGACATAGAAATAACCTCAGGCATAAACAGCATCTGATTATGCCACAGATGCCAAAAACATGTATTGGAGAAAAGACAGACTCTTTAGTAAATGATGGTGGGAAACCTGGATATCTACTTGCAGAAGATTGAAACTAGATTCCTTTCCCTTCCCTGTATTGAAATTAAATCAAAATGGGTCAAAGATCTGCTATGAAAACAAAAACTGAAACTGCTAGAAGACGGCATAGAGAAAATACTTTAACTCTGTAAGCACAAGAGAAGACCTCCTGAAGGGGAACCAAATAGCACAGGAAATAAATAATATCAAGAATCAACATATGGGCTTACTTACATCAAATTAAGAAACTTCTGCTCAGTAAAGAAGACAATCAGCAGAGTGACGAGACAACCTACATACAGAATGGGAGAAAATGTTTTTCTGATGAAGTAGTATCTAGAATGTATAAAAACCTTTTTAAAAATCCCCCAAATACAAATGACCCAAACAAAAAAAGAGCAGATGTACTGAATAGATATTTCTCAAAAGAAGTACAAATACCTGAATGTATACAAAGCTTCAACATCTTTAGCCCTTAGAGAAATGTAAATCAAAACTATGCTGAGAGTCCTTCTTAGCCCATCAAAAGCTATCATCAAAAACACAAAAAACAGTGAGTGCTGGGGCAAGCATATGATGAAAAAGGAATCCTCTTACCTTGTTGGTGTGAAGGTAAACTAGTACGATCAGTATGGAAATCAGCACAGGAACTCTTCAACAAACTAAAAATAGAAATACCATTTGATCCAGCTATACCCAGAATAGGTATAGCTATTATAAAGAATTAAAAGGTAAAGTACTCTATCAATTAATACATGCATACCCATATTATAGTGGCACAATTCACAAAAGAATTAAAGGTAAAGTACTCTGTCAAAAGAATTAAAGAATTAAAGATAAAGTACTCTATCAATTAATAAATGCATGCCCATATTATAGTGGCACAATTCACAGTAACTAAGCTCTTAAAATAGCCCAGATGCCTGCCAACAGATGAATGCATAAGAGAAATGTGATGTACGGCAAGCGCGAGGTCGTGAGTTCAATTCCCGGTACTGGAAAAAAAAAAATTTAAAAAAAAAAAAGAAAAATGTGGTGTATGTATAAACAATGGGACATAATGCAGCCATAAAGAAGTGTGAAATTATATTATTTGCAGGAAAATGCACAGAACATAAGACCATCATGCTTACTGAAACAACCCAAGCACAGAAAGTTAAAACATGACATGTTTTTTCTTTTATGATAAACGTAAAAATTTGTTAATGAATAAAATACAGTGGTGACACTGTAAAACTACAAGGTGGACTTCTAGAGGTGGAGAAATCTGTTGGGGAGAATGAGAAGGAAGGAAGAAAGGCGTAGTAAAATTTTAAATGATCAGATGAGTAAATGCAAGTACCAGATTTCCCTCAAGTGAAACTCACCATTCTGCACTGCTAACACAGACTAATTAAAGAAATATTGGAGGAAGGGAAGGCAAGAGGGAAAGACAAGAATTGCTAAAATGTATCAGTGCTTATGCTGAGCTTAAGGGTTCAGATAATGAAGAGATTTCAGAGCTGTGTTTATCAAATGGAAATGTTTGTTCACAGTTAAACAAAAAAAAACTTAGTAATAAAAAAATGTATTGTTTTCTTAAAAAGAAAAAGGCAAATGGCCTCAAATTGTTCAATAACTCAGTAAATTCATAAAAACCTCTTGTTTTTATGTTTAGATTCAGCCAGTACTTTGAAATGTTCTCTCAAAATACTCTTAGATGTATCCACCAAGTGTTCTGGATCATGTTTGCTTACAGATTATCAGAGGGGCAAGTGAGGCCATTGATTTCTGGTTCTTAAATCCTTCACAATGGGGCATGAAGAATAGTGCACTTTTAATTATTTGTTATTACTACAGTACAACAAGTAACCACCTAAAGTAATAGTGAAGAAGAGACAAGATCAGACTAACTAACCCCACAGAACTCCTAACTTCCTGCTAAATGTAACAAAAAGATGTACTGAGGACAAATCCCAGCGTCACATGCTACTGGAGACATAAAGAAGAGTCAGATGATACCAAAGAGGCCCTGGTGCAGGCACACAGATCACCGCAGTACAGGACAGAACCAGAAACGCGCCAGTGGGTCTTCAGACGACAGTGTTCAGAGGCGAGCTGGGGGACCAGGAGGCTTCTGGAGGAGATGACAGCTGAGGTGGATTTCCAGGAGTTAGTGGGACGTAAATGTGAGTTGGCGCAGAGAGAGTCTCAAATTCTAGACCGTGGAACTTGCATGTGATGAAGGCAGAAAAGAAACAAAAACATTAAAATCAATGATTACAAAAAGTGTTATGCCATAAAGGGGTTACTTTGGAATTCACATATACATGGACTGGAGAAGACAAAATCTAGAACGTTCAGTTAAGAAGAGATTTTAACAGTGGGGGAGCACAGTGAAGACTGGAGTTAGTACTGGAAGAGTTAAGCCCAGTCAAGAAGGGACAAAATCTTCAGCCTTGGCAGCCAAGGGTATGCGCAGGAAAGAGAAGAGAGAAGGCTAGCGACTGACCTCCGCCGTCACGGCTGTCCCGGCAGCGCCATCAATGGGAACAGCAAGGTCAGTGGGAGCAGCATCTTACGGAGTCAGAGGAGGAAGACGTGGAGAGACTTTCGGTTTGAGAGGTTAGTCTTTCAGTGCTTGCTGGGACATAGATAAATGACATAGGCAGGCATTTGGGAATGTGAACCTGGGGTTTGAGAGAAGAATAATGCAGGAGGATATGTACATGGGACGTTCGCAGCCTCGGGAATGGATGGGGTACCAAGGGTGAGAATGCAGAAGAGGGAAGGCAAGGAGAGAAGATGCCACACGTAAAAACCTAAAAAAGTGCCAGCATTTAGAAGGGAGGTTGTGTTCTTCCCACATTTACACACTGTGCAGAAGTTACACGAAGGCAGAGAGGGTCTGAGTTACTACGGTACTCCCAACAGTGCGTCCAGAGATACTTAATAAGTACCGTTGAATACATAACTGAAGCCAAAGGAAAACATAAAACCAGAGTGAGTGACGCAAAAGAAAGCAGGCAATACAGTGTCTCTATAGAAAAGGGAAGAGAGAACAGTAAGAATAACACCATTTATGACATCACTTCCTACATCAAAATGACAAAGAATGGAGACAGAGAAAGCTCTTGGATTCAGCTATTAGAATCTCATTTAGAATCTCTAAGAGCACGTCAAGTGGACTTGAACAGAATGGTCAAGGTAGAAACCACGTTGCAAAGGGTTATCAGGGAACAAGCAGCTTTAGTTTTTAAAGTTCAGATAAGAAATATACTCTAGCCTTAAAAAATCAGGTTTAGAAGGAAGGAAAGTCAGGATTCAACAGAGTCACATGGTCAAGGGAAACAAAATATATTTATAGATGTCAGCAAACCTGACAAGAGAAAAGGGAAAGAGTCAGTTTTACGGTAAAATACTTTCAGAATATACTCCTGTTCACAAAAGTAAACAGATTTCATCATTGTAGAACCTCTTGGTAGCTTTAACAACCTATTATGAGTTCTACATATTCAAAAGCAAACAGGACAACTAGACTTACTTTTAAAATATTTTCCTGGGGCTGGAGATTTAGCTCAGCAGTGCAGTGCCTGCCTGGCAAACGCATGGTCATTAGTTCAATTCCCGGTACCGGAAAAAAACTAAAAATATTTCCTTTTGCCATTGAATACCTCCTAAAATCACTGTTAGGTAGATAAATCTTGGAAATATTACTTAAAAAATAGAGGAGAAAACTTTATAAGCCAAGGAGAAAGGCAACATAAAACAGGAGAGATTAGAAAAGCATAGGTGAAGGGTGCCTAGTTGGAAAATGCCTCAGAAAATGTAAAAAGAGAACCCCCTCCACACAAAAAGAGCAAGTGGAAGAGAGAAAGCTTCTCCTTCCTCTGCTGTCTAGGAAACATGAAGAGAGGTAGTAAAAGATGTTAACAAATATACATAAGGAAATATGAAGAAATTCACGGCTGAACACTTCATTCTTTTCAGAGAAGAAAGGTTCAAGTGTACAGAAAGGACAAGAGGCAGGGGTAGACTGAGGGGAAGAGAAACAGAAAGTCTCAGGGGCCCTGGGGAGTGACAGGAAACAATGAAACTATGAAGAAATGAGGCTGGACAATATTGGTTTCAAAAATGTGTTTTTAACTAATTGTCCAACTAGGCACAAGTTTTGGCCTAAAATGTCACGATAGTGGAAATCACCATCACAGATATGCTTGCATAAGTCTGTACTTAGATATTCAAGCATGCTCATGGCAGCATTATGTACAGTAGCAGAAAATTTTTACAAATATCCGTATGTTACTTAATTGATGATAGTTCATTAAGTCATGTCTTCACAACAAAATACTAGGTAAACAGACCATAAGAATATCCTGACTTGGAACACCTTTGAAGACATTCTGTTAAGTAAATAAAACAAATTGTAGAAGAGTATGTATGTTGTGAACCCGTATAAAAAAATGTGTGTGTGTGTGTGTGTGTGTGTGTGTGTGTGTGTGTGTGCAAAAAAAATCAGTGGTCATACATCAAAGTGGTAAATATTTCTAAGGTATAGATTTGTGAGCTGGTAGGGAAGGAGAAGTTTTTACTTTAGCTCACTATCCTGTATGGATATTTTACTGTGAGCACACAGCACATTTATCATGTTTATGGTCTGTTCTTTCCCAGGCCTGCACTTCTGAGACCCTCCTCCTCTCCTATGCATAACTTTGTCTCCCAGTTCTGAAGAATCAAGCTTAGCCTGTGCGCCAGAGCTGGGCAGATCCTCCTAGATGTGAGGGCCCTATGAAAGATAGAGAGCCATTTTAAATGTGATGATAATTCACTTTTGGGACCTTTGCGGGGTGGGGAGTCTTTAAATTTCAGACCACAAAAATCTCATCCAGTTCTAACCTTAATTCCAATTCAAAACAACCAAAAAGGGATATTCTGGAACAATTTAAAACATTAAGTTTGGAGGGGAAAAAACTTTTAAATGCCAGTAAAAGCATAGAATTGTTTCCTGGAACATACATGTGTTTACAAGTAAAAACAGATCATATGTGATTTAAAACCAATTTTAAAAAAAGATTAGGAAATTATTTTCATAGAAACTCAATTTTCTTAAATTTCTATTTTATTAGTATTTCTGTGATAAACTCATAATTTTCTATTTTCATATTCTATTTATTTTTAAGAAAGAAGACATAGCTTGAAATTTACTTTTTGGAAAAGCCAAAATTTTCTCCTGCAAGGAGCAGTGTAGATGTTTCTTATAACCACTAGGGGTCAGACTATTACATTAATACAAGCCAAACCAAATTTGAAAAGTAGTATTGGTTAAGGGGCATGCTAACTTATTTTCCTGCATAACAGAAGACAGCCTATTTAAATTAAATATTAAACAAAGAAGATAATGAGAAGAATGAATTTGACAAGAGAGAGTCAGAAAGTTGAAATGATCATATATAATAAATATAATATAATAAAGAAGTCTCATCCTTAATAAAAGTTTCAATTATTCACTTGCTCATTCTGGTTGGAAAGATATTACCCCAATCCAAGTGGACTCAGATCTGAGGACTGATCACTCAACTGGACAAATGCTAAGAGAGCAGAAACAACTCAAATCATGAAACTGTCAGCAAAAGGAAGAAATCCTCATCTATAACGGATGGGCTGCATGACTAGCAGAGAATTGAGATGGATGGCAGAAACAATTTTATAATGGATTTCAGCCGTGCTAATAATAAATCTGAATCATCTTGGAGCAATGAGCACGTTCAGAGGTGGGCAGGAGGCAGCCCTAGAAATGGGCCTCTGTTCCCGTCTGGCCTCTGCCACAAACTGGCCGGTTGCCTTTGAACGAGCTCCTTTGTTTCTCTTGGTCTCAACCTATCATCAGAATGAAAAAACACATAGCCTGTGTCTTAGTTACTTTGTTGTTGCTGGGACAAAATATTGGACACCCATAAGTTAAAGGAGAAGCGGTGTATTTTATCTCACAGTTTGTGGCAGCTTCAATCCATAGTCAGCTGCGTCCACGGCGGCATGGCAGAGGGGCATGGCAAAGGAAAAACACTTAGGATACGGTGGCAAGAAGCAGAGAGGATTCAGCAGCAGAGGGGGAGGGAGGCATACACCCTCTCGGATCACGGCCACAGTGACTCCCTCTTCCCACCAGGCTTCACCTCCCAGCATCTCCCCCAGACAGAAACCCATCCGCGGGTGAATGCAGTGATGAGTATCACACACTCAGGATCCAGTCACCTCGCCAGGGCCCCACCTAGGAGTGCGTGAGACTTCAGGGGGACATCGAGGCATAAACTACTATAATCTCCAAGCCTTATAATTAAGCCAAAATATTCAACAATATTATTATATGAATAACAGAAAATGAGGGCAAAATTTACCAAAATTTAATGTTAAAAAAATTAAAGCTGTTAACTGCTAAGACAAGTTATGATGATCTGTTTCCATGAAAAAGTGAAATAAAGTGAGATCATACATTGTATCCACAGTCAGACAAAGTAATAAACCAAAACTCAAACTTCAATTTATGTACATATTGATGACACCATTCCAAAGTAAGTAAGTATAGTGAACACATATGCTGATCATTCTCTGGAGTGATTTTTAAAAACGAAAATGCTTACCTGTTTGGGGTAGAGCAAAATTGATGGACATGAGTAGGGTGGCTGTAAAGATGCAGCTGTATTTTATTTCTTTATAATTGTTTTATTATTTCTACCCGTGTGAATGTATTACCTATTCAGACTTTTTAAAAGTTTAAACACCTCTTAGATGGAGCAAAAGTACAAAATCAAATTGAAAGTAAAAAGTCTCCCATGGTTGGAAAGTGGATTAGAAATAACGTGGGGATGTCTGTTGTTAATGCAAAGGGGAAATAAAGCAGGATACTATGTTTTAAATGGGCTGCATCAGGGGCTGGGGATTTAGCTCAGCGGCAAAAGTGCCTGCCTGGCATGCACAAGGTCGTGAGTTCGGTTCCCGGTACTGGAGAAAAAAACAAAAAAAATAAAAAAAATTTAAAAATAAAAAAAAATAAATGGGCTGCATCAAATCCCCTCAGTTAAGTGACCACACCAGAATGGCTATGGCCAAGAGGTCCCTCTGGCCATTGTATCACATGGTCCTCATTGTCACTGAGCTGCCTAGGCCTGGCCCTCTATCCAGAGAGACATTATCTCAAGACAAGGAAAAACTTTCTTCCTAAACACAAATATGTATCTTAATAAAAATTAATGTATCTTAATAAATATTAATGTAGGCAAATGCAATAGAGAAGACCTTTAGGCAAATCGGTTCCACAAATAGCTAAACCACAACTCACAGACTTCTCAACATATAGCTCTAACACACTTTTTACCAAAATTTGTAGATATAAGTAACATTTTTGGTTTTTTGTTTTGTTTTGATTTTTCTGGTATCAGGAATCGAACTCATGACCTTGCACTTGCCAGGCAGACACTGTGCCTCTGAGCTAAGTTCCCAGCCTCAAGCAAGATTAATTTAAAAGTTAATATGAAAATATGAAGGAGCTAAAATAAACAAAATAATTTTGAAAAAGAATAAGAGGAAAAATCAATATGATTCATTTCAATGTATTATAATAGCTACAGTAATCAAGATGGCATGGTATTGCTAATAGATTAGACAGTGGTCAATAGAACACTTCAGTCAGAGCCCAACATATACCACACAAAAAATGTCCTGCTTCTTTTTCACAAAGGTCCAAGGTAATTCAATAGAGAAAGGACAAATATTTCAACCGCAGAGCTGGAGTGCTTGTACATTGAGAGGCCAAAAAGGTGAACCTTGGCCTAACTTTCACACGTTAAACACACATTAACTCAAAAAAGATTAAATACCTAAATGGATAAGTAAAATTTAAAACTTTTAGGAGAAAGAAAAGAGAGAAACTCTTCAGAATCAGGACTAGCAAAGAGTTCTTAGACTGGACTCCCAAAGCACAATCCACAGAAGAAAAAAAATTCATAAATTGGCCTCCAGAAAAATTTGGAATTTTTAGTGCTTAAGAATCTACTCAAAGAATGAAAAGACAAGTTACAAACTAATAGAAAATATTGGCAGACCCTAGGAATAACAAGTGACTAGTGTCTAGAATAAATAACTCCAAAACTCCAATAAAAAATCCAGTTAGAAAATGGGAAAATGAGGTGAACAGACATATCGCTGCAGAGAATAACAGATGGCAGATAAGCACATTAAAAGATGGTTAACCTTGCTAATGAAACGTAAAATAAAAAACAATGGAGATGCCACTGAACACCTATCAGAATGGTAAAAATAAGAAGTCGTGACAACTCAAATGCTGACCAAGATGTAGAGACACAGGGTTATTCATAACCACCATATGAATGCTACTAAAAAATGTTACAGTCACTCAAGACCAGTTTTATAACTTCTTAAAATCCTAAAGATGCAACTGCCATATTATCAGAAATTGCACACCCCAGCTTTAACCAGAGAAAAGACACTTATATTCATAGGAAAACTTACTCATGAACAGTTTCGGTTACTTTATTTCTAATAGCCTAAAGTTTAGATACAAAATCTGGTGTGTTTATTCCATGCAATACTATTAAGCAGTAAAAAAAAGTGAATAGACTATCGATAAGCAATAACTCCAGAGAAGTGTGCTAAGTAAAACAAAAAATCCCCAAAGGCTACATACTGTATGATGCTATTCACATAATGTTCTTGAAATGAGAAAATAATGGAATTCAAGAACAGATTAGTGATTAACCAAGGCTGAGAGGAGGGTAGAGGAACCAGGGAAAGGAAGGAAGTTTGGCTATGAAAGAACAGTATAAGGATACTTGCAGTGATGAAAATTTTCACATGTCTTGACTCTATGTCAATATCTCGATTATTGATTATACTATTGTACCACTATTCTGCAAGATATTATCATTGGGAGAAAATGATCAAGAGTGCATGAGGAGCTGGGGATTTAGCTCAGTGGCACAGCACCTGCGTGGTAAGTACAAGGTCGTGAGTTCAATTCCCGGTACCGGAGAAAAACAAAACAAAACAAAAAAGAGCACACGGAATTTCTCTGTATTATTTCTTACATCTCTATGTTAATCTACACCTTAGAATGTTTGGCTTTATATACTTGCGTTTGTGTGTGTATATATAATACAGTCACGAGTTTAGTTTGATATGCAAATACAATCGTGTGCATATACAATGGGTCATTAGGCAGTTTCACCATTTTGTGAACATCAAGGAGTGTAATTACACAGCCTAGATGGTAGAGGTCAATCATTCAATATGGACTCAATACAATCAAGATAGGAGGTAAATACAAGAGCTGTGAGGCTGCAGCTGGAGTAACACGGAATGCTGTTTCTATGTCAGGAGAAGAAATACATTCTAAAACAGTGGTAAGAAGTACAGCATTGCAAATATATAAAAACAGTGATGTGGTCATTTATTATTATTTTATGTGCTATGTATACAGTGTTATACACTGTGCAAACTGTATTTGCTGAAGTGTTCATATGACTGGCAGTGCAGTAGGTTTGTTTACTCCAGTTTCATCACAAGTGCATGAATAATGCCCTCTGCTGGGACATAACAATGGCTGGGGCTTCATTAAGCAATAGGAATTTTTCAATTGTAATCAAGAGATCACCATCATATATGTCATCCATTGTTGACCAAAACACGTCATTATGCTGTGTATCTCTCTCTCCCCTGATATTTATTTATATATTTATATATTTACACTTATAAAATCACTTCAATTTTAATTGCAAAAATGAGGGCTACGGGAGCTATGCATATTTTCTTTGCTGGTTAGGTGTGTGTATACACATACATGTGTGTGTTCTCACATTATGCAGTTGTTTTCAGTAAGTTCCAAACCGACCTTTCTCTCTGCTTCATGCTCCTGGGATTAGAACTCCATAAACCATATTTCCACTGATAGAGCTTCTTCTCTCCCTAGTGCCAACAACAGCAGGAAACCAAGAAAAGCTAAGAGACTGAAGGAGAATAAAGTGCCTTCCACCTCCTCACTTGCTATATTCCTCCAGCCATCATGCAGTAACACATCTTCTTCACCTAAGAGTAGAAAGAATATCCAATAACAGTACCTGACTCTAATTTGCATTTTCCCAATACTTGCAAAACTAGTTGCATGGAATAGGTGTCAGGAAACTTTCACTATAAAGGACCAGACAGTAAATATTTGAAGCTTTGTACGTGACATCCTCTTATAACAACTACAAAATTCTGCCACGGTAGCTGCACCATAGACACTATTTAAGTAAATGAGAGGCAAGTATAATTTTACTTATGGATACTGACATTTGAATGTCACATAATTTTCACAAGACTTGAACATTATTATTGTTATGGGTCCAACTGCAACTCCCAGAAAGGTATTTTGTAGTTCGACCCTCTGTCCCTGTGAACGTGATCTTTTGGAAACCATGTCTTTGTGCGTAAGATGAGCTCGTGAAGGTGCCTCTAGTTCAATACAACGGCTGTCTTCGTGAGAACAGGAAAGCATCACTTACAGCTGTGAGCACAGAGAGGAGAACCCGAGGTGAATGTGGAAGCGATGCAGCCATGAACACAGGGATGCCCAGGACCCACAGCCACCGCCAGAAGCCAGCGAGGGAGGATCCACACTCAGGCTCCCGAGGAGCATGGGCTTCCTGACACCTAGCGTTTGAACTTTTAGCCTGTGGAGCTGTGAGAGAATAAATTTCTGGTATTCTAAGCCATCTAGTTTGTAGGGCTTTGTTATAGTAGCCATAGGAAACGTACAACGTTCTTTAGATTTTTTTCAACCATGTAAAAATGTAAAAGCCATTTTAACTCACAGGCCATACTCAAAACAAGCTAGACTTGGCCTATGGGCTGCAGTATACAGAATCTTGTCTGTCATCAAACCCCTGTCCTCTCAATCTGATTCCCACTAAGATATCAGAGCCAGCCATGCACTGCCCTCCCAAAGTCAGAGTCTTATCTCCATACTACTAAATTTTAATAATTCCAATTCCCTTCTCCTTCCTTTAATGGCTTAGTGGCTACTTCCATTCTATTTTCCTGTTCTTTTTCTTCTTCATTTACCTCTGTGACAACTATATATGTAGTTATCAACTAATTTTTTTATAAAATTCTCTCAGTTGGGATAATTGTGTGATTTATTTCTCCTGACTGCTCTCTAACTGGCATAATTTCCTTTCTACAATATTCTTCAAGACTTTATATGAAATATACTAACCTTTGGATGCCTTGGTAATTACTACATTTAATTTTAGGTAATTAAAATAATTCTTTACAGAGTTGGAAGTTCTGACATAAAAATTGAATACCTTGACTTGAACTTTTACTAGCAATCATTCTTATTTTAATTGATTTACTCCCCCTGAGAATTTCCAAGTACTTTAGAACTAAAGAATCTTGGTGCGTTACCCTGAAGACAAATCAAGGCTGCCAGCGTCTTACAAAGTTAAATGCACACCTACCTTTCACTGGGTAATTCCATCCTAGGTGTTTACCCAAGAGAACCAAAAACATGTATTCACAAAAACACCCATACAATGTGTTCACAGCAACTTTATAACAGCCCAAATCTGGAAATAAATTTCCATCAACAAGATAATGGATAGAGAAACAGGTATGTCTGTACAATGCAATACTACTCATCAACAAATAAGAATGAACTAATTCCAAACAAGAATGAATCAACTAATACATAAAACAACACAGAAAACCATAGAGAAATGTTGAACAAAAGAAAAAAGGCACAAAAAATTATATATTAATTAAATAGGAGGAATTAACTCTTATGCTCTATAGCATAATAAGGCAAACAGAGGCTACAACAATTTATGATACATTTCAAAATAACTAGAAGACTATGCAGTTTCAAATAGAAATGATAAATAGCTAAGAATATGCACACACTAATTCCCCTGCTTTGATCTTACATTGTACATGTTTTAAAGTATTTTGTCATATACCCTATAAATAAGCACAGTTATAAAATTTAAACTTATGTTTATTAAACTTAAAAATTTAAATAAAAATCACACATATAATTTTGCTTATATTAAGTTCAAAGACAGGTAAAATTCTAATGACAGAAATTACAACAGTTGCCTTTTAAAAGACATTTTAAGATACTTACTTAAATGCCACCTGTATTTTCTAACACCAGTAATATGTGTGTTTAGATCTTCCCATTTTCTAGTTGAATTTTTAGAGTTAAATTTTCAGAGTTGTTTATTCAGGAAAAAGTGTTAACTAGGAAGTGGCAGAATAGATTTGGGGTTGAAAGAAATATATCTTGATTTAGGGATTTGACAGAGGCTTATACATCTGTCAAAGCACATTGATCTGCACTCTTAATGTGTGCATTCTACTCTATGTATGTCTTAAGAAAACTCAGAGAATAAATTTTGGAGAATGAATTGAAAATAATCTAAGTTGTCATCAATAAGAAAATTAGTGGAATAATTATGGAAATATGAAGTTTTTTTCTTCCGTAATGAAGTACATTTACTTAAAGTATCATGAAACATTTCCTGAATATATTATTGTTTTTTAAAAATAAGTCACATATAAGTAGGCATAATATGATCATACTGTTTAAAAATCTATAAGTGTGTGCAAAGAAATAAGCGTTTACAAATGCAGATCGAAAACAGCTAGAATGGGGCTGGGGATTTAGCTCAGCGGCAAAATCGCCTGCCTGGCAAGCACGAGGTCATGAGTTCAGTTCCCGGTACCGGAGAAAAACTAAAAAAAAAAAAAAAAAAAAAAAAAGAAAACAGCTAGAAGGAACCATCTAAATTGGTAAAGCAGTTAACTGGAAAGCAATTCTAAAAAGAGGGTACATACAAGAATTTAAACTTGAATTTTACAATGACCACATAAATCTAGATCCTGGAACAATGGTTGATACATAGTAGATAATAGTTTGTTGAACAAATTAGTGGATTAATTAATAAATTACTAGTTTCCATAACATTAGAACAAAAATTCAAAGTAAAAAAGTACAAACAAGTAAAATCAGTAGAAATCCTAAAATCTGGCTCTCAGAGGAGTATTCTTTATATTTTGGTATATACATATATACCAAGCTGTTTCTTTTATTTATTTTTGTGATTGGTTAAAAATTATATCTATTTATGGTGTGTAACGTGGTGCTTTGATATACATACGCATTGTGTAACTGTTGAATCAAACTAATTAACATATTCATTTCTTCACATACTCTTCTTTTTCAGTGCATATGGTAAGAACACTTAAAATCTATTCTCAGCAATTTTCAATCATACAATATGTTGTGATTAACAATAGTCATTATGTTGTCCAGATCTTCTGAACTGATTCCTCCCACTGAGCTGAAATTTTGCTGAAGATATAGCTCAGCAGCACAAACACTTGCCTGCTAAGCACAAGGTCTTGAGTTCGATCCCCAGTACAAAAGAAAAAAAAGAAAAATAGCTGAAATTTTGTGTTTTATATCTAATTTTTAAACATCAACAATATTAAAACAATATATAATATTTCATAAATTGGTTATTTCTAATCAAAGATATGCCAGGGCATCTTTCTATGCCAATTAATATATATCCAAGTAATTTTAATGCCTGTACTCTATTCTAGCATTCACAATATTTTACACTGATACAATTTTTCTGTTTAACATTGCTTCACTTACTCAGTCAGGCAGTAAACGACTGCTGAGAATCTATAATATTTTAGGCAGGTACCCCGCCAGGCACAGTAACACAATACTGGCTAGTGGAGGTAAAACTCTTGTAGCTGTCTTCATGCAATTTGAGTCTGAGTTGAGAGAGAAACAGTACGTAAGTAAATACAAAGATAAAGACATGGTTTTAAAATATAATAAGTATGAAAATTAATTTGAGGTAAAAGAATCAAACACCATCTCTGAGAGTGTGGAATGTCAGCTAAGTTTGAAGGATGGGCTGACGCGGGGCTGAAGTGAAGAGGGCAGAGAGCCTTGCAGACACAGAGACCAGCCCAGGGAGGAGCGCACTCTCTGTGAACAGAGGAAGTCAGAACCCTAGAACATCATAATCAGGGAAGGGGTGGTGCTGGACTCTACTGGAGGGTAGAACTTTGAGTTGTTATTCTAAGGGCAAAGGGAAGTCCCTAAAGGTGTTTTGGTTGTTGTTTTGTTTTGTTGCTGTTGTTATTTTGCCTCCCCTACCCCCATCATCACATTATAGATATAGATCAAGATGTTTCCCAATTAAGTTAACTACTTGCTGAAAGCAGAATAGATTACAGAGAAGAAGAAATAAAAGCCCACAGATGAATAAAATGAAGGTTTCCTGGCTTGGAGGAATGTTAAAGGATGGAAGCAGCTATCCATGAGTAACAGTGCTACAGATTTGGAAAAGGAACACAATGGGAAGAAAAAAAAAAAGTATCTTTTTGTGACATTAGAAAGTGCACAATATTTTACACATAATTTCGAAGTTGGTGCAGAACTTCTAGGTAGAAAACCACAGCATAAAAACATGTCCACATGGTCCCATCAAAAGCACAGAGCAGTGGGAGACCTGTGTGATGATTTGCGGGTTTGCAGTGGTTCTGGGATTGGCTTTGCCCGTGCTGCATTCCTTGCTTCATCTCTCTGCCCTCTGGAAGGTACAAAGACCTAAGGAACCATGGCAAAGTCAGCCTGAAAATATTAAAACTGATTTGCATTCTTTGGGTATCTTCGCATTCATGAAAGACTACCCAAAAGGAGTCTGCTGGGAGCAGAAAGAAACCAAAATAGTGCTGTATCCTTCTATTAGAATACACTGCTACAAACCCATCGGTAGGTGATGAAATACCTCCCCAAACTTCTCTGGTTAACATTTCCTGTCTGGCCGTTTACTGTGTGCAGCTCTTCTATATTGCTAAAAATAGTTTTGCAAGCACACCGACAATAATTCAGTCTGCTTTCCTAAATCTTCAGGGAACAGGAGGCTGATATGAAACTGAAAGTATTAATTCTGAATAGAGAGAGGGTTTAGTTGCTTACTTTGGTATGGATTCTTCAACAGTCTTTTAAAACAAAAACAAAATGTCATTTCTCTGGCCCCGGCTAGGTACTGTACCATATGTGCTGAAAACATCCTCTTAATATTAGAGAACATGACATGCCTTTCACCTTGAGGAATAAGGGACTGACAGTCTCCAGCGACCTAAAGAATTGGGTGTCTGTAACTTTCTGCTAGAATGACTACAGGAAAGGGTCATGGTCCAATCTGAAGGTCTATTCTTCCCTGAAATTCTCACAATGTCTTTCTGCTGCTCCAGGCCTCAGGGTTCGCCTCCTCTAGACTCATTCAATGTATGTTTGTTCCCTGCCCTATAAAGTATCATGTACAGTATCTCTGGCCTCAGCCAAATCCTAGAGAAAACACTTTCTTAATCTTCTCTATGTTCCCCACACAAAACGGGCACCATGCTAGCTCCCCTTGGGCATTTCATGAGTGTGTGTTCATCAGAAAGAAAAGTTGGGAAAAGGTTGGGAAAGTTGGGGAAATGTTGTGGAAATAATCTTTCAGAAAGAAAACATTCTAAAATGCAAGCTGTTAGAACAAAACCTTAGAACAGTTACATGTCATTAGGTCATTCCGTGAGAATTACAGTCTAAGGCAGACACCCTCAATGCAGCAGAATCTTTAATGTTTTCCAGGAATCCTCTGGCTCTGGATTTGCCTGGATGACAAACGTGAAGACAACCATTCTACCCCAAGAAGAGACCCTTGCTGAGAAACGTGAGCACTGCGTCACACCACCCTGGCTGGGGGGTCCACCCCAATGCCACATTAAGAACTAGGGACATTACAGAGGGACTTCAGGCCCCCAGAGGACTTGGGCCCCCCTCAAAGGCTGCCACAGGCAGCCAAACCCGATGTGCCTTATTCACTGCGAGCTAATTTCTCTTAGCTTATTTTCAACCTGTCCAGTCACCACAACACAAACTGTTTTTATAAGAACAGGCCCATGACAGGAAATAATTTACTTCCAATGATAAAAGAAATGAGAAGCCCCACAAATTCAGCCCTGAACTGACCACTCCCAGAGGGACATTCAGGAGCCACAAGTGAAGTAGATGGTGTCATAGTAGAGAGAGACAAGAGGAGAGAGACATAACAGTCCAAGGAAACTGCAAGTGCTTAACCTAGAAAAGAGAAAGTATGACAGCTGTCTTCTACAATTTGAGGGAAGGTATATGAAAGATGCGGGTCAACACAGAGCTAGTCAGAGGGCAGGATTAGAAGGCCATTAAGGGTGCAGATGTAAGGCAGAGGTCTTTGCCTACTATCTCAGAAAACAGACCCTAAGCAGGCAAAGTTTAGGAATCATTGCTTTACCTGGGAGTACAGTCTCACAAAGAGATCCAGGGCAGGGAAGGGAGGAGAGCAAAAGTGAGAAGCTGTGTTACCAAGATGTCTACAACTCCCCAAGAAACACAGCAGATCACTACACACACACACACACACACACACACACACACGACAGGAGGAAGAAGAACTAGAAGTTTATCTCCTGGGTACATTTCTGTGTGTCCTCCTCCCCGTGTGACATAACTACCCCTACACTTCTGCTTGCCCCTTCCAGAGGCACCAAGAATCAGCCAAAGTCCAGTCCTCCCCCACAAGTCTGGCCCAAGCCCTGTAGGTCCCACCATACAAATTCAACCAAGTACCCTGAAGCCCAGCCCTCCCGCTAGGAGGTGAGTCCACCAGGAAGGAAGCAGGCGCCAAGGTTTTATGAACTACGAGGATGGCAGGAAGTGGAGCTTACAGTGAAGGCCTGAGGAGAGCAAGGCTGAACAGTTAGTCCTTGGACCACCCCAGCACAGCAGGGAAGATGCAGCTGTCTAACATCCCAGTCCATCCCACAGCGGAACAGCCCATGCTGCTCAGACATGCGGTATACACAGGTACCCAGGGAGCTTGTCAAATGAAGGTTCTGATTCAGCAGGTCTAGGGTAGCTCTCAGATTCAGCGCTTATTTTAACTCCCAGCTCATGCTCTGCAGCTACTCCTAGCTACACTCTGAATATCAAATGGATGTTTTGCTTCACAAAGTAGCAAGTTTTACATCCCTAGGTGTTATGCTTTAGCAGATCGGGCATTGATTGATCTTCTGCCACAAAAACAGTCAGGATTTTGCAGAAAGTTCTCCTGCCTCGGTTTATCAAAATCTTGAATTTGGAAGGGTCTATAGTGGTCCCACTATGTAATAAGTAAATCAGAGTTAAGATTTTGATTTATTTTTCAAAGCTTGATAAATATTAAACAGATGATGAATGAAAAATTAGTTAACAAAGAAACAATGTCTCCCTTAGCTCTGACTCCTTTCCCACGTTTTAGAGACCACTTCTCAGTCCCAGAGCGCAATCAGCAGAGGCCTTGATTGAAACTTAGCTTTACTTAATGACAACTGACCAGGAACAGATGTAATTCAGTCAGTAATTTGTGTGATTGATGCTTTTCTCACCACCTCCCTTTCAATACCTTGCCTCATCCACATGAAGCATAAGGAGTAAATGCAGAGATGTTAAAAGGCATGACATTTGGATCATTAGACACTTTGTCCTCCGGAGATTTATCGAACTTGAATTAAATTTAAAGTGAAAATTCAATCATTTCACTTCATTCCCTGATGAATAAAAACCAAAAGTAAGTTCTCAATCCAGGAACCTTATGGAATGTGAGTTTCTGGAAAATTGAGTTTCCCACAACTGTTAGAACTGCCTGTATTTTCCTTTTTATGCTAATTATTTTATTCCACTTACCCCTTAGAACTTCTCTACAAATTCAAACTACACATAGCCATTTCTCTTTACTTTTCAACGAATTTCTCTAATTCGTATATACTCTATCATCAGGGGCTACAGCACTGGCCCCTTTAACCCTCATCCGCTTACACATTTGGCTTGTGCCCAAATGCTAGGGCGCACACTCTCCAGAGGAAGAACGGCTTTGCTTTCAAGGCGGGGCGGAGGCGGCAGGAACCATACGGTTTGACTGCAGCTGCTCCTCTCGGCCACGTGGCGACGCTGTTGAGAACACCCTCTACCAGCTCTGCAAGAGCCTTTCCTGCTCTAGACATAACTAAATGCTTCTGTGGTTCCCTAGGAGAGCGTACTGCCTACCTCAGTGTTGAGCTCAGACACATGGTTGCAGCAGCCTGTCTTTTGTTCTTGCCTCACACACACACACACACACACACACACACACACACACACACACACACATCCTCAGACGCTGGCCAGCCACAGAGACGTGTTTGGGACTCCCAGATTCAAAATCATTTTCTTCCTCTCTCTAAGAGGTACATACGCGTAGCTCCTAAAACCTCAAAGTAATAAAGGTCTTATGAAATCCCTCTTTCCTGTACAGTCTGCACCAAGCTTTCTTAGGAAAGCTAACGTCAATGGTTCCTAGATACCCTCACCCAGCCTGATCCTCACTTCCCTGACTGGTTTTAGACAAGCTGCACTGCACATTATTTAACTTTTTATTCACGTCTCAGTGCTAACCTTATGGACATGGCTTGGTTTGTCTTTTTAAGTACAAAAGTGTCTTTTACATTTTGAAAGAAGCATAAATTTAGAACAGTGACTTGACTTACTTCATATTACACAGCTAGTATTTGGAAGTCCTGATTTCTAACCCGCCTGGCCCAACCACAGGCTCTCTGCAGTTTACCCCACAGCCTCCCGCTCCCTGGGGCTGTCTGAGGCTGATTCTCCTCCAACTTCCCTGTTCTTTCCCTCCGTTTCCTATTTTTACATACATATCTCTATGATCCAGCTAAACTTGATGACTAATTTTTCTCCAAAAATGAGCTACTTCCCCATCTCTGTGTTTTTTTCACGTTGTCTCTATTTTCCTAAATTACCCTCTATTTCCTCTCTGCTGTTTGAATCCCAAATCATTCCTTGAGGCTGCCCACAGCCCACACATTAACTCCTCCTTCAGGACTTTTCTAACCCCTCCTACTGAATGTGGTCTCTTCCTGTTTTAGACTCTCATAGTATTTTATACATGCTTTTCCTATAGTAATTTCATTCCCAAAATGCAGACATTTGAGGACACCTTGTCTTCCATGAACATAGCACTCTAATTTTTTATTTCCTACAGTAGTATCAGAGAAAAAGATCTTATACTTAGTAGGCATTTAGCAACATGTGCTGAATGGAATTTCAATGCCAAAAGCATCCCCAAACCTTTCCTAAGATTCTCCCTTCAGTCTGAACTTCGTCCTTCTTAGCATACTCTAATTGTATGACTATTAGATACAAAATATGAAAGACAAAATAAGGAAAGGATTATATTGAGGATAATTTTGATAGGTTGAAAAAGTCTCAAATGGTTCTAAGGACAGGAAACTTCTATTGATATATTCACATCACCAAAGTCATCCATCTCTGCAGAAAATGGAGAAAGAAGGTGTCATTTCATACAGCTGATCATGCTCTTTCATCTTTGAGAACAATGACATTGCTATCAGTTTGATTTCTTGATAGCTTACTAAGCCCATGCTCAATCTCTTAATACTGTAGTCACCCCCCACCCAGGAGTTGGTCCCACCTCTTCTATTATTCTCCTCTTCTATTATATATACCTCTTCCTAGGAGGAGAACTTCTGCCACCTGAGCAACTTACAATCCACTAAGAACTGGCCAGTAAGGGGCAGAAATGGTAACTGATCGACGTCATTTAACCATCATGAAATATTTCCAACTTCTGACTTTGGCAGAAACTCTCAGCTTGTGAGTGATAGGCAGAAAGAAGAAATAATCAGTACTTGGTTCCCTTAGGTGCCTCCTAGAACGTGTGATGATTTGCAAGACTGCTAAATAAAAATCAGTTTTTTGTGTTCGCTTGCAAGGTATGAACAGAAATCATCCTGAATCAATGTCTTCCTTTCTGCTTTTTGTAATGCTGATCAGAAAACTCTAGACCTTATAAGGCAAATCAGTGCATGCTTGTATATACTAAATGCTTTGTCCTTTTAGGTCATTTTAAAGACAGAAGAAAATAAAAACTGCGATAGACTTCTATGCTCACTTATTGTCCCACTGTTAGTAGAATTCTGCCACTCAAAACACATGGAATGCTGATTGCTATGTATTCTTCTACTATGAAAGATAGTAACTAGGTACCTGGTAAAAAACACTGCAAGCCTTTGCCCTGGGATACCTGTGCTGGGGTGTGTGCATGGAGAGTGCATGTGTGTACAAATGTGAGTATATGACTATGCATGTATGTGTGAGAAGGTGAGGAAGTGTACATATGTGTGCATGTGGACCAGCTGGTGTACATGATCTGCATAAACTACTCTCCTTACCCAGTTCTAACTGCTGACCTTTCTAGCTTTCTTCTGTGCAAAATAGCTCAAAACTTCCCAGTGAATATGTTGATAATGACCTTTTACTGCTTTGGGGAACTCTATGTGATTATCTTGCAGTAGTGAGAATTTACCAAGGGTATTGAATAGAAGACAAGTGTTAAAGAGAAAATGAGCAAAATTTACTTCCTTTATAGAAAGAGATTAGATTAAATTATCTTAGAAACTATCTTTAAAGCTTGAAGTCCATCAAGGAATCCTTTTTATTTAAATCTTCATAAGAAAATATGGGTCACACAGTTCATAAAGTCTTTCCTCTTAGAAAAATATTTGAGTTAGTTCAGAACTTTCCTTCATAAATTTCCTTATTATGTCAAATATCTGAAGGGCACAAAATATCCAGGTTTAGAGAGGAGAGCTCCAAATCCTATTATCAATGCCCCTAAGCATTAGTAGTTACCCTGTCAGAAAGCATATTTTAGCATTCAATTGTACATATTTACTTGTAAATTATAACATGCTCTATACTACTATCATATTATTTATACAGTAAAATGGAGATAAATTGTTTGTTTGTTTGTTTTTGTCTTTTTGAGACAAGGTCTCTCTATGCAGTTCAGGCTGGCTTGGAGCTCACTTTATAGCCCAGGGTGGTCTCTAACTCACAACGATCCTCCTGCTTCAGCCTCCCAAGTGCTGGGATTACAGGCATGCACCACTATGCCCAGATGAGATAAACTGTTAGAAGCAGAATTAAAGGAAACATTATTTTTAAAAGTGTTTTTTAAAGTGTGTAAAAATCTTTTCTTCTCTTCTTGGAATTTTTATTACTAATTTCAGTGACAGCTATGTGATTAAACACATTTTATTATTTGTGAATTTGGTTTTTCTTCTGTCTTTTCTGAATTATTAGCTTCAAATAGCTTTTAGTCTTAGTGTTTTAACATTATCAGTAGTAAATATCTCAAGGCATAGTACACAATTAGTGAGATATATTGCTACTGAGGCTGGTTATGAATCTATATTCATGTACTAAGGCTGATATAATAACTACCAGGACTGGGGGGCCTAAACAGCAGAAACCCCTTTGTGCACAGTTCCAGACAATGAAAGCTAAAGATCAATCGAAGTGTCAGAGTTAGTTCCTTCAGTGGAAGGATCTACTTATGGGTTCTCTCCTTGGCTTGTAGATGGTAGTCTCCTCCCTGGGTCTTAATGTTGGCCTTTCCTCTAGTCATACCTCTGTGCCCAATTTCTTCTTTGTAATAGGGACACCAACGATACTGAATTAAGGGCCACATGTATTTCTCTCATTTTTACTTAACTCTGTAAGGACACTCCAGAAAAGGTCACCTCTGAGACACCAGGGGATAGGATTTCAACATTTAAACTAGGTGGGATAGTCAGTCCATAACAAAATTCATATTTCAGATGTTTATAATTTTGAAGTTTTGGGTAAATTTCTTGTTAGAAGTTATCAGCTTTCCACTGACATTTTGTTGATACTTGTCTTAGTTACTGTTCTCTCATTGCTGAGACAAAATCCCAACACCCAAAGTTAAGGAGGAAAAGTTTATTTAGCTCACAGTTTGTAGAAGTATCAGTCCATAATCTGCTGGCTCCAAGGTAGGGTGGCACATGGCAGAGGGGCAATAGCTCATGATTGCAGAAGACAGCAAAGACAACAAGGGAAAAAAACAAGACTCTTTCTGTCTCTCATATTGTGTGCAGACTACTTGCCCTAGGCTGGGTGTAGCATTCACACCCTTAACTCCAGCCAGAACTATGCCAAACCAAGCAGTGAACTGATTCATTAATCACACACTCTTAAAATCCAGCATCACACATTCTAGGTTCAACCACCTCTGAAAAAGCCCTACATCCACATGAGGCTTTGGGGGGACATTTAGATACAAAGCATAATGTCTAATATTACCCTTCTTTCGTGGTTTCATTACAGAAATCTAAGATCCTTGTTCCTTTAACCATGTTCACATAAATTCCAAGACATCACAAGATACTGAAAGCAAATAGGTGAATAATGGTACTGTTATGCAGCTCCCCCCGACCCTATGATGCCATGACCCTCTGACATCCAGACCATTTGAAGACACTGTCTATTGCTTTATGGCACGGAGTGAAGCTATAAGCTTCTGTGAACACATAAGCTCTAATACATTCTTCCGATGTGCTAATGGGTTGTCTTGTGGGTGTAATCACCCCACTTTGGAGATCTCTATCCAAACTAGACTTTTAAGAAACTACTGTACTTACATATCTTCAAATTCAGACTGGGAAAGTTACTTGTTAGGAGGACTTACGCTATGAAGTAGGCTGTGAAATCCTGTCTCAGTGAAACCAAATCCAAAGTGCCCACTGAATTTAGTATTCTTGCTTTCCTTTTTTCATAGGATCCCATATGCAAGTATTTAATTGTTCCCAGAGGTCTGAGGCAGTGGGCTGAGATAAGAAACTCCAGCAACACTTCACCAGCCTGTGGATTATGTCATTCAATCTGCAGTGTTAAGAGCATTTGTGAAGATTTCGTTCAGAAGATATCATTATTGCCTGAGTCGTGGCTTGATACACTCTGCAGAATAGTGTAGTAGGAACTATGTTCTTCACAAAAGTCACAAGATAATAACGAGGATGCAGGTTGGGAATGAAAGATGCCAAATAATCTGCTCAATTCAATAAAGCAATTTGACAGGCAGTGAGTGACTTCATAGAATGGAAATATCAGCTGTGAAAGAGCTGCAGAGGGAAAAATCTCCTTTGTGTACAATGAATTTGACAAATGTACTCTGGTTCTGTGAGAGGACCTGGGCCTTCCAAAGAGCAGCACTTCAGTGGCCAGATGACATAGTCAGAGGGGATCAAGGGCCACCAAGGAAAAGTAGCCATGGCAAGTCCTACACTGTTCTCACAGCTGGTCCTGCATCCCAAATGCAAAGCATCCCAAATCAAAACATAATTTTCATCATAATCTAATAATCAATTTTGATAATAATCTAAATAAAAATATCAATGCAAACATAGTCATGTCATCTGCATGAGCCTGAAGTTCCACTGGCTGAACAAAAGCCAACTAAAAGAATGTGCTTGATGTTTCTCATCCTCTAAATGAATTCTAAACTGGAACAGGGTAATTACTTTTTACAATTCTGGGTAGAAAGGAAATAAACTTGATGGGGACTATAGCTATACTTACTAATGGTAATACAAAAGTACCATCTCCGATTCACTGCATATATTTCTACAACTAGGCATATCTCATTACACCATGAGTTTTGAAAATGCCAGTCTGCATTACTGGATTATAAATTCATTAAAATCAGGGACCATGGCTAATCTCTGTATTTCCAGTGTCAATACAGATCTTGACACCTAATAAGTACTCAGTAAGTGTTTTGAAGACAGAATGATGAATAACCCAGTTTGCTGTTGAACATGTTTAAAAGTCCCTATTGTCATATGCATGACCTGATGGACCCCTCACAATAAACCTGTGGATTTGTTAGCAATACTTTCATTTTAAAGGTGGGAAAAGTGTGCTCAGAGGAGATAAGTGACTTGCCCAAGGTCACAAATCTTCTAACAGCAAAAGCAGGGTGTTGACCTAGAACTGATACCAAGATTAGGCAGTACTTTTCTACAACCCTGCAGTCAAAAAAAAAAAAAAAAAAAAAGCACTTGTACCCAAATGTAAGGGACACAAAAGTAAAGTTCTGAGTCTATCAATGAGAGGATCAGGATCTGTGACTTACTTTTTTAAGCTTACAGAATGCCTAGAAGTGTGACCAGCTGTTATGCATCATGAGTTAACGAAGAAAGAAACAAATACCTGCCAAAGTTTAAGGCATAGATAGCTGCTCTCACCAACAGCATGGCTTCACCCTGGCCTCCGGCGTGTAGATAAGGCCTGAATGACTACCAGATTATTCTGAGAAAACAATTGAGAACTTTGCCCCCAGAGAACAGGCTTTGCATTAGTTCAGCATAGACACCACCTTTGCCTTCAGTTTCCTCAAGAAACAACAAAAAAAGATGTGCGCATACCCCTCCCTGCCCCAGGGTCAGTCAAGCAGTTCCTGAGGGTTCCAGACAGGATTTTCCAGAAGGAGAACATTGAGAGATCTCAAAGAGAGAGGCCTTGGAGACAGCCGGACATGGATAGAATCCTCCTTACTCTCTCGTTGTGTGGTGCTGCTCAAGTTCCTTAACCTCTCTGTGCCCCAGACACTCATCTGTAAAACTGAATTGATTCTAATGTCTACCCCATGGGTTCTTGTGAGGACAAAATGCGATGAAGCATTGTCAGGAACTTAACCAATGTTCCTTAACTTGGCTTCTAGAATCTCTGTGTGTCTTCAGGTTGTCTCAAAATTCAAAAAGTCTAGGAAAACATAATTTTGATAATAATCTATATAATCAATTTTGATAATAATCTAAATAAAAATATCAATGCAAACATAGTCATGTCATCTGCATTAGCATGAAATTCCACTGGCTGACTGTGTGTATATGTTTTTATACTGAGAGGGGCACCAAGCTAAGGGCAAGAGATGCTACCACATGTCATGAAATATTTTGTAGCAGTTTCAACAGAGAAAAGTGAAAGGAAAATGAAGTTATAATATGGTTCATAACGGTGTTGAAAAGTCAATCATCCAACACCTGTGCCTTTGCTAAGTGTAATATTTATATTGCCAGTAAAAGCACAATCAATACTTTGTTATATAATATTTTTTTATTTTTCAGAATAAGGAGTATACATTCTAAGTTGGCAAATTCTTAGTAGTTTATTAAAATAGTAAAATGATTATAAAGGAAATGCTTTCATTTTAAATAATGATTGACAGTGACTAAAATGATCATGAGCAAAACCTAACCATGCCCCAAACACCTTTCTACTAATACATTCAGCATGGACAGTTTAAATTGAACCAAAAATCTGTTCCTTAAACTCTCATTAATTTGAATTTTATTGGTTGAGGCTTGGTTTTTATTTAATTTGTAAATTTGTTTTGGTTTTTATTTAATTTGTAAATTTGTTTTGGTTTTTATAATTGTGTAAAATATACACTATCTAGCTTTATGGCTTTATGTAGCTAAGGAATTATAGAATAGAAAGTAGTATGTTATGCTAGAAGGCTGTGGCAGTTCATTTCCCTTAAAAAGAGAGGGATATGCACTGGGGATTACTCAAGTCAAACACTGAACTGGAGTCTAAAATCCTTCTATGTGGAAACTAATGACCCCAGGATATAGGAAGGAAGAAAGAGAGTGATGGGGTGATCCCAGATCATTATAAGACTTTTCATTATAATCATTACACAATTTTTCTCAGCAGAGAAATTCTAGATGATCAAGAATGGAATGCTCTCATGCAAATTCAGACTATAAAGGGAAGTATCTCACACTTGCATGGCTGTATCTCATTACTCAGAGTCAGTAAGAGGGAGAAAGAACTAGCAGTTACCACTTAGGCAAAAAAAGACTGTCATCCATGCAGGATTCATTGCAAAACTGCCCTTCATATTTCTGAACTACAAAAAATACACATCTGAATAATTAACACAGTGGCTTATTACAGGAAACCAGCTGAAAAGTATTTCCAAGTGACTGATGACAGCTCCCACTTTTTTCTAAGCCTAAACAATGACAAGGAGATTTCAAAGCTCCAAAGAAGGTGGGAGAGCCCACCGTAGTGATGCATGTCTGTAATCCCTGCACTAGGGAGGCTGAGGCAAGAGGATTGTTGTGAGTTCGAGACCAACCTGGGCTACAACATGAGCTCAAGTCCAGCCTGAACTGCACAGCGAGACCCTATCTCAAAAAGACAAAAAAAAAAGAAGGTGGGAGAGATGACTTTTTACATGGATAGTATTTATTCTTAGGCTGGCATCATCTTTCCCTCCATGAATGAGCAATGTGTCCTCCTCACATTTATCTGCTCCTTTAAATAATCATGCGACTCCAGAGGATGGGGCAGAAGTGATAGTGATACTGCAGTACAGATCCCATTTCCGTAACTTGTGTGCTACGCTAAGTTAAAATCTGGTACAGTCATATAAAACTAGGTTTCTAAATTGTGAAGTCAGACAGAAACGGTCATGAGCAGGTGGTTAGACTGGTGAGCCCAAACTAAGGGAACACAGCATGTTGAAGGGCCCTAGGCCTTGGACGAGCCCCAGAAAGCCCTGTAGGTGGCACAGCATCATGCATGCCTTCATCACCCTTTCAGTTCTAGCATAAAGGGTGCTTCTCAAGTGAAATATTACAGATCAGAGGAGGGCGCCCAACAGCAAATACACAGCACGCCTGCAGATGCTCGTGGGAGAGCTCAGCTCTGGAGCCACAGTAGTGACTCACTACACAATGTGTGCCTCTTTCTCAAACATTTGACTACATTTGACTGAAGGTTTAGATGGAAACATAAAGATACAAAAAGGAAAGTGACATTTGGATTTTGAGGGCAGTTACTAGGTCCCACGAAATACTCTACACATGTTACGTAATCCTATAAGAAGTCTATGAAATACTACTGTATTGCCATTTTTCAAGATAAGAAAACTGAAGCCAAAGAGAGGTTAAAGTGCCTTGTACAAATAATAAGCCAAAACGCTAACTCAGGTAACTTCATTCCAGGACTTCAACTAAGCTGTCATGCTGTCAGCAGGCACAGGGAAGAGCAGAGTCCTGAAGTGGTGGAGAACCTTTGGCATGTGTGTTGTTTATTTTTCTTTTAAGATAAAAGCTGTCAATGTATGAGTTGTGTTCTTCTAAACTAAAACCTCAGTATTCAGGTTGAATTGTAGTGTTGGTACTTGGCAAGAAATAAGTAGGTTTTGGGTTGCAGTTTGGGCACTTGTCTCTAAAAAGTTCACCATCACTGCTGTAAAGGAAGAAATGGTGAATTTCTGAATCTGGGCAAGCCAGGCATCACCTAGTCAGTCATTCAACATGCTGGATAACACCTCATGTCCCCACATACATCCCAGTTCCTGGGAGGCCTTCCGGTGCCTCAGTGGCTTGTCACATATATCCAGGTTGTACAACTCTTCCTGGGTTCCTGTGAAGCCCAATTTCATCTTTTCATAACCATTCTGTAATAGACCTTCTCTGTTGCAGTGGATAAATGTAGGATCTCTTTCTTGCTTCTCAAAAGTCTAACACTCAGGTAGACTCCTGATAATTATCCAACAGTGGTTCTCAAACTGGTGTACATCAGAATCACCTGAAAGTTTCACTAAAACAGATTGCTAGGCTCCATTCCTGGAGCTGCAGATTCACCAGGTCTCCCCAGGAGCCCAAGAATGTACCATGATAGTGATACTGTAGACCCAAAGACCACAATTTAAGGACTGCTGATCTGGAGCTTACTACCTCCAATGTGGAGAGTGGAAGACACAGCAGCCTCACTCGGAGATTTTTAGGAATGCAAGATCTCATCTTATGGTCCACATAGGCTTACTACATCAGAATCCGAATTCCAGCAAAACCCCCTGGGGGATTCTTGTGCTCATCACAAAAGCATTCCTAGAAACATCAGCTAGCTCTAAATAACACTAATGTGGGGACCACATCCAGAGACGCTGACCTTGGTGCCTGCCCCCTTTCTCTGAGATGATAATTTTAAGCAGGTTGTGCATGTGGCCTGGGCATGGAGAGTGTAGACAAATACAATGTGAGCAGCGTTGTAAGACACTTAACTTTTGCTGATCCACTGGCATTTTCTCTTCCCCCATATCAACTTATAATCTGTGTATTTCTAGAAGGAAAAAGAATGGTCACCATAATATTTATTAAACTTACAGAAAAAGAGAAAGAGCAGAAATAAAATTATGTTGAGATGTCTATTTTGGCCAGCACAGGCTTCAGCTATAGAAGGTTAAAGAATAAAGTGAGATCAGCAAAGTAAAATACTTTTAAACTCAGCAAATATTAGTGCATCCCTGATCTGCTGAGCCACAGCAGAGGCAGACAGAAAAATGCACTCTTCCCAAACCAGTATTTGTTCTCTATCATTCAGATACACTACTTCCTCCTTTTCCTGTAAAACATTTTCCCTCTTCTTTGCTTTGAGTTGGATGTGCAGCTTCATACAACTTATTCTAACACTCTTGCAACTGAAATTTCTCAACTGGAAATCAAGACTGGTCTCCAGCTTTTAATGTGCAAAAACTGAATTGAGTTCCATACAAAGTGCCCAGTGCATGCCGCACCATCTAGTGAGGGTATAAGAAATGGTCTGTCTACTTGGGAGCAGTCTTCAAGTAGGGACTTCAATGATTAGATAGGTAATGATCTGTAATGCCCTCCTGAGCACCTGCTAATCTCATATTAGTAAGCAGAGTGTGTCCAGTCTTACAAGGAAAGCAACGGATACTTTGGCTCAAGGCTGGGACCAAACCAGAGGCTGGTTGACAAGTGCCTGGAAGCCAAGTGTCGATATCGTTCAGCAGAAAGGTTCCCCAAGGCTTTGAGGGACTGTGGGTGGGCAGCAAGCAGCCCTGTCAATCTTGCTATCAGCAGACCGCTCCGGATGGGACCCTCCTCAGAAAGGCTGTGACCCAGCATTTCAAGCCCTGTTTTACCACCTGGAGAGTGGGGTGAGCTGTAAAAAGCTGAGTGCTTTCACAAACACTGAGCAAAAGATCATTTGACATAAAATACAGGGAAGTGAAGGGACCAAGATGAAAAGTTAAACATAACTCTTTCAAAAGTTTTCACCATGCTCCTTCCTGCTCCTCTTCATTTAAAAAGGTACCTCTTCTCATAAAGTTTTGTAATGCTATGAAAATGGTCAGAGGCATTTTCTAACTCGAATCAATATCCTTTGTGTTCTGATAAGATACTGCAGGAACTTAATTAGCTGTCTGCAACTAGTTAATTAAGAGATACTGCAGTACCTTGGCCTCAGGCATTAAGCAAGTCTAGCTGATAAGATTGCAATTGGCAAATGAGAGGACTGACAGGACACAAGAGGATAATGTGTCACTCACTTAAGAATTTATTATTCTAGTGGGTAGATGAGTTCAATAGGATCCGTGAATGGGTCCTTTAAAAGGCCCAATTATTGTCAGGAAAAAAGGATTTGCCATTGCTGGAAACTGCAGCAGTAGAGAGTGCTTCCCAAATGTCATTCTGTTTTATGTTTTTCCTGCTCCCCTAGGACTCTAGTTACTAAAGTCAAAGAGAGTGAAGACTGAGAGACCACCTGTGTTTGCCACTGGCAGAGACTTGGGTGGACTTTTTTTTAAAAATGCCCTTTCCTCCACTTAAACACAGCCCTTACACATACTCCACCACCCAGATTGATGAGTGGGACCTGAGCTGGATTCCAGCTCCACTCACCCTTTGGGAAGACATGGTCCATCTGCACAGCCACTGGCAGCATCCTCATCCTTCATTCCACCCAGAGCAGTGGAACAGTGGGCTTTAGAGATTCAGTCTTGAGGAGAAGGACCAGATTATGTCTCCCTGCCTTTGAAAGGAAGGGACATTCCCAAGAGCAAGGTCTTATCTGGTATTTGCCTGTCCACAATGCAAGTTCAGTGGTACCCTGAGTATTAACAAAAGTCTTCTCACACCCAGACCTTCCCCATCAAGAAATACTGTACAAGATGCCTGGACATAGTGGTGCATACTTGGAATCCCAGATACTGGGAAGGCTGAGGCAGGAGGATCACAGATGGGAGGCCAGCCCAGGCATCCTGTCTCAAAATAAAAATGTAAGGGTAGAAGATGGAGTTCAGCACACCCTACGTTGAATCCTCTGTCCCACAAAAGAAAGGAAGAGACAAAGACCCACTTTTTTCGGAGCTAAGAATCACCTGCTCAAGTATGAATGGTAAATAGAGGAATAGCCCAGGACCTGGGAGAGCTTATGCATGCCTAACTGGAAACTACGATATGAGACCACATGGAAGTATGTACTCTCTCCCCACCTGCCATCACTCTGAGTTATGTGTAATGAGGTGATGGTGAAGGAATAATTCTGTGAAGAGGATCAAAGCGAGCAAAAAACTTTGGAAATTTACAGATTGCCCTAGAGTACTGGGCTATCTGAGCAGTGTCTCTTCCATCCCAAGCAGCCCTGTCCTCCGTGCCAAGCTCCTCCTGTTCCATGTGAATGCCTGCATAATGATGACTTGGGGCACATGTCAAAAACATATCACAGGCTCTTCAGTCAGAATTCCGAGCATCAGAGTAAGAAATCTACATTTTCTAACAAGGTCCCCAGGTGACTTTTATGTATGCTAAAGTTTGTGAATGATTAACCTACCAGAATAAGTAGCTTATGTAGTGGACATTTATTCCTCTAGTTTATCTGCTATGATTTCTTTTACGTTTAGAGTAGAGAGTAAGTCCCCAAAGTCATTTACATAAATATCTATTAGGTAAACCTAGCATGATATAGCTTTACTTGGCTATAAAGCAAAGAATAGCAATCTAACTTCCACTGGTCATAAATAATCAGTTATATGCCTTTACTAAGCAGTTCCGATTGTATCTACATAGGACCAAGCTGCTTCCCTAATACCACTCATACCTCAAGTGTGTGCCTAGTCATCATATGCACAGCCCCTCTTTCTATTTTCAACTCTTAAAACAAGAGTAAAGTAAAAAGAAACAGTGGAGGAAACTTTGCTGAAAGGAAGAGTAAAAAGATAGTTGGAATGCGAGGGGAAACAGAAGAGCAGGTTAAAATGCACCATTGAACAAGCAGTCCATTTCCTGGCCATATGCAGAAACCCCCTGCTAGTGCCCTTGGGAGACCCCATAATGTTAGAGTGCTGAGGGCATTGGGTCAGAAAAGGAGGATAATTGACTGTAAAATAGACAGAGTGTATCAGTGTTTTATTGTGGCTATAGCAAGTTACCACAAATTTGGTGGCTTGAAACAATACAAATTTATTATTGTATAATTCTGTCAGTTAAAAATGTGACCCAGATATTACCAGGCTAAAAGTGAAACCATGAAAAGCCATGTTCCTTTCTTTCAGCTCTAGGTAGGATCTCCCTGGCCTCTTCTGCTCCTAGAGCAGTAAACTTTTTAGAAACCAAGTGCCCAAAGTATAACCAGGAACTCACTATTCATCACAAAGTGCCAAGTCACCCCTATACATGCTACTATCTGGTGCTTGGCTTCTGAAGCCACACTGGGGTGATTCGGCTCCTGTACAGATAGAGGGCACCTCCTGCCTGCTGCGCCATGCATGTCATATGTTCACCACACTGTCCCAGAGGCTCTCACTTCTTTTTTTTTTTTTTTTTTTTTTGGTTTTTCTCCGGTACCAGGAACCGAACTCATGACCTTGCGCTTGCCAGGCAGGTGCTTTGCCGCTGAGTTAAATCCCCAGCCCGGCTCTCACTTCTTGATGAATAACCCCATCCCCCCATCTTCAGAACAACCAAGCCAAGGCCCTCTCATTTCAGATCACTCTGACCTCCTCAGTCTTCCACGTGTAGGAACCCTAATGAGTACATCAAACCCATCTGAATAACCACGCATGACCTCCTCGTTGTAAGGATCTGGTGAACAACCTCGGTTCCACCTGCAAGCTTAATTGTACTTTGCCATGTAAGGAAATATTGTCACAGGTTCCAGATATTAGGATTTGGGCATCTTTAACAGGGTGGGCTTGGGAGAGGGATTATTCTGCTCGTGTTGCAGGGGAACTGTGTCAGTTCTGAGGAGTGAGGTGAGACTATGAACCTGTAAATTGGAAATCAGAGTGGGCAGTAATGTGAAGGATTGGAGCAAAAAAAGTTGCAGAGCAGGGAAAGGCCAGATAACGTGGCTGGGGTCTCAGGCAGAAAGTGATGCTGGGAGAATTTTAAATCAAATTGTGGTATGACCCACAAGCTTAAAAGAGCATATAGAACCACACAGAATCTTGGACTTTGATGTTATATTGTCTTTCAATAACTTATCATTTTTCATCATAATCATCCTTTCTTTCTTTCCATCCTCCCACCTCCTTCGTATCTTCTTTTTAATCATTTTTCTTCAAAATATAGTTCCCATGGCTACAGTGTACCAAGTATCTGTGCTTTCATATTCCTCCATATCTTCTAATTATTACTTTTCTTCAAAGATAAATAAAAGCATATATATATATATATATATATATATATATATATGCCAGTAACAACTGGTTTGCCTCTTCATGGGTACTACCTGTTATTCATCTATGAAAATTTTTACAAGAATTTTATATGTGTTTTAGCACCTATTATAAAGAATCTTACAGTGTCATAAACTTACTAAGCATTAGAATGTAAATTGATGGGAAGAGAAAAGCATAAAAATTGCTTCAGGGGAAAACAAGAGATCAATGTGAAGTTCAGAGTCAAAGCATTCGCTGAGAGTAGATCCTAACGCTACTCAGAGCACTGACTGGAGCCTGCTGGTATATCACAGAAGCTGGATTCTTGTTCTGGATGCTGCAGTTCTGCCTGAAGGGTTTTTTTCTCTCTAAGTGGAGCAGATTTCAACATAAGTTTGTGTTTCTGTGGTACATGCTGGTGCAGAATCGATAATGACCTCAACATACTATTTTCTGCTTCCAGGCCAGAAAGATAGTTTTCTTCTACTGGCTGTTCTTCACTTTTGCTTTGAGTTTATTTTAAATTATGGCAATTAGTTTAAATTATGGCAATCATAAGAGTTTAATGTATCCTATCAAAAGTGAAGCTACACAGAAATATATGAAAAGCGTGGGTTACTATATCTTCCTCTTCTTCATTCCACTTTCTCGCCTCCAAAATAACTGCTGAATGGTATAATCTTCTCACAGCTTTTCCTAGTGCATGTGAACACATAGCAATGTCATTTTGTTGTTAGTTTTCTTGTTAACTTTTTTTTTATACTTAATGTTCCCAGCATACCCCTTCATGTGCATATAGAGTTTGATGACATTTTGATGATGCTCTCAGGATTCATAGTACTCCTCAGGAAGAAATGTCCTCTGATGTAACTCTTTTTAGGTATTAATATTTACATCATTTCATGGAATGGGCAAGGGAAGATAGATAGATAGGTGATAGATAGATAAACAGATAGATAGATAGATAGATAGATAGATAGATAGATATTCTGGAAACATGTTTGTAATCCAAAGCAAGCAAATTTCCCCATAAGAAATAGTTGAAACTCATATGGTTCATTCCACAACCCAAAACATACATATAAATGATTATAATACTGTAATATAATAGAAAATATTAAAGAAAATATAAAATATAAAATATAAAGAAAAAGAAGTAAAATAACCTGATCTTACCTTTGAAACCCTTTGTGCTTTAGGGAGACAAGAGACAGGTGGGCTACTGTGTAGGATAACTTTCACTATCCTTAACAGAATCACTGCTATTATTCAGTGGAATCTTTTTCTTTTTGTCCAGTGTTAACAAGGAAACTATTCAATGGCACTTACTTTTGCCTTCTTTTGAGGATTTCATGGAAATTGTGACATTTCATTGTCATTAAACAGATTTATCTCTCGTACTGCTGTGGTCCTACTTGGGTGGTAATTTTCTACAAAATTTTGCACTGTTTCCCACATTTTCCACATCTCCCTATTCTCATTTAAGTGAGGGACTCCTCCACCTTTTTCTGCTCCTCTGCAGATGCAATATCCTCCATAAAGACTTGCTGTTGAGAAATGATTGCACACAGTCCCACAGTGAGAGTGAAAGAGAAAGGAGAAGAAAAACAAGGAGGAGGAGGAGAAGAAGGAGACAGAGAGGAGCAGGAGGAGAAGGAGAAGAAGGAGAGGAAGAGGAAGAACCACCACTGACTGAGTTGTGATCATGTGCTGTTAAAAGGTAACATACATGCCCTCTAGTCCAACTGCCAATAGAACCTTGTCCCTAGCTGAAACCTCCTGAGTCTGGCCTTTACTGCCCGCTTTCCTATCAACATCCTTGTCTTCTAAGCTCCAACCAGAATCACTCATCAAGATCTGTTTCCAGCATTCTAAGGCTTCTCTAGCCTGTCTGGCCAAACCTTGCCTAACTGTTCCTGTAAACCAGTCCCCAAAGCTTCTAAAGCACATGGCCAGGTACAATCACAGCAGTGACCTAACTCTTGGTACCAAGTAACTGCATTAGTCAGTTTTCCCACTGCTGGACCCCACATCCAACACTCACAACTAACTAAAGAAAAAAAGGTCTTATTAAGCCCACAGTGGGGAGATTCAGTCCATAGTTGGCTAGTGCCCAGACATGGACATCATCATAGAAGGGTGTGGCGGAGTAAAGCTGCTTAGTTCAGGGCAGCTGGGAAGCAGAGCAGGGACACAGTTTCAACCCAAGACGATGAATCTATGACCCACCCAAACACATCCAGGAGCATGTACTGCTAATCTGCTAGGTGTTTCTTAATCCAGTGAAGTTGTCATATCAGGATTAAAGGTCACAGTGTCTAATGATTAATTTAATTTGCTTTTATCTGATCAGTTATAAGACTGAACATCTCATATATTATTATAGTGTTTCCTGTAAAGGCTATTAGGCTCTTGAGGATCCTCTGGAATGTTACTATGGTCACTGACAGTAGAAGGCCACTTGGAGCTAATGTGGAATAAACCAAGCTGAGATTCTGAGGAAGCAGGGCAGAACCATTATTCAGACCCCATGGGAGGCTTCTCCCTATCTTTCTACAGGCATTCTATTCCCTCCATATCAACTAACCAGGGACTCACAGGAAGTACACCAATAGTTTTCACCATGTGTGTCATCAGGTTTAGAAAATATCTTAGGCTTCTCCCGCCTTGCTCTCTGGAAAGACTATTGTGCAGTAATCCCTGAGAATTTAGTAGATGGCATAAAAGAAAGAATATGGACTTTAGAGCCAATCAAACCTAAATCCTCCACCTATAAAATTCATGATCTTGATCAAATCACTAAATGATTGTGTTAAAGATGCTCTCAGGATTGCTCTATGAATTAAATGGAGTAGATAGACTATTAGGTGCTCAGAAATTTTGACAGTTCCTTTCCTGTCTTTCTCCTTCCACTGAGGCCCCTTGGATACCTGGAGTCTCTCCTTCCACCCACTGGGCCTCAATGCACTGGCACGGTCTTGCCGCTGCTTGATTCATGGTGCAGGACCTGCTTTGTAGTATCTGTCCAGTCAGCCAATATCTCTGAAGGTTGAGTTTTGTCCTTTCTCTACCTTATGTTTAGAAAGAGTTTCTTGAAGGACACAAGTCTTCCTGATTTTCATCTTTCCCCCATAATTTAAAGTCTCCTCTTCTTCCTCTGGATTTCCAAGCCTGTCTGATGCTAGTCAGCCAGAAATGACCCTTCCAAGCTTCAATTTGGACTTTTACCACCACCCACCCACCCTCTCGTACCTCAGTCTTTATTTATGTGGCTCCGTCTCCATCCCCCATTCAGGTCCTGCTGTTCAGCTTTGCCATAGCTCCCTTTTACAAGGCATTTTTAACAGGCTCCCAGGAACTCATGCTGATTGTTCATTGAGGTTCTAATAAATGATGCTGATAAAGAGAATGGAGTAAAGCTGTCCTCCCTGTTTCTCACTCTTCTGTCTCTTGCCTTTTAGAAGCATCATTTTCCCCAAACTGTAAAAAGGTATCAGTCTATGAGGGTAAGTCTCTGATAGAGATAGTGGATAAATGAACACACAATATCCCATTCTAGGAACAAAGGATAGAAGTGGAAAGCAAAAATTTCTGCTAACGATCCATACATCTGATATCAAGTCTAAATCCTTGTTATGGTTTATGTCTGTGTGTCCCCTCCAAAGCCTCATGCAACCATGGGGCAGGCTATTAGAGTTGAATGGTTGTGGGTGTGAGAGCTACACCCGCCCTGGGGTGGATAGTTTGCATATGTAAGGGAGAGGAAAAGAGTGCTTGAGGACATTCCTCCCCCATTCCGCCCTGGAGTGTGCTTGCCGCTTAGCTGTGTTCTGCCGCCCTGAGCTGCAGCTCTTTGCCATGTGCCACTCTGCCTTATAATCTGCCAAGTATGGACTGAAACTTCCACGAACTGTAAGCGAAATAAACCTTTCCTTCCTTAATTTTGGGCATCAGGTATTTTGTCCCAGCAGCAAGATAAAAAGTAACCAAGACAATCCTACAGACTTAGACTTTTCACATTTGTGGCTGGCCCTGTTACTTCTTCAGTTATACATCTAAGTGCTTTCAAAACATATGCACATATGATTCCCAAAAGAGCAGAGGCTTGATGTGAAGCATTCTGCTTTCAATAACAAGTCTCCCATCTGGATTTGCTGCTTAGTTTTTTTAGTAAGATTATGCATGTACTTAAGTATTGCATAATCATAAGAACTGAAAATGTTTATATATGTTGCACAGTGGTTATCTGTATTAGGATATTCATTCTGCTTCTTAGGACCAAATCACAATGGTTGAGAACAAAATAAAAATTTGTTTTGCTAGTTCAGGTGCCAGTGAATGAGTTCAGCAGATAGAACCACCAATCCATAAGATCACCCAGGGATCCAGTCTCCTTCCATCTTATTCTGTCAATTTTTAGAGTGTTGCTTTTGATCTTATGGTAAAACCCATCTTACCCCCTTGCTACATTCATGTATTAGCCTGTGGAAAGAGTCAACAGAACATGGAAGCAGGTAACTTTCTTTGGGGAATGTGGTCTGGAAGTTGCTGACATCACTTCTCCTGACATATTTGGGCAGAACATGGTTGCACAGCTACAGTTTGCTAAGGGAAACTGAGACATGTAATTTTTAATTGAATAGTTATGTGTCAATCCAACCTCCAGTGGTTCTGTTACCAAAATTCATCATACCACATGTACGTTACCTCATTTTGCATTTACCATTTTGTCATTTCCCCATGTCATCAATAAAACATTCAAGAATATAATCTTTAATGACTACGTAGTAATACTACATATGGAATTATTTCCCTACTAAAAACATGTTGGGCTAAGGATTTAGCTCAGCAGCACAGCACCTGCCTGGCAAGCACAAGGTCGTGAGTTCAATTCTGGTTACTGGAAAAAAAATAAAAATAAAAATAAAATAAAATTTTAAAAAATGTAGGTTGCTCCCAAGTAAGGATTTTATGAGTAGTTCTACTGTCAACATCTGCTATATTAATCTTTATTTGTTCCTCTGGTTATTTCCTTGGGAATTATTCTTACAGATTGTTTAAAAAAGAAATTACACTAATACATCTTTCTTTTAGCAGCCAATAACAGGGTCAAATTGTCACCACCATAACTAGCAATAATTTGGTCTTTTATGAATCTTTGAAAATTTGATCCACTGAAAATTGTATCTGATTGTAATTTTAAATTTCATTCCTTTAATTAATAATGTATTTATTTCATTAGTTATGAATTTTAACAAATTCCAAGTATTTATTAGCTGCTTCTATTACTTCTCTTAAGAATTTTTCTTTGCTCATTTGTTATATTAGGGTTTTTCTTTTTCATCTGTAGAGCAGAATGGTACTAGTACCTGCATAACTGAGCATGTTGAAGAGAAAATAAGATGTATGATAGAAGCATTATTTCTTCTTCCCCATGCACTTTGGTTTCTTCTGGACAAGCTCTGCAGCATTGGAACAAGTGTGTGTTTGGGTGCAATGGAACCATAGTATGAGAGACCTCAGTCACTCTCCCTACTACCCAATCTTACTTCCTTCATGGTGCTGAAGATCAACATAAATTACACTTGTGGGGTTTCAACTCAGGGCCTTGGGAACAGTAAGCAAGCATCTATTATTGAGCTACTTCCCCAACCCGTTTTATTTTGAGGCAGAGTTTGGCTGGCTATGTTTCCCAGGCTGGCTTTGAATTTATGATCCTCCTGCCTGAGTCTCCCAAGTTGCTGGGATTACAAGTGTTCACCACCTCGCCTAGTTTTTTAGTCTTTCTTTTTTTATTGGTTTTTATTTCTTTACTAACAAAACAGTATCAGGCATGCAGTAAGTGTTCAATTAATATTTTCTGAATAACGAAATGAGCTTCCTTCTCTCACTGCCAGAGGCTCTTGACTATGTTAGGAACTTGAGCACAATCTACAATGACCTATTTTCTAGATGCAAGATATGAAGCTTCCACACACCTCCCACATTTATGCACACACACTCACTAATGCTTTCAGGCTCTCCCTATGTGCCATGCTTATAACCGCATTCCAAGTGCCGTCAGTAATTTCTCCTTAACATTCCACTGCACTCAATCACACACCTGACACAGTTTCTCATACATTTTATAGCAGTTAATCAGCAATAAGTAGGGGAAAGAAAAGAGGAAGCACTCATGATCTGGCTGCCTATAGCATATTGTTCTCACCCAGAAAAGAATGCAGTTGCCTGACTTTCTGGTTAGAATCCCTGAGCTAGCAACAACCTCTGTTGGTAACAGAGAACTTTTTAATATCTTCTGCCAGATGAGGGGTACTTTTCCAAGCCAGAGGGTGGAGCAGAGAGAGTTCATGACTGTACTTCTGGGTCCATCACCACTGATGTGGTAGTTTTTAGAAATCATCCTCAACTCCAGCACATAATTTTCTTGTAGCTTGACTACCAGAACTGCTGCAAATAAAAAACCATACTTATACATTTCAAGAGGAATATTCATGGACTGTGAAGGGGGGACAGATGTGTTACATCTAGCTCACTAATGTTTAATTTTAAATTGAATTTCTTTAGCATGCAGTAAGGGGTATGGTACATTTTTTTCCCCTTAGGTATCTTGTCCTGTTTGACTTTTGTTATTTCAAAATTATTATGAATAGTTGCAAAGGTATTTTAATTTTTTGAAATTAATTCCACTTTAATTAATAACTATTATGATCTACAGTATGAGTAGCCATTTTGAAACCCAGTAATGATGTAATTAAAGTTTCAGAATTTTTTGATGATTTAAAAAGCAGGAAGAACATGGATGTTTTGGGAACAGAGCTAAATGCATCCTCTTAAAATCTGAGCTATCTTTCTGAAGTTCCCCAGAATATGGCAGTCCTCTAGTCCTCTCAATTCCTGAGCCACTCTCAACTTGTTTCTCCTCTTAGTCTACTCAGCTTCTGTATGCATTGGGTGGAAGCCCACCTATTTCCATACTGTATCCTCACCACCCCAGCCTCAAATCTTTCCCCCTTAAATCAAAGGGAAATACTTTCTTTTCACATTCTTTCATGTAAAAGCTCCTAGGAACTCAGAAAAAGGCTGCATGACACACCAGCTGAATTTTTACTGGCTTGGGGATTCCCTGGTGCACTTGGTGAGAAAATCAAACCTCTTCATATGTCTCATCAAATTCACGCATCCAGTACTCATAGATGAGGATCTCTGTTGTGGCCAGCATCCAGCATGGCTGAAACTAAGGCCATTTTAGTTGTTTCTTCTATCTCTTCCAGACCTGCCCTAGAATTCACATCTGGGGAACAAGGATTTATCAACCTGAGAATAATTAAGCGGGGAAAGATATTTACTCTGATGAGTAAGGCTCCGACCTGACAAGCTAACCAAAGCATCCACAGTCAGAGACATCATGGTAACCTACATCTCCTTCTAAGTCTTGCTGCCCAACTATTGATTGAGTAGCTACATAAGATTTTACCTCAGTACTTAATGTTCTTCACAAACTGCTGATCTAACACTTTATGCAAGGGTTATCCTGGGAATCATAGATACTTTTCTTACCATTATGCCTTCAGGGATATTTGATTTCTAGAATATGGGAGATATTAGAAGCTTGAATACTTATGAAACTGGGACTCGAAAGTCTGTCTTGTTCTGAGTAACATGAAAATGGTCGAGGAATAAATTGATCTCTAATAAAACCATCTTTTAATAGCACAGGAATGCTCTACAGTGCAAAAATACAGAGGCTGAGAAGGAACAAAATCACCAACCTTGATGGACAGCCCTCTATGACACATATAAAAAGGTGAAGAAAAATGACAAATAAATAATATAAAATTCTAAAACAACTTCTCAGGAAGATGTTTAAAACTTTCTAAGGTTCTTGGTCTAGAAGAATAATTTTTCAAAGTTTTAGTACATCAACAAAGTGAGCACAAGTAAGACCTATCCCAGTAACTAATGAATCTAGAGGACTGAAAAGAGACAGAACTCTCTTTTTTAATAGTATTTTAAAAGACATTAAATCTCAGATGTTCTCAGATTATTCTTCAGAAGAGTTCAAAGAAGTGGCTTTGATAGTGACAGCTTTGAATGTTGGCAGATCTTCATTTCAAGACGAAAGCCGAAATTCATTTGAGGCAGTGATAGCAAAGAGCGGACAAGGTCCAGGCGCCAGTCAGCAAGGTCACTGAGGGGCAGCGCAGCGTCAGCGAGCAGTTCCCAGCCCTGTCTCAGCCACATGTGAAAAGGCTGCACCTGGAACACTTGCTTACCCAGGCTTAAGGAGTCCTCACAGCTGTGCTGGGCTTGTTACTTTATGTGAGACTATTTTTCCCTGCTTCAGACTCATTGTGTGCCTCTTTGTACTGCTTTAGTTTGTGTCTGTGTTATATGGTACCTGGCCAGCCCCTCTACTCTGTCTTCTGTGGAGAAGGAACAGGGTCCTTCTGGGGTAACATAAAAGCAATGCATGTAGTTGTCCTGTGTCAGCTACCAGGAATGACTCACTGACCATGGGGGGGAGGGTCTCACATCCATTATTGATGCTGATCCTGTCTCTTCTATATGTGAGTAAAGAATTCCATCCGATGCTTGATTGTGTTGTGTGTTTTTTTTTTTTTTTTTTTTTTTCTTGATGAGTTCAGTCTTGAAATGCAGTGGGTAGAAGAGGCTCACACTTTTGCTCCTGTTATAGGCAACAGATGCCACTTGTGTGACAGTCATGCTTTGGATGTGCAAGAGTCCTCTTGTAGGTACCATAGGATGAGAACAAGTTGAAAATGCTAAGCTACCCGTGTAGCAGATGATCTTGCAAGCTATCCTGAAAGACTTCTAACCCTTCACAGCAATTGCTGAGTTTATCCAGATAAAATGTGGATAACTAAATAACTTTTCTTAAAGAATAAGTTATAGAAACATCTAGAAAAGGAAGAATGCTGGCTAGAATTTAATTTGTAAGCCCAACATAACTTTGAGCAAACTGTAAACTCCCTGAGTTGTAACAGACCTTAAGAGACCATGAGGTCTAAGGACCTACATCCATATTATCAAAGACCAGCTGGCCAAACAGCTATGAGAATCTACCTAGAAGGAGATTTTTAAAATATAAATTTCCAGGCCATATTAAGGGGCTTTTGACTTAGTGAGTCTTGAATTGGGCTCATGAATTTTCACTTTTAACAGTGCTAGAAAGATAACTTGAAAAGAAAGGGGGAGAGCAGATAAAACTCAGGACCCAGAAGTGCAGCCCAATTGCTGCCTGGATCCATGTACTTGGTGGGCAACGGGCCATATTTGAGTCAGGTAGTCATGTCAGAGCGCAGTCAGGCTGGGTGTCCCAGCAGGGGCTAGGGCATGCAGTTAGGCAGAGTGTCAAACAGGCAGAGCAGCAAAGCCTTCAGACCTCAGAGGTGAACACATGTTAATTTTTATCTTCCGGAACCATGGTCTCGTTTTTTACATCAGTAAAATAATTCTTGCTCCACAGAGTTTGCAAGTATGGTTCCCTGGCACATGGTAATGTCTAAAAGGAATTTCATAGTTTCTAAAAGGAAATTCTAATCTTATCTCTTACTATTTCACAATACAATGTGTTCAAAAACCTGCCCCGGGGGTTTCTATCTCTGGTTAACTTCCCTACCTGGCTGAGTTATCTTTTTCTCAGCTATGCTCTCTAAATGCATTTCTCACCACATGTCCAAGCCCTGCACCCCAAGCCACTCAGAGGCTCACCAGCACCTGCCACATCCTCATACCCTAGGGTTATGAGGTGCTCACCCCTCTTGTTCATCCTTCCCTTTCCCCATCTTTCCATACACAGAAGATCTGTGTGCAGCCCGTACACTGTGCCAGGCACTATACTAAGTATCATTTTTGCATTATTTCACCCTCCGAGGCAGCTACTTATTTTAGCCCTTTTACCAATGAGAACCTGAGGGCTTTCAGAGAGAGAAGCAGCATGCAGAAGACACATGTTTAGCCAGTGCCAAAGCTATGAGTTGGTCCAGGTTTTTCTCTGGCCACAGACCTTCCTGGCCCCAAGCTATGCATTCTTCTGTTGACTCAAGCTGTCCTTCAAGGCTGCCCTGACTCCCCACTCTATCCTTGAGGTAGAGGGCAGCTCTAGGTTTCACCGGATCAAAGGAAACACCAAAAAAGTTATTTAAGCACATCAAAGTCTGGAAACCAAATAGAACATCAGTGAAAACACTTCATTATCCCTTGCAAAAGATGCCCTCAGAGCAAACAGGAAAACAGTGAAACTCACTGAATACTTAACTAGAGTCTTTTCCCAAGAAGACATTAGTAAACCTTCATTATTTTTAACACTTAGTCAGAGGCATGAAAACAAATAGTGATAAATGCTTCAGGAAAACTACTCTAAACTTTGTTTTTTAACACTGTTTAAAATGGAAAGGGTATTTTAGGGCACGTCAATGGCTCCCTAATGTCTATCTCTGTATCTTTGCTCTCCTTGTATGAGCAACACAGCAGGTCCTCCTGACTCTGCCAGACCCAGTCTTGACCCCTCATCATTTGTGCTTCTCTGGCACTGATCCTATATTCAGTTTCAAAAGCTAAGAGATAATAAATATATAGATAAACTGATATGCAGACTGCCAGCTGCCCATGGCTGGGCCCTCTCCTCAATTAGAAGCCCTTATTTAAGGAACAGTGAGTCAGATGCTGGCTCCCCTGGCCTTTCAGATCTCTGTTTCCCAGTAGTGATCTCCTTAATACTGTTAATTTCACCCAGTGGCCTCAGTCACATGACTCTGTTCACTGGATACCAAGCTCTTCCTAGGTTCGGCTGGATCAATAAGTAATAGCACATATAAAGAGTCACACAAGAAAAAGGCCCCATACCCAAGGAGAGAGGACTGGGAGGTTGGGTTAGACTCAAGTCTTAACTCCTTCTTTCACTCACACATATATATACACACAGGTTTCTCTTTATATCCCCCTCCATCTCTATACATATATTCGCTAAAATGCCTATGCTAGAGCCTCTTATTTTCATTTGTAGTTTGCGTTGGGGTTGGGTTAGCATATTAGTTGTGATGTAGTAAAGAAAAACCGAGCTACAACATGAAGCATTTCATGTAAGCATTTCTGACAAATTACCTGAAGAAATCCCTGAAGAAAGGGATGAGAATCTCCAAGAAGCTCTGTTTTGCTTTATCTTCTCATTCTGGATAAATATTCATATTTATACTTAAGTTAGGATTGACAGTGTTGTGTTACATCAAGAAGGCCCCCAAATCAAACAGGCTATCAGTACACAAACCTAGATCTGCTCCCAGTGAGGGAAGCATTGGTACTGAAGAAGAAAGGAAATTTAAAAATTGTGCTAAGATTAGAAACATCAGGAGGGGAATCCAAAGCATCAGTCCACTGGAAGAAGCAAAGGCAGTGGGAAATCTGCTGTATTGGGTGTGGGGCTAAGAAGGCCAGTTACAGCAAACTAGGAAGGACTTAAAGACTTAAAGAATTGCCCAACTGGGGCTGGGGATTTAGCCCAGTGGCAAAAGCGCCTGCCTGGCAAGCGTAAGGTCGTGAGTTCGGTTCCCGGTACCTGAGGAAAAAAAAAAAAAGAATTGCCCAACTGGTTTGCGATGAGGACACTCCCCCCGCCACCCCTGTCAGAGCAGAGAGAGATAGGAGGGATGGTAAGGGTAGGAAGGCTGGAGCAAGAGCGTATCAGGTTCTCAACCAAGACAGCTGGAGTTGTTGAGAGGCTGCAGTCCAAGTCTGAGCAGACAAACAGTAGAGATTAGGCAGTATGGTCATACACCTTGATCCTCAGCACCAGAGAAGCTGTTGACCAGTTACACATAGGTACCATCCCTGACCCTTAAGACACTCACCTAAATAGTGGAGTCCGGTATCTTACACTCTTAGGCTGCATCAGAGACTTCTCAAAGAGGGTGCAGTAATGTACCTGTATATTATCAGGAGCAGCATCAGAATCTTACCCATGAAATGGGAATAAAACTATTACCTATCTCCTGGCATTGCTGGCATGATTTGATCAGTGGTGTAGATAAAATGCATAACTTGGTACCTTATCAAATCCTGGACAGCCACTCTGGCTTTCTTGAATAAAATCCTAAAGTATGGTCAGGGAAAAAAAGGAATTAAAAATCTCCTGGTATAAGAGTTACAAATGAATTATTCAAAAAATAATGCAGTAAGAAAGGAGCAAATATTTTTTGCTTTTAAAAAGAAATCACAAACACAAGGCAAAAAAATATAGTTATTGTGTTTTCTTACTGGTTGAATTTCTTGGTAAAGTTTTGTATGCTCAGTTGGTTAGTTAATTGTTTAGTTTTCCTTTATAGTAATAGGAATACTTTTAAGGTTCTTATAGTAATGGCTACCATTGGTGTTTTATTTTCTAAATTGATTTTGTACTCTGCTATCACCCTGCTGTCCTCCTTGTTGTGGGAAAACATTTAGAAATCTTTCATTTCAGTGAAGAGGCTGTGGCCCTGTCCTTCACCCCTGGAACATGGTGCCTCCTGCGGATTCACTTGGTGATAATGTCTCCAGGCCCATATGCATCCCAGAGAGGTCAGCCTCAGGAGGACACCTTGATCCTCAGCACTGAGACACATTTGCCAAGGCCTTTAGAAGTGATTTTATCCACATCTGAAGAGTCAGAATCTAATTCTGACTGATCACAAAAGGTCGAGTCTAAACCTTACAACAAAGCTGCTTAGGCCAAATCAAGAGGTACGTGATAAGCTGCCAAAGGACTTTAGAAGGTTAGAAGCTGAGATTTTTCATTCTGCATAGATTTTTTTAAGTCGACTTTTTCCTTTCCTCTGAGGGAAAAAAATATTCAGTATCACTGAGGAAGAATTTCCACTAACTGCAGGCATGTTCAAAGTGCTCACAAAAACTACTTTGAACACCCTTTCACAAGGAAAGAGCATTTATCATTTCAGAGGGGGAGAAGGAACCAGTCATAAATTTTCTCCCCCACTACCCTAAGATTCACAGTTAAAGGAATTAATTTGCTTTTGCCGGATCCTCATGACAAAGCAATCCTTGCCTGACCTCTCAAGTTCTCTTCAGTTCAGAGCTTGTATAACCGGAAAGTGGGATCATAAATCCTCAAGAGACTACAAAGGTGAAAATGGAACAAAGTCTGGCCTCACCCATCACTGCCCACACTGTAGCACTCCGGACCACTTTGTTAAACTGAATCCAGTAGCCATAGCAACATGCTTAAATCTCCCCATTTGGTTTTTTTTTCATTGATAAATTGTTTCTTTTTGAAAGACAGGGAATATTTACCTCAGCTCTTACATATTAAAATGATGAACATTTCATATAGAAAAGAAACACCGGTAGTGAAAAGTCACCATTAGTATACATTATTTTCCAAACTGATTTATAACACAACGTCCAGCATAGATAATAATAAAAATTAAAAGACAGCCATGAAACACAAAATTAATTTAACCCAGTGAAGTCAAAATCAAATCATCATCCTTTAGTAACTCTTGACTACAAAACCTTAAAAAAGTACACAGAGTGAAGAGCTTCAGAAATAAAGGTCAGGGGCTGGGGATTTAGTTTAGCAGCACAGCGCCTGCCTGGCAAGCACGAGGTCCTAAGTTCAATTCCAGCTACCGGAAAGGAAAAAAAAAAAGAAATAAAGGTCATATACACTTCAATTTAGAGCTTATATTTAGGATGTGCAAACTTATCCATGATCTATGTCACCAGCTGCGATGGCCAGTACATATTGGTATGATCTGCAGGAAAGTTTGTGCAGCCTCCACACCATGGGGTTATTTCAGGTCATGAATGCTATTGCCAACTTGCAAAATTAGGGGTTGATTTCTCCTTATTTACCCAGTGGATCAATCAGCTCTACATTCTACTTTATGTTTGACTGACAGGAACGTAATGAAAGTGAAAATTTAGGACATATGCAGATGTAGTTCAAAATCAAGATCCAAGACAGGTGAACAGTGAGAACTGAAGTCCTCACACCATGTGGTCCCAGGGAGTAAGGTGACGACAGGCTGTGCCTCCAGAAATGCCCGCACCTTTGAAGGAAGAACTCATCATTCACTGACCCCTTTGGACAGATCTTCATGCTGCTATAAAGAAAATCTAATCAGGGAATTGCCTGATTGGGTATATTGATTTTTGCCCTAATAGGTATTGACTATCTGCCAGACCATGGCCTCCTTCTAGGTACACTGAAGAGAGAAGCCAACAGATATTTTGCTCACACCAAGCTTGTAGCTTAATCTATTACCTTACACGGTGACCGAGGCAGCCTCTGATTAACATAGTTCAGCCACTTTGAGAGCGTGGTTGTAAAGACAGAGAGAATCATTGCCATGTTTTACAAATGATCCTGACTCCAGATACTAGAATAAGGGTGAATTAAAAAACAATAGAACAGGGTAGGTAAAATGTTATGTCTATCTCTTCTGATTTTCAACTGACATAAAATAGATTAACATGAGAAAAGCATACAGATTTATTTAATGTAAGTTTTACATGACAGAGGAGCCCTCATAAGGGAATGATAGCTAGATGGTTTTATATTAGTTTACAAAGAGAGGCAATTGATAAAAAGTATTTGAACCATGTGAGGAGCCTAGAGGAAAATTAGAATTATTTTAACAAGCTCTGTTTGTACAGAATTCTCTCAGTCTGAACTTCCCATCCTGACAATAAGAATATTATTTTTTTCTAATACAAGAACATCTTCCATATAGTCTTGTGTCTAGAAAGAAAAAGGGAGATGTCAGAACATCCTTTCTGTATCTGCTTTTTTTAAGTGCCTTTAAAAAAAGCCACTTTTAAAAAATTTAAAAATTCTTCTCAAGCCAACAGGTCAGGTGAGAGGGTGATATAAAAGTTTTGCACATGTAATTTCAATATTATGGGGGGTGAATAACTTTCTATATCCTCTTCTTTGATTTCAGAAATTCCTTATGCCAAAGTGACGTATTTGGGGATGGCATATTCTGCCATGCTTCAGTGGGTAAAGAGGAATCTTCAGTAAAGGTGAACATTTCTAGGTTCTGCTTCAATGGGAAAACCTGCCAGTCTGCCCTCCCCTCTGACATTTTGATAGTTGGCTTTGAAACAAACTCAAGCTTAGTTGGGTTTCTTAGACATTCAGAGGTAAGACTGAATATTTTACCAGAACTGGTCCTGCTAGCTTTGGGTAGGTGCCACTTTGTTTCAGACAACAAGAAGCACACCCCACAATGTGATGTGGGAAAGAGAGTATCTGACCAAGAGTCGCAAGACCCAGGTCAGGTCCCGCCTCTACAAGCAACAAGCATGGAATCACCCTCTGGGTCCATTACTCTGTCTTTGAAATGGGATACTTCTTACTGTATCCCAAAATTATATTGTGCACAAATATTACAAGATGGCTCAAATCATTTATAATCCTTTGGAAAAGAAACACGTACACTGATAAGATAGCCAAGGGGCATAGGCTGTTTGCACACAGAGCCAGGGAAAGGAGTCGATTAATGGAACAATTAAAGCAGAAACTGCTCTTATCTGCCACAGAAAAGAAACAATACACACACACACACACACACACACACCAACAGATATTTCACTAATCTGAGTATTTCCCATATAAGGAAAATTTGGACTACTTGAATTATTCAAATGGTTCTATCAAATGCCCTTACTTCACATGTATAGTTATAACTTCCATAAAGACACTTTTAACTGCTGCAGGAAATGTCACAACAGACCTAAAAATCACACTGTCCCATTGGAATTCAGTTTCTGAATAATATAAGTCTCTAGGCTGTGTTCACCCAAGCAGAACGTAAAACGGTCACGAGACCTGCCAGTATTTGAAGTTTTAACTAAGAAGTTAAGATTCATAGTCTTCTAGAAAGTGGCTTTTCACTAGTTTTAGTGTTTTTAGAGTGTTAGACTGAATTCTGGGGATTTCTGGATGAACTCTTGCAAAGTGTAACAGCTTAGCCCCATGGTTGTGCTGCCAGAAACTCAATAAATTGCAATGTCTGTGGCTTAGGGAAGCTTGGGGGATTTTATTGTTATCATTCTAATTTCTGGAAATGGCTTGTAAAAATTCTTCTCAAGCCAAAAGGTAAGCTGAGAGGGTGATATAAAAATTTTGTACATGTAATTTCAGTATTATGGGGGGTGAATAACTTTCTATATCCTCTTCTTTGATTCCAGAAATTAATCTTAACTTTTCAGACATTAGATGCATCTATCTGGAAGTCTGTAATTTTTAATTTATCCTCAATTGTTTCCGTAACTCTCATATGTCACTTAGCATAACAACTTCTTTATCTTTGGAAAGTAGGTCATTTTAATAATGCATAATAGTTACTGAGGACTTTAATTTGAAAGCCTTTATTTATATTATACTTTTACAGTAGCCTTCAGGGGTAGACAGAATTCTGAGTTGATAACTATAAAAATGCAACTTCCTGGGTATAACTTAAATGTCTAGAGGGAAAAAATAATGCTGTTTCTGGACGGACCTTTTGCTACGGTATAATATGTTCAAGAGAAGTTGAACAAATGTGACACAACAAACTTCATAAATACTTATGCTGCTATTCTAGGAGCTTTCTAGCTCCTGCAAATTGTAAAATTTACCATTAAATCTCCTAAACGCGAGAATTCAAACTTTCTTATAATTTACCACATATGCCAGTCATGGTGGCGCACACCTGTAATCCTAACATATGGAAGGCTGAGGCAGGAGGATCATTATGAGTTCAACACCAGCCCAGTCTGCAAAGTGAGCTCAAGTCCAGCCAGAACTGCACAGTAAGACCCTGTCTCAAAAGGACAATAATTAATTAATTAATTAATTAATTTACCACATAAGTCTTACCCTAAACCTGCACAGAGGTCAAAGTCACCTCTGTGGCCTTAATGCTAAGAATCTTTTATCCAAGCAGGGGCTCTGTTCTGTCCTAAGTGCTAGGCTTTCTCTTTAGCCACTAGTAATCAGCCCTAAACAGCCACTCCCCGCTTCAGGAGAGCCACATTCCCATGGGTTCATACTATACACTAATTCAGAGAAACAGCCACAGGTTAATACACAGGAACCCACCATCAGCAAGAAGAAAAAAATTGCTTTCCTTAACCTACAGAGCCTTAAGTGCCTTTAGTTTTATAAAGGTAGAGTTTGAGCCAGAACCAAGAACTTGACCTTATATTCATCTCCAGAATTCCAAACCAACAGACATTGATTTGTTTTAGAGAATGAACAAAAACCTGACATAGACAGATATGTCAAAAATAAAGGAACTTGTTCAAAAATATAATTGTGGTTATAAAGAGTAAGCCCAAACAATATGACTATTGGTATATATCAAGGTCTAAAACTTTTTATGAGAAAATATCTTCATGGAGCTATACAAACCTTCCACGTAAACATATATCTAATATATATGCAAATACATTTGTACATATTGTCCCTTCATTAGCATATCAGTTTTAAAAGGCTCTTAAGGCACTGATGCTCCAACACTGACCTACTGGCCCACTTAGTCAGTGTTGATGTTTTCCAGATCTAAGCAAAATAAGGATAGAAAAAACACATGTATGTGTATAAATCTGGGGTAAAGTGGCCGTTATCCTTACCCAAGAAGACCCACTCTTTGTAATGACCTTCCTATTTTTTTGTAAAATTTTCTTTTTTGAAATAATGATAATAACAGAGTAAGTTTGCTTTTGGTTGTTGATGGATTTATTTGAGGGGAGACATTTCACTAAGCCCCAAAATGTATACATCTGAGAGGTAAGACCTTAACAACATGTACCCAACCCTGTTGACTGAATGTTTCTGAGTAGTATTTATTTATAGTCTTCATTCTACATCCTGCAATCACAGACTTTGTTCTTCTTCCAAAGGAAAGTACTCTCTACGGGCAAAGATGATGCCTCCATTCCCCAAGGTTCTTTTTTCTTCACAAGTAGGCAGATTTTATTGTCTTCAACTCTTCTCTGAAACCAAACCTGGGCAGAGGAAAACAGAGCCTGTGAAGAAGAAGAAAAAACTTGAAAAATCACTTGAATACATACATCACCAACATATAAGAAAAGAAAGAACACCTATGTTTTATAAATGAAGAAACCAAATCTCTAGGTGGTTAAGAAGTTTAACCGAGATCAAATAGTTTGTTAATGACTTTCAATAATCAGCAAATCAGTGTCCTGCCCTCGGAAATTGTATGCATTGAGGGAAAGGACAGAAAGAGAAGCAGGTGTATATAAATTGGTGCAGCAAACACTGTCAATATCTCACCTGTGCTATGCACTGCTGTAGCTGCAAGGAGACAGAGTAGAGTCCCTGCCCTGAGGAGCTCAAAATCATGAAACAGTATACAAGTAAAATAGCAAAACTATGAAAATTTGCATAAAGTGATAGAAACTACTAAGTATAAGACAGAAAATGAAATTTAAACTGACCTATGAGGGATGAATAAGTTTTCTAAGAAGGTTTCACCTTTACCCAAGATATTTACCATGGCAGGAAGATTTTATTTGGGAGGGAGTTCAATTCCAGGGTGTTGACCTTCTGGTAATTTTGAGACACCTTGAATAACTAGCTCAGAAACAAATGCACTATATACAAAGGAAATCGAGAAAAATGCAAATTTATGAGATACATAGGCATAGGAAGTAGAGCCAAAAGAAAACTTTTTCACTCTTCCAGTTATCAAGCTGGAAAATACTCTAGTTAAATACTCAGGATTAATTTATTTTTAATGCTGATTCACAAGGGTTTTCTTTTCTGAATCATGGTGCAGATATCCATTTGCATTGACAGTGTTGAAATGAGAAAAAGAAATGGAAATATATCCTGCAAAGAGGTAAACTTCAGCATTGTAAGAAATCAAGTAATTTAGCATCACATCTTTTGTCTTTAACTCACACATGCAATTAAACAATAAGCAGTAGATTATCAGTGTAAAAGGACATCTACCCTAGTTTACCAGCACTGTAAAGACATGATTAACCATTAGCCTTGGCTTTGAAACTCTTTAAGAGTGTGTGTCTAAAATGGTCTTCAGATAAATATGGAAATGACTTTCTGACACTTGATAACCACTTTGGGATTCTTTTCATCCCAACAAAGATGGGTCTGGGCCAATCAGGATTACTTTGTAGTGAAAACCACTGCTTACAATAAACAGGCTGCATTTGTATCAGACAGTTCTTGCATGATCTCCTCAACGGTGTGTTCACTGAGAACACCTCCTCCACGCTCCCTCCAAAACCAACAAACGTCCATTCTTGGCATCTCATGAAACATAAACTTGGACCTTATCATCCAAGCTTCCAGATACACTTAAGCATAATATGCTTAAACAACATAACCTGCACAGAGCAGCAGCTCAACTATTTTTTCTTGGTAAACACATCCCAAAACAGCAAGTACATGATACAACTGAGCCAGAAATACCTAGCAGTACAGCCTGCTTACAAGCTTAGAATATATATCTGTAGGTCTCCGGCAGGTATGGATCCAAGAAAAAAAAAAAAACCTCTGTAGGTACTATTTACTCCTTCATTTTATGCATCTTTTTAAAGATTCAATTTGCAATTTTGAGTAATAGCCTGGATGATCAATTCAGTCTCTCTTAACCTCTAATACTACATTGAAACTTACTGAACAAAATGATCTCTCCATGTCCTGAGGCTTCTATTTTGAGTTTTCTCTTGGCACCCACATTAACGTGCACTTAAAACTGGGATTTTTTTTTTTTTTGAGCTTGAATAAGATGCAGAATAATTTTCTGATACTCACGACTGAGAAGAAAAAAAAATGTTTAAGGGAAAGTAAGGAAACTGTTTCTAAGGGATTATAAGAATAATTTTGAGATAGGAATGATAGAGAATTTAATTTTAGCAGTATTAATGTCTAAAACAAAATACTAAAACATTGCTTTCATACTCTGTGGTATACTGCTAATCATACCTAATGGCTATGATTGGTGCTTATTTTGGTTTCTTCTAAAAGATTCTTGTCTATTTGCCTGCATTACTCTATAAATATATCTCTAGAGCATGGCACAGTGATGGTATATGTTAGCACATCCCTTAGCCACAGACAAAAGCCAGGGCAGAGTTCTTTGTAAGTTCACTCTAATAATGACCACAGAACATTTAATTTATACACAGAGGTTGCCGTAATTATCTCTTCTGGTAGCTTCTTTTACACATTGATGACAAGAAAATGAAGATCCCAATTAAAAAGATGGATTTTAAAATAAAAAACCAATACTTGACATCAACCATTCAAGGATATTATTCTCCTGGACTTTTGGTCAATCTCTCCACAGTTTAGTCTGCTTCAGAACAAAATTTCTAAGATCATTTCAGAAAATATTACTCTCAAAAGTATCGCTTCTGGGGCTGGGGATTTAGCTCAGCGGTGCAGGGCCTGCCTGGCAAGTGTGAGGCGGTGAGTTCGATTCCCAGTACAAGAAAAAGAAAAAAGTATCCCTTCTATATTTTGCCAGAATGGATTGTTTGGAAAGGAATATTATTCTGTCCCAGAAGCCTTACAGGAACTGTTCAGTGAAAAACGATGAAGTAAATACAGGGTGTCAAACCACAAAAAAAGAAAAAAGAAAGAAAGGGAAAGAAAAAGAAGACACATTTACCGTGCTTATTTTTATTTGAAGCAAATTTGAAGTTTTATTTTGAAAACTTTTTACTCCTGCAGAGATTCTACTCCCTAAGGCTGGGATGAGGGGCTGGGCAGTCCTTCTCTTCCATAATTAAGATTTTACTGAAAACTTTGAACAAATACCTATGAAATTGTGGAATGATCCTTTCTAGAGCTAATTGTAAAATCAAAGCCATAATTTAAAACAAAAAACCAAAACAAAAAAAAAAAAAACCTTACTGCATAGTTTCCCAATTAATCAAGGAATTCCATATTCTCTTTCTTCCCAACTTTTTTGGGCCAATGAATACAGGTGAAAATCATTGGCCCTTCAGCCTCCAGCCCCAGAACCTGCCTTCTTTTTCCTTCCTCTTTAACCATGTTTAGTTCTTTCATCTCTATATGACCTACTCTCCCTCTCTGACCATTAATTCACTATCAAGCCCCCTCAGCTGGGAAAGCTATGGCAATCTATCTCTTTAATTTTATAATTTTCCACATCAAAAATAATAAAGCCATACATAACATCTTCTTCCTGAAATGTTTGCCCTCCTGACTGTCATAGTCCTGGCCAAGACACACACTCTTCCAGCTGCTCAGACTCACAACCCAGCAATTTAAGAGACCACACTTTTGCTCCATGTTCTATGAGACACCAACCCTTCTGGATTTATCCATCATAATCTAACAATATGTGTTTCTGAGTGATGGGATTTTGTAATAAATATATAGGTATCAGTTAAGCATGCATACAAACTGTATCTCTAATATACAGACAATACAGTTCTTCTACAATATGTCCTTATATTATGCCTGTCACTTATCTCAGTGTTAAGCTTTATATTCATCTTTACTTGAATCCTCAGCTGGTCGTACATGTCCTCAATCTCCCACCTCAATCTCCATGGTGCCCATTTATAAGCAGACAACATTGCTTCCTACTCAGCTAAGAAGATTGAGGCCTTCCACTGTGGATTCTCTTCACTTCCACTCTTAAAACCTCAAAACTTCACAGATTTCTCAAACATTCTTCCTTCACTCATGTTTTCTGCATGGCCTTATCTTTCTATTTGTTCCTATATCTTGGCAATTAATCGATTATCCTCTCCCTTCTGTGGCAATTTCTACCTCTTTCTGGAAAAATAAAAAAACCACCACAACAAAAAACCCCTATTTCTTCCCATCTGTCTACAACATTCAAGAACTTTATCGGAACAAAGCCCTCCTTCTAGCCCTGCTGATATTCCAAGATCTTCCGTGCACATTTCCCTCTCCCTCATGAGCAAGCTCTGTCTGCCTCCCTTTCTTAAGTTCCCACTGACTTCTCAACCCACCATAGTATTTTCACTCTACTGAAATAGCACTCTTATAGATTATAATTTCATTCCTAAAACAAAAGCTAGTAGCTTAGCCTTGCAATTTTTAGTTGTCTTAGCACCTCTGGTACATTTACACCTGCCAACATGCCCCTGATTCTCAAAACTCTGTACTCCCTTGACTCCTGAAACTCTCTAATCTTCTGAGTCTTATCCTATTTTCTGGACAACTATCAGCCTTCTTATTTTGGCATGCCTTCTTTCTATGTCTTAAATACAGATTCCCCCAAAAGTCCAATTGTTAACTCCTCTCTTCTCTGCACACCCCCTTTCAGGTCTATTTCATTGCCTCATGTAGATGACTAACATATCTGTATCCCTTTCTTCTCTCTCAAAATGTAGACTGGATTTCTACCCACTTTCCAAACTTTATTTGGTGTTATGCAAGAACCTCAAGCACCATGTACAAAAGGTAGCTTATTACCATGTCTATGAACTTCTTTTCCTTGCTTTAATTTTGTTCTATCAATTTTTCCTGTTAAAAAATAGAATCTAGTAAGAATGTTCTGTGAGTGTCCCCCAGCAATTCAATCATTACTTCCTAGATATTTTACATTTTTCTTATTAATGGGATATCTTACTTCTTTCCAGCCATGTAAATACTACATGACTTTTCAGATAACTTCAATATCCAGTATCACTTATGATCTATTTCTGTTCATTTTTCAGTGCTGGGGACCAAGCCCAGGGCTTTTTAGGCAACTGATCTACCACTGAGCTATATCCCAGCCTGAGCCATTCTTTTGATCAACATTTAATACGTGTTTAGTTGTGACTCATTTATTTTTTGCATTATATTTTCATTGAAACTTTTACTTGCTTATATTTGATTTACTCAATTAAATTATAATGTTTTCTCAGAAGCAATGTTCATACAGTTCATCTCCTCCATCTATCACCCCTAGTCATGTATTCAAAGTATGCTTGTAAGATGTCTATGAACTTTCCAGTCTCTTAAGGTTGATAAGACAAAATATCGTACTCTCGGTGGCTTATAAGTAGCAAAACATAATTTCTCATAATTCTTAACTTGAAGTCTAAGATCAAAATACTGGCAGATCTGGTATCTAGTCAACTCCCACTTACGTATTCACAGGTGACCATCTTTCTACTGTAACCTCACATGATAAAAAGGGTAAGTGAGCTCTCTGGGGTCCCTTCTCAAAGACACTAATCCATTCATTAAGCTTTCTCTTCTCACCTAGTTGCTTCTCAAAATCTACCCTTCTTAATACCATAACCTAGGGGTTAGGATTTTCACATATGAATTTTTGAGGGACACAGGTACTCAGTCTGTAACAATATAGTCATGCACATTTAATAATGAGAATACATTCTAATAAATGAATTTTTGGTCCATTTTGTAATTGTGAACACATAACAGAGTGCACTCAACACAAAGTAAGATTAATGTCACTAGGCTATACAATCTTATAGTACCACCATTCTACATGAGTCCATCAATGACTAAAATGTTGCTATACAACTAAATGTTGCTATACATGTCATGCTATACATGAGATGACTATACTACTATGCCAACACAATGTTAGACACTAGGGAAAGATAATATGTGTGCTGCCAGCTACTCTGAAGCAGGAGGATTGCAAGTTCAAGCCCAGCCTGGGCACTTTAGCCAGACTCTCAAAATTAATAAAATAAAATTAGAGGACCAGAGATGTACCATAGGTGGCGGGACAACCCTAGGTGCAATCCTTATTATATCTTTTCTAAAACAGATACATATAACACATAACTGGAGGAATTTGCCATTTTATGGAAGAGTCAGAAATAAAATCAAATAGGTACATGAAAGTAAACTGTTCTTTTAGAGATATGCGCAGTGTGATAGGCACACAAAAAGGAAAAAAATCTCTTAAGAGAATTAAAAGCTGTACCAGAAGATGTCACTTGAGTTTATTTTTAAAGGAGAAACTACAGCTAAAAAGATAAAGAATGGTGAAAGGGCATTCCAAGCAGAGCAAAAATAAATAGTGTAGAAAAGTAGTTTATCTGCAGAAAACAAGCAATTGGCCATGGGTAGATTGGAGCAGTGAGAGGAACTTGAAAAGAGAAGAACCACAAAAGACTGTGCATATCAAGCTAAGAGCTTCGGCTCTCCCGTGGGTGCAGTGAGAAGCCATGGGGAAGGTTTTAAATGATGTAATACCTTGGTGCTACTAACCCTGTAGTACCTCATCATCAGATGGCATTAGGAGGCATGACAAGTAACAAGAGCGATGGAGTGCCAAATCGTGTGGTTGGAAGGATAGAGACTCACGAGGCAATCAGCAGCAATCAATTCTAGCTTGCAGGTCACAGGTCAAGTAGCAAACAAGCAGTGAGTACTGGGACAAGGTTTACACACCAAAATGTATCAAGTACCATAAGTTTCAAAGCAGTTGAGCACCAAAATATGACTGCATCACCATTTCCTTTGAGTCCTACATAAGAAAAATCACATGATTCATAACTGAACAGCTCAATGGATTTTCACAAAGGAAGCACTCTTGTGTAACCAACACCTAAATTAAGAAAAAGAATACTACCCGAAATTGACGGAAAAGTTTTAAGTAATGGTAAATATTTTCTCAGACTTCAGTTTTGAAACACTTTCTGGTGCATTGAAGGCAGAAATGTTGGTGGGATGACCATTTCGATTGTAAAGGCAAGAAATGATAAAGGCCTTAAAGTAGTGGCATTGTGAATAGATTAGAACGGATATGTTAAAGAAATATTTAGGAGACAGAATTAATACATTTTAAATAGATTCTTGTAAAGACTGATGGAAAACAGTGGAGTGAAGAAGCATTCAGAAAGCAGAAATTTCTCTAATCAAAGAGCAATTTTGTCGGGAAGCAGGGGAAACTGGTGACACGTGCCTGGCAGAATTTCAGAACTGTTACAGTCTGGTTGTTACGCTGTGTTTTCCACTCCTCCCCCTTTGAATGGTAGTATCTGCTGCAGTAATGTGATTATGTGTGTGAAGTGCAGACAGTGTGGTCTTTTTAACTGAACAGGACTCACACCCAAGAATTTAGACCAAGGAACCTCATCTGCATGTGAGCAGCAGTTAGAGGATAATGCCTTTGATTTCAAGCCTGAGCCAGAATGGGATGAGACTCTTTAGGGAAGAATAAGCATATTATGTAGCTAATTCTGGTCATAAGATGGACTCCAGTAGCTAGAAAGTATTGCCATATGATTTTGTAATTTCTCTAATCAAGTACTTCAGTCTGTTTCTCCATTCATGTAAGCAGGGCTGACCTTACAACTTACTTTGACCAATAGGCAGATGTGTGAGTTTTACAGACTTGGCATAAGATGCATGTCAGTATCAATTCTTGCTTTCCTTTAATGCTACCCTGTGAAGAAGCTGCTACAATGTACAAGGGGGTGAGAGAACATCCTGAGGAAGACCAGGGTATAACGTTGTAAACAGGCCTTGGTAAATATTACAGCCTTGTGGTGGATTGATAACTGGTGGTCAACTTATAACCCCCAGCTGAACTGAGTGAGTGGTGCTGGGTGTGGGAGGCCCACCTGGGGACTGTTGTCAGCAGCATAAGAGACAGACCTGGAGAAGAAGAAGCAGGGCTGTTGGGAGCTGGGAGAAGCTGTTGGGAGCTGAGAGAGACCGTGGGGAGCTGGCTTCCTGATGAACTTGGCTGCTTTCATCCTCCGAGGAACTCGGGACCTCGCTGGCACTGAGAATGGCTTCAGTTCACTTTGGGGAGCTCTGGTCCTCACTTTGAGCATAGCTTCCTGGTTCCAGAGGGGAAGATGGTGCATTGCCAGCCTCCTGGAAAAGCTTGCTGTGTTGGCTTCCCTGATGGGAACTTGGCCATCCTGGTCATCGGAGGAGCTCGGGACCTCACTGTTGCCAACGATGGCTGTGGTACCCTTTGGGGGAGCCCTGGTTCTTCTGAGCATCACTTCCTGGCTCCAGTGCAGATCCCTCAGCCTGCTAGCACAGATCCTTCTTCCTGCTGGCACAGACTTTGTAGATTCCACCACTGACCTTTGGGCCTTTCCAGCAGATCCATGAAACAGGTCTGCATGAGACATTGTCATGGGTTCTGGGCCTCCAGTTGGATTCATGGAGGCATTGTTATGAGCTCTGGGTATTCAGCTCAACTCATGTAGGACATTGTTGTGGGATCCAGGCCCTCAGCTGGATTCCTTGGTCTTAGTGTGTGGACAGATTTCCTGCACTCTTTTGTATACTGTTCTTTGGGTGACTTATAAATAATCATATGAAGTATGTGTCCTGTATTATGTTGTTGCCCTTGCAAAATAAGCCACCACAAACCAACACAAGCCTGGATAAGTGTCCACTCGGATATGTGCTAAAGGCTCAACCTTGCACCCATGGCTCTATCAGGAGATGGTGGAAACTTTAAGAGGTGGGGCCCAGTGTAGGGTAGTTGGGCCACTGGGGTGTACCCCAAAGGGGACAGTGTGACCCCAGCTTCTTCTTCCTCTCTTTGTGTCCTAGCCATGAGACGAGTAGTTCTACTCTGCCACATTTGCCTGACATGATGAGTTGGTTGCCTTACTACAGGCCCAAGGCAACAGGGCCAATCAAGGTAGGCTGAAACCTCCAAAGCTGTGAAACAAAATGATACTTCTCTGATGAACCCACTCAGCAGATGAGTAATTCAGAAAAAAATAAATCAGTTCATCAAGACTGGATTAGTATTTACTACTTATTAACTAATTATTACCCAAATACTCACTAACTGTGAGTTTGATGTATAAAACCAGAATGCCAATATATTAATTTGCTTTGTGAAACACACATATCACAAGGACCGGTTTTCTTAAGTTGGCATGATTAGTGCATTCCCTCTTCATAGTCAGACCCAAGTAGAGTGTCAGTTGTAATCAGATAACTTTACAGATGAGAGAATTAGAACAATGGGCGATGTTAACAAAATTGGCACTTTTATCAATGTCAGTGGCATCTCGGATAGCTTGAAGCTGTCACCCGCACAATTTATGATCTTGACATATTGCATGCAAGGTCATTGGCCTGTTTATATGAAAAGCATTCATCAAATGGCTCTCAGGGGGCTGGGTTTTTGGCACAGCGCCTGCCTGGCAAGCGCGAGGTCATGAGTTCGATTCCAGTACTGGCAAAAAAACAAACAAACAAAAAAAAAAGGCTCTCATATGACATGCATATAAGAAGAGTAAACGCAAAGCTCTGCACACATGAGCTCACTCTCTGGGCCTGGGAAAAGCCCCCTTTCTGTCCTATGCTAGCCGTTTGTTGATTGACCTGTGCTGGTCTTCATCCACCATTGCTAACTTCTTGTAGTTTGACGTCTTTTTTTAAATGAAGTTTATGGTACAATTTAGATATACATAATGATTACTCATTACAGGAAACTTGTACCTATACAAAATATATCGATTCCTCTTTTTTCCCATTCCCCTCCCCTTCCTTCATGTCCTCTTCCCCTCCTTATTTACAAAGCTTTGCTTCCATTTTATCCTTCTTTTCTCATTCTTTTATTTTCTCTGTCTTTCTTTTCCTCTTTCTCTTCCCCATTGCCCCTTTCCTTTTAAACAATTTCTTCCTATTACACATTTTAGTTCTTATTTACATATTCAGTTTTTCACACCACAGAGACAGCATGATATTGCTTATGTGTGTCTGATTTATTTCACTTAAGAGTATGGGCTCTAGGTACATCCATTTACCTATAGATACCAAAGTTTATCATTCTCTATAGCAGAGTAGTACTCCATTTATGAAAAACTACATCTTTTTTATCCATTCATCTGTTGATGGGCATTTGGTTTGTTTCCAAGATTTAACTATTACAAATTGCCGTGCTATAAACATGGGTGTGCATGTATTGCTATGGTATGCTTTTAATTCTTTTGGGAAAATACCAAGAAGGGGAATAGTTGAATAAATAGGACCTCTAGTCTCAATTATCTGAGGCATCTCCACACTGATTTCCACAGTGGTTGCACCCATGTACACCCCCATCTACAGTGGAGAAATGTTCCTTTTTCTCCACAAGCATCAATTATTGATTGATTTCTTGATAATAGCCATTTTTTCTGCAGTAAGATAGAATATCAGCATTGTTTTAATTTACATCTCTTGAATGACCAGTGATGTTGAATATTTTTTCATATATTTATTGGTCATTTTTACTTCTTCCTCTGAAAAGTGTGTATTCATCTCAGATGCCCATTTTTTGATTGAGTCTTTAAATTTGGGGGGTCTGAGCAGGGCATGGTGGCACATGCCTGTAATCCCAGCACTTGGGAGGCTGAGGCAAGAGAATCATTGCAAGTTCAAGACCAGCCTGGGCTACAAAGTGAGCTCAAGGCCAGACTGAATTGCATAACAAGACCCTGTCTCAAAAAGACAAAAATAATTACAAAAAATTTTAAAAATTTGGAGGGTCTGACTTTTGCAATTCTTTATATATTCTATATATTAGTCCTTTGTCTCAGGAACAACTCCCACTCTATGAATTGTCTTTTCACTTGTTGGTGATTTCTTTTGCTATGCAAAAGCTTTTCAGTAAGAGGAGGACGTAGTTGTTGATTCTTAGTAATATTTTTATGTAATCAGCGTTTTGTTAACGAAATCTTCTCCTACACCTACCTCTTCAAGAGTTCTGTTCTCTCTTCCAGCAGATTTAGTGTCTCTGTTCTAATATTTAGATCATTGATCCACTTTGATTTTAGTTTAATGCATGGTAATAGACATGGGTCTAGTTTTAGTCTTCAGTATGTGGAAAGCGAGTTTTTCCAGCATGATTTATTAAAGAGGCTATCTTTCTTCCAGTGAACATGTTTAGCTCCTTTATCAAAGATAAGGTGGCTGAGTGTGTTTGGAGTTGTTTCTGCATCTTCTAATCTGTTCCATTGATCCTCTGGTCTGTATTTTCTCCCAGTACCATGCTATTTCTTTCAGTGGCCTAGCAGTCCTTTTTTTCTCTTAAAAATGACTTACACTGTACTCTTATCCATCCTGCCTAACTTATTTTTTTCAATTTGACTATTTCTATGTTAATTATTATATTTAGAGGAAAGATGTTATTCATCCATCCCTAATTCCACACTACTTCTCTCTAGTATATTTGCCAACTAAACTAAATCCCATAGGGTAATGAGAGATGACATATACAGACAGAGGAAGTAAATATATGAAAACAGAAGGGCTCTTCCCTAGTTGCACATTAGTTTTGTAAAAATGTTCCTTTCTATGAGTCTAAAGAAGGAAACACACTTTTCCTCTGGCTTCTCTTCTAATTGTTTCTCTTATCTTTAACTAATAAATTTTTAAAAAGACAAATAATTTTTGTCCTCAGCTACTATCTTCTTTGCTCTTATATTAGAAGCCATATTTCTGGTTAGTAAATTTTTAACATTTTTATGTGCTTAGGAAAAGCTCTAGAATGCAGTACACAGTGCTGGCTTGCTCTGGAATACCACTCTTCTTGGTTGGTGGCCTTTTTATCTGACCACCCTCTTTGAGCTTTATCTACAAGATCCTCCCTTTCTTAACCCCTAAATATTAATGACTTGTGATCTTCTCACTCTGGCTCTTACCTCCTGTTATTACATGGCTCGACTCCTAGGATTAATACATCTTCATGTCTTCACCCATGTGTTAGTCAGGGTTCTCTGAGAAGTAGATGCCAACGTAGGATTAAATGTTCAAAAATTTACTTAGGGAAATGCCTGTGAGAGAAAGGGGGAAGGAAGCCTTTCCAGCAAAGTTATCAGAGAATACACATCAAAGTTCCTTATCATAGGAGTCTCCTGTCTCCACAAAATGGCCCTTTGCTAGTGTCCCCTCTACACTGAGGCATTTTCTGGGAGTGGCCTCAGCGCAAGTAAGGGAAAGGTTGCAAAGCAGAGCATGGGAGGTACTCAGTCACATATGTATGCTTCCAACAGCCAGTAACCTGAGAGAAGCCTTTCAGTGACTGCCCTCCAATTGCTGCCTGACAATTCCCAGAGCCTGGCTAGGAGCCCTAGCTTCTGTTCTAAGAATTAGAATCATAATTTTGATTGCAATTCTCAACAATTATCTTAAACAGATACTATACATGCACCCCATTAATGTGTACAATAAATCATTATTCAGTCCCTGTTATAATCCAGACATTATACTAATCTGAAGAAACCCACAGACTGTACAAGGAAATAAACATATAATAAGTAATTATAAGTCATTTGTTCTTTCAACAAGTATTTGTTGTATGCCTATTATATCCCAGGCACTGGTACAAGCGCTACAGATACAACAATAAATAAAACATGATAATGTGCTCTAGTTGGATAACTATTTCCACTAGAGTATAAGTCAAATAAAAATCAAAAAAATATAATGCAATACAGTACATCAACTAGAAAACACATAATTCTTTAAAGTATAAGTAGGAGGGGTCCAAATGAACAGGGAGAAGGGCAAAGTTCTCTGTTTTCAGAACAGCATAACCACTAGCAGGCAATAGCACAATGGGTGAGGAAATACATGGTTTGAGTAGCAATTGGCTATTTCAGTAATGTAATGAGAAATTATGAGCGCTGGAGTTGAATGTTTACCAAATCAATGAAAGTCTGTGAAAGAAGGAAGGAAGCATGGGAAGTATAATAAGAGACACCATTGTAAGTATTCGGTGACAAATTGGATTTGGGGTGTCAGAAAAGAGGAATCTTCTCAATCTCAACATGTCTCGCTTCCTGTAGTGTACTTCTCCCTGGTGCCACCATTTATAAGGGTATTGTAATTGGAAACTTATGTGAGATCTCAACACACATCTTGAAATGCATGTGCTAAATGCACATCAAGTAAACTAAAAACAGTGAGTTGAAAACAAGAATTGACAGAATTGCCTGTACTCCCAGAGTGCTCAGCTGCAACCACAAAACATGTTCTGACTGAACAGAAAAAGGGTTTATTAAAGGGCATTGGCCAGCTGGCATAAAAATGGGAGAGCTGGAGAAACAGACTGGAGGTGAGAGTTTCAAAAACAATGCTGAAAACCTAACCACAAAACTGATGAGGAAACAGCTGCCACCATCAGTATTGCCAGGAATTAAACACTGGGAACTTGGCTGAAATGAATCTGCAGGGGAAGCACCATCACTTCAGCACAGGCCTCTTCCTTGCCAGCACAGCACAGCTGCCCTGTCAAACCTGGACCCTGTTGCTGCCACCCACAATTCCGACAATCCCCAACCCGTGAAGCCCATTTTCCTAGGCTGCTCACTTCTGCCACCAGGTCTTATGTGGGAGCATCTAATCTGGTGGGGTCTGGGCCTCTTCCCTAAGTCTCAGCAGCAAAGGAGACTTGCAAATTTGAGTTTTATCTTCAAAGTCAAACTTCTATGCTAGGATGGTATGGTAGGTCTGTCAATGGGGAAAATTCCTCAAATATGGGAATAATTTGAGCTCTGATGGTCAGTCATGCAGATAATGCCCCTAAATTTACTTGTCTTGTGATTTTAGCCAACCATTTAAATGCCTATTTAAAAAGATATACCAAGGCGATGGTCCAAAATTAAAAAGGGGCATTCCTTGTCTTAAAGCACACATTTTAGAAGCTGAGACATCTTTTTAAAAGTGTGAGACTCTTCCCTGCTGCAAATAAAGGCATTCTCACAAAATATTTATTTCCACTAATACATGACATTGTTTTAAATGAATAGTTAGGATCCTATTCCACAAAACACATTCATTTTTTCCAAGCTTACCAAGTTGGCTGACAATGTCTTGCATTTAGTGGGTTCCATTATTTATCTTGGATTGAATAATAGTGTGTTTTCTTCTTGCTCCTTCGAACTGAACAGTTTGGAAGTGTTGTGTATCATTCTGTCAGTTACCACGGCTAGTTCCTGAATGAAATTTGCTCACATGTTTTATAGTTTAATCTGGTGTTTCCAGAAGCACTTTCTGTAATGATAGAAATTTTCTATATCTGTGATGTCTGGTCAAAAGACATTGTGGGAGTTATGAAGGGAAGCTGTGAAGCTCTTAGAATGTGGTAATGCCACTATAGGACTGAATTTTTTATTTTATTTACTTTTAATAATCGAAACTGAAACTTAGTCACATATGACAACTGGTTGGTAAATGAGACAATACAAATCTAGGCTTCAAGATTAAACAATGATCCTAGGCCGGAATATTTGTATCCCTAACTTTAGAAAGGGGGTCATTTTCCTTTTCTTTAGTGTTCATTGACAAACCCTGACATAAACTTGTATGACTGACACTTTTATTGGAAGCAGTTAGAACTAGACAAAATGCAGCAATATAAAGTTAAGATGGATCTGGAAGGGGCTGGGGATTTAGCTCAGTGGCATAGCGCCTGCCTGGCAAGTGCAAGGTCATGAGTTTGATTCCTGGTACCAGAAAAGAAAACAAAAAAAAAGATGGATCTGGAAAACTTACTCTAAGTCTCCTTGGCCCATCTGGATCTTCATTAAGAAAAAGACTCAGTGATTAACATTGAAGTATGAATATATAAGAAAATTTTTGAAAAAAATATACAGTCATTTTAACAATAGAAGGTAGACAATTCATACTGATTACATAAATGTCTTGAAAATTAAGTTGCAAGAAAGTGGTTATAATACTATTAATTAAAACATGTATCAAATTGTAGGATTAATTGCATGACCTTAAATGAAAATAAATCCATAATGATGATTCTCAACTAACCACAATTTATATTTGCAAAAATGACAGCAGTGACTGAAAAACACATCAAAGCAAGTCAACACTGACAGTGCATCTACCAAATAACTGTCTCTTGTGACATGCTCACTAGGATTCTGCCACTTTGCTGAACAATATATGGCAGCTGACTTATTATCACAACACAGATTCAATTTTAGTTTATAAATACAAAAAATGTAGGAAGAAAATGTTCAAATGGAGAAGGGAATAAGAGAGAGGTAAGGAAGGGAAAAAAAAAGAATTAAGACATGTAAATATACCAATTCCCCATGATGAATGTAATCATTATGTACTGCATAAATGTACTAATAAATTTTTTTAAATTGTGGAACTCATTTGAGAGGGTGATTAAATTGAATACAAATTTGCTATCCACATTAACTGTGCATTATCCAACATGAAAATTCACAGGAAGATTATGTTTTGCCCTAGATTGATCCACACCCCCAAACAAAAGATTCTCTGACTTTGAGAATCCCTGTATTTGAGAGGAAGGTAATTAAATCTGGACTTCGCTAAACAGATGAATATTTGTCAGTATCTTGTTTTTGCCACCATTTCCATTAAAGAGATTGGCTTGTAGTTTTGTATTTTTAGTTGGGTCTTGCCTGGGTTTGGAATCAGAGTTATGCTGGCTTCCAGGAGTGAATTTGGAAGTCTTCCTTTGCCTTCAATTTCATTAAAGAGTTTGGAGAGCATTGGTGTTATTTCCTTTCTGAAGATCTTGCAGAATTCAGTGGTGAATGCATTCAGGTTCTGTATTTTTCTTTGCTGGTAGTCTGTTTTTCTTTTGTTTTGTTTTTTTTTTTAAAGTCACTGCCACAATTTCACTGCATGTTACTGACTGTACAGAGTTTTTATATATATATTTTTTTCCAGCTTGGGAGTTCCAGTACCAGAAATCGAACTCATGGCCTTGCGCTTGCCAGGCAGGTGCTGTGTCACTGAGCTAAATCCCCAACCCCGGAGTTTTTATATCTTCTTGGCTCAGTTTTGGCAGTTCATATGTGTCTAAGAATCTGTCCATTTTTTCAAGATTCTCCAATTTGTCAGAGGACAATTTTTCAGAATAGTTACTAATGACCTTCTGGACTTCGGTGGTGTCCATTGTGACTTTGCCTTCTTCATTTCCAACTGCTGTGTTCCTTTTCTGTTGTTGGCTCATTTATTTTTCCCTTTTTGTTTAACTGCTCAGCTTGCTTAATGCATTCCTTCTGTCTGAAATTTTGGCCTTATTAGTTTCATTTCTCTGTGTAGAGCATTCTGGAGTATTTATTGGAGCGCTGGTTTTGGTGTTCATGAACATTTTAAGATAGTCTTTGTTGTGGAATGTCTTTATCTCTCCTTCAAATCTGATAGACAGTTTTTCAGGATATATTAGTTTGGGTTGGAAGCTGTTTTGTTTTAAGGTTTGAAACACTTGACTCCAAACTCTCCTGGCTTTTAAAGTCTGCATTGAAAAGCCAGCTGTAATTCTAGTGGGCTTACCTTTAGAAGCGGTTTTTGCTTTGGGGTTTTTTTTGCTTTTCACTGACAGCTTTTAAGATTCTGTCTTTGTGTTGGACCTCTTGTATTTTGACTATGATGTGATGTGCTGAGCTTTTTTTCATCACAGTTATTTGACATTGCAACAAATCATCAAAAAGATCACACACCATCACCAAATAGGATTCATCCCAGCAATGCAAGGATGATTCATCATATGCAAATCAATAAATGTACTCTCCCATATTAACAGAAGCAAAGACAAAAATCACACAATCATATCAATAGATGCCAAAAAAAACCTTTTGGCAAAATTCAGCATCCACTTATGTTAAAAAAAAAAAAAAAAAAAAAAAAACTCTGTAGGAAACGTATACAAGACCCTCATTTCAATCTGATAATAGCTATTTACGAAGGCTTCAAATTTTCTGATATTTTCAGTGAAGTGAAGTGGTTATTAATACTGAGAATCCTAAAAGAAAATTGAAAAGAAAAGAAAGTTTGCTGATATTTTATGTGATGGCATTTGCCTGCCACTAGTAAGCTTTCTACAGATACTGAAACACACATACTGACATGTCCTATCAAAGTAAAGATATTTTAGCCATAAGTAGAAAAGCAACATTTTTATGAGTACTGTGGTATCAGTATCCTGAAAAATTAGTGTTTAGAAATGTTTATATCATTGTATGATTTTGTGTGAAAATTTTATATGACAATTTGTGTGAAAATGATATTATCCATTAACATTTTTGTATATACACAAAAAAAATACAAGCTTCTAACCTGATTTTTTAAAGGCAAGAGGTTTCATTTGAGGTTTGAATTGCTTAAAAGGTTTAAATATAACAATATCCTATTGGTAATTTATATTTGTTTTTAGTTTTAAATGGTGACTTTTAAAATTTTATCACATTTTAGAAAGATTTTCTTTGCTGTATATGCCAGTACTGTATTAGTCTAGAAGGAGCATGTATATAATTTATTTTAAAATATAGGGGTAAGTACTTGCCTAGCACACGTGTGTCCCTGGGTTCAATCAACACCACCAACATAAATCAATAAATAAGGGCTATATGATGTAAATAATTTTACTGATATGGGTTGTGTTTTTTAAAATGCCATGATTCCACTGTCTGGAAAGAAAAATCAAATGCCTTCTATGAGCTGGGAACACATCATATATGACCTTATTTAATCATCATGGTGACTCTAAGAGATAGCCATTCATATTATTCCTAGTTCCCAGAATGGGTAACTAAGGTTATTAGAAGTCAAATTATTTCCCTAGAATCCCAACATGTAAGTGATTAGATCAAGATTAGAATTCAGTCTTCACTGGCTCCAAAGGCCTAAGCCTGGCCATGCTGTGTTGGTGCTTTCATAAACACAGATCTAAGAGATTGTGGTGATACTGTATGCCAAAATAAGTTGAGCAGACTAATAGCAAAAACAAAATTCAGAATGGTTAACTTATAGAATAGATTTTTAATTATATTTTAATGACATATGCACTGCTATGTCATTAAAGTACCTAGATATCCTTCCAAAGCCTCATGCACTCACAGGTGGGGCTTTTGGAAGGTGATTGACTTATGAAGACATTAGAGCTGAACTGCTGACAGGAGATGGGGTGGTCACTGGAGGTAAGACCTGGAAGGGTACATCTTCCTTCCAGGGTGCTCCCCTCATTATCTTTTTGCTTCTAATATGCCATACATGAGCAGTTTTCCTATGCCTAGGCCTTTCCACCATGCCATTCAGCCTTGGAGCTGAATGACTATGCACTTAAACCTCTATAAACTGTGAGCCAAAATAATCCTTTCCTCCTTTAAGTTATGAGTTTTGGGTAGTGGGTCTCATCAATGAGAAAGTAAGATAGATTTTGGTTCCTTGGAAGTGAGGACGTTGCTGTGATACTACCTGAACACATGATTCAGAAGTCTGTGGAAGTGCTTTGCCAGAGTTTGGAAAGTTTCAGAGAGGCTGGCTGGAGAAGCAGACCCAGAATGCTGACAGCCAAGCTTGGTGAGAGGTTCTGGTCAAAGCTCAGAAGACCAAAATGCTGGCAAAAAGGCAATCATTAACAGCTGGGCTCAAGAGGTTTCATCTGGGAACCAGGACTACCTTGGCAGTTGGTATTGAGACCATGTGTGTTATGCTCTGGAAAAAATTTGTCTACATTTTTCTGGTGTCTTGAGTCCTCGAGATTAAGGGCAGCAAACTAATTTATCTAGAAAGGGAAGCTTCAAGGCACCATAATTCTGGGGCTGTGGGATGGATATTGTTGTGGGCTTTTAGATAGGATTATCCTGAAAATAAAGAGTACAAAACCCATTTTGAAAATTTTTAGTTTTGTCAGAAAGAAAGCACCCACAGAGATGGGGAAGAACAGAATTTGGTTGGTGAAAAGATTATCATTAAAAAGAAACCAAGTACTTTGCATTAAAACAATAAAAAAAATTAAAGTATATGTCAGGAATCAGCAATACCCAACTCCATAGCTTCAAAATTGCAAAAGTGAAAGACTTTTCTTTGAGAAGAGAGCCCTAGGCCACCATATTTCAGAATGGAAACACAAGGAATTTGTTTCTCAGGACTCAGCTCAAAGTGCTCAGCAATCCAGACATTTGGAGACCTCTAGAGTCATGGTCCAAGAATGCCCAGCTATTGCTTGAGGTGGCAACAGACCTTGGCATCACACATGTGGTGCTGGGTTTACAGGCATGTAGAATGCAAGAGTTGTGGGGTCAGGAAAGTTTCAGATATAAGAAGGTACAAGAAGTAGGCTTGAGAGGCCAGGAATCATGACCCTGAGAGGGTAATGCATAAAGCTATTGGAGTGAAGCCAAAAGTATAGTGGAGATCCAAGAAAATTGGACAATCCAGGAACATAAAATGTTTGAGGATAGCCACAAGAAATAAATAAAATTATCCCAACAAAAAAGCCATGAGGGCTAAACCAGCAATGCTGCAGGAGCAAAGCCACCCAATACTTTGGAATTCACATCTCATAGCTACAATTTTCCTTGGGTGTTGGATGTGTAGCTACAAAATTTAATATCTATCTTGCTTGGTTTGGGTTTTGCTTTGGTCCCATTGTTTTCTATACCTCATTCTTCCCTTCTGAAGTGGGAATGTCTACCCTATGCCATGTATGTTGAAAGCATTTAACTTTTTCTTTCGTTTTTTTTTACAGGGATTCACAGCTAAGAGTTTTCTTTGAGTCCCAGATGAGACTTTGTATTGGACTTTTCCTAAATGCTGAAACTGGAGCTGGGGATTTAGCTCAGCGGCAAAAGTGCCTGTCTGGCAGGTGCAAGGTCGTGAGTTCGGTTCCTGGTACCGGAGAAAAACCAAAAAAAAAAAAAAATGCTGAAACTGCTAAAACTTTAGTGACTATTACAGATAGTCTAAATGCATTTTGCCAAAAAAGACATGCATGAGTATATTGGGGCACAGGGGCAGAATGTTATGGTTTATATGTAGATGCCCTCTCCACCCAAAGTCTTCCACTTTCAAAATGGTTTGCACTATAAGCTTGAAAATCACATGGTAAGAACTCAATTCATTTTCCTCTGGCAAGAGGACTAAGGATAGCAGCTGAATCTCTAGATTAAGTGAAATCCCATTTTCTTTGTGTCTGAGTTATTAGACATTAGCAATAAGGATATGTTATTATATTTTACTTTTACTTTTTATTTTTATTAGTACATGCTTGGTGTACATAATTATTATATTCATCATGGGGAGATGGTAAATGTACAAAACACATCTGAATTTGGGGGGGGGGTTTCCTTCCTTTACCCCATCTCCCCTCCCTTCATCTCTTATCAATAAACGTATCATATTTTAAAAACCAAAATTCTAAAATATCAACTCACAGAATCATAATATTGATGCTTAAGCAAAAGCATATTCTATAGGACTGTGATACTGTATAGGGTAATTTTGTGTGTGTCAATGAAATAGCTCCTAATTTTCATGGACTTTAAGAAATTAATGGTATTAGTTCCTCACAACACAATTTAACTTCAAAGTATATGAATTTAATTTTCTTGAAAGAAGTGTGTAATTAGTGTTCTCTTACTTTTTTCAGAATTGATTAAGGCTGGCTCGTGAGCAAGTGGGAAATTGAGGAAATGGGCAGAAAAAGAGAGAATGACTGAGAGTTCGATTTTAAATTTTCCTGATGTAATTAGGAAAAGTTAGAAGAAAAGGAGGGTAAAGCGATTAACAATATTGTGAAATAAAAAAGCATTTTCACAGTAACGGCCAGAACATGGGATGTAGAAAAGATACAAGAGCATGGCATGTGCTTATTCACACACCTTCCTTCACTGGGGTTCCCCAGGTTCCACTGCTTCTGTATGTGCAATTTGTTTGATGTGCTTGGATGATATACTGCTCCCTCACCTGAAGGACACCAAAAGCTCAGTTAGTCCAGGTTAGTTTATTGATGGGTGGTAGTGCAGGAAATGAATGGCCAGTGGGTGACTATGATGGATAAATGTGAGCTGTCTCCAATGCCAGAGCAACCTCAAATTACCATTGAGAGTAGTGAATGACTAGTGCTAAAATTACGAGTCCAGGATTTTTAATTCAGGAAGCACTTAAGATGCAGCATTGTTATTCTTGGCAATGAATTCAATGGGTAATTTCTACTGAAAGAAATACTTAACTAACCATCCTTTGAAATCTCCAGTCTTCTCTAGCTCCAAGTAACATTAGACTTGAAATAATTTTCAGAGATGAGGTCATTTATCTCATTTTTAAGAGAAATGCAGTATATTTGACTTACTTTTCTGTGTCAGTTTGCCCAGATTGCTGAATTTACAAACATGCTGGCTATCTCTTTTTTTAAAATGTACTTGTAAATTTATTATAATTTAACATCTTCATCCTTATCCTTTCTAACCTTAAAACAGGCCATAAACTCATATTAATTATCCCTTTCTTGGATGGAAAACAATCCTCCATGCAACAGGAAACCAGAAAAAAGCAGGGGTAGTTATTCTGTATGCAGACAATGTAAACTTCAAACCAGGGGCTGGGGATTTAGCTCAGCGGCAAAGCGCCTGCCTGGCAAGCGCAAGGTCATGAGTTCGGTTCCCGGTACCGGAGAAAAACCAAAAAAATAAAATAAAAAAATAAACTTCAAACCAACAACAATCAAAAGAGTTAAAGAAGGTCACTACATACTAGTCGGGAAAACTGCAAGAGGATGAGATAACAATCATAAACACATATGCACCAAATATCGGAGCTCCAAATTATATAAGAAAAATCTTAATAGGCATCAAAACCCATATAATGATAACACTATGGTAAAAGTGGATCTCAACACCCCATTAACAAAGAGATAGGTCAACTGGACAAAAAATCAGCAAAGAAATAACAGATCTGAACCAAACCTAAAAACAAATGGACTTAGTAGATGTATACAGAATTTTCCACCCCACAACATCAGAATACACATTTTTCTCAGCAGCACATGGGTGTTTCTCTAAAATAGACCACATCCTAGCCCATATAACATACCTTCCAAAATGCAAAAGAATTGAAATCATCCCGTGCATGTTATCTGACCACAGTGCAATGAAATTGGAAACTACTGACAAAAGGAATTCCAAAAACTCATAAACACTTGGAAATTAAACAACAACCTCCTAAACAACCAATGGGTCACAGAAGAAATTAAACAGGAAATTAAGAAATACCTACAAATAAATGAAAATGTAGATACAACTTACCCAAATCTGTGGGATACAGTGAAAGCAATCCACAGAGAGAAATTTAAAGGGGTGAATTCACACATAAGGAAAACAGAAAGAGAACAAATAAGTAGCCTAATGCTTCATCTCAAACTTTTAGAAAAAGAAGAACAAGTCAGGCCCAAAGCCCAAAGAAAGGAGGAGATTATAAAGATTAGGGCAGAAATTAATGCAATTGAGACAAAGAAAACCCTCCAAAAATAAATGAATCAAAGAGCTGGTTCTTTGAAAGAATAAACAAAATTGATAAACCCTAGCCAACCTTATCAAGAAAAGGAAGGAAAGAACTCAAATTCACACAATAAGGAATGAAAAGGATGAAATTACTACAGATTCCACAGAAATTCAGAAGATCATTAATACCTACTTTGAAAATCTTTACTCCCATAGGATAGAAAACTCAGAAGAAATGGACAGATTCCTAGATATGTACAAATTACCAAGGTTGAGTCAAGAAGACATCAAATTCCTGAACAACCCAGCATCAATTAATGAGATTGAAAATGTGATTCAAAACCTACCGACAAAGAAAAGCCCAGGCCAGGATGGATTCACAGCAAAATTTTACAAGAAATTCAGAGAAGATTTAATAGCAACACTCCTCTAACTCTTCAATGAAATTGAAAAGGAAGCAATTCTCCCTAACTCATTTCTGGAGGCAAACATAGTACTGATACCAAAACCAGAGAAAGACCCAACCAAGAAAGACAACTACAGACCAATCTCCCTAATGAATATAGATGCAAAGATACTCAATAAGATACTAGCATATAGAATGCAACAAATTATCAAGAAAATCATACATCATGACTAAGTTGGATTCATTCCAGGAATGCAAGGTTGGCTCAATATTCGCAAATCTATAAATGTTATACGCCATATCTATGGAGCCAAAGACAAAAACTACATGATCATCTCAATAGATGCAGAAAAAGCTTTCAACAAGGTCCAATATGCATAAATGATTAAAACTCTACAGAAAATAGGAATAGATGGCCTCTACCTTAACCTGATCAAAGCCATCTATGACAGTCCAACAGCTAACATCATTCTCAATGGACAAAAACTGAAAGGTTTTACTTTAAAATCAGGAACAAGACAAGGATGTCTACTGTCATAACTCCTGTTCAATATAGTTCTGGAACCACTAGCCAGACCAATAAGACAAGAGAGAGAAATAAAAGGAATAAGGATAGGAAAGGAAGAAGTAAAACTATCACTATTTGCAGATGACATGATTCTTTACATGGAAGATCCCAAAAACTCCACAAGAAGACTCCTTGAATTAATTAATGAATTCAGCAGTGTAGTTGGATAGAAAGTCAACACCCAGAAATCGATAGCATTCCTACACACAAACAACAAAAAGACTGAGAGAGAAATTAAGGAAACCATACCTTTCACAATAACATCCAAGAAATTGAAATATTTAGGAATCCATCTAACAAAAGAAGTCAAAGATCTCTTAAGTGAAAACTGCAGTACTCTGAAAAAAGAGATTGAGGAAGATTTCAGTAAATGGAAAACTATTCCTTGCTCGTGGATAGGAAGAACCAACACTGTGAAAATGGCCATACTCCCAAAACGGCTGTACAGATTCAATGCAATTCCAATTCAACTACCATTAGCATACCTCACAGATATCGAGAAAACATGCCTTAAATTCATTTGGAACCAGAAGAGAACCAGAATAGCAAAAGCAATCCTGGGCAACAAGGACAAGTCAGGTGGAATCACAATTCCTGACCTGAAATTATACTATAAAGCTACTGTCATAAAATCCACCTGGTACTGGCTAAAAAACAGACTTGAGGATCAATGGAACAGACTGGAAGAAACAACCACAACCAAAAACACACTGAGCCACCTCATCTTTGATTAAGGAGCCAAACAAACCCACTGGAAGAACGATAGCCTTTTTAATAAATGGTGCTGGAAAAATTGGCTTGCTACCTGCCAAAGGCTGAAAATAGACCCAAGCCTATCACCGTGCACCAAACTCAAGTCAAAATGGTTCACAGATCTCAATATTAAACCAGAAACACTAAAACTATTGGAAGAGAAAGTAGGTAAAAACCTTGAAGACATAGGAGTATCAGAGAGTTCATGAACAAAAACCAAATTGCACGTGGAACACTTGA
>NW_004955409.1:35074597-35077041 GCF_000276665.1 Chinchilla lanigera
AAAAGAGAAGGGAAAGGAGAAATTTTGTATGTATGTATATATAGGATAGTTAACATAGTTGTTCTACTGTCTTCTATTTCTTTGCTGAAAGAAACTGTCAATGAGTCCTTGATTGATCAATATTGCATGTCTCTATCTGTATTCATGAGAAACCACTTTGAAGATATCAATATGTAATACAACAAGCATTGTCAATTTCCTACCACTTTGTTTGTAACTCTGCATTGTCTGTACTGTTCTTTTGCTATTTTGTAAAATGTTGTCTGTCTCTTAATGTTTTCCTCCTTTTATTTTTAAAATTAAAAAAAATCCCTTTCTTTCTTGAAACTCTTCTGCCACTTAACTCTTTTTTCTCTCCTGTGCATTTTTTAACTATTCTGTTTTTGTCTTTTTCACTCTGACTTTATATTTGCCATAACTACACTTTTAAATAAGCCTCAAGAATCTTATTTCAGCTCTATTTTGTCCCTTACACTCTCCACAGGATGTCATCCATCCAGGGTCTGAGTAATTACCACCACTGAAAAACTTCCCTAATGTGTATCTCTGTATCTCTCCATTTATATCTTTTAACCCCTAAAATCCCAGGGCTTTGCATAATTTACCCTATAGTAAATCATCTTGCTAAATCCACTAAATTGTATTCCTCAATGAATTTCCCAAGCAATCCTTGGCAATTTGGGGATAAAAATCATTATTTCAATCCTGGACTATCTAATAGCAACCCAAACACTCTCCTTACTCCTTGTTTTCCTCTGTACAGTTCTGCTCAAGAAACCTTCTGCAAGCATTTTCTTTTTTTTTTTTTTTTCTTTAATACAGTTTCTCTCTAAGCAGTTCAGGCTGCCCTTGAGCTCACTTTGTAGCCCATGCTGGTCTTGAACTCTCAACGATCCTCCTGCTTCAGCCTCCCAAGTGCTGGGATTACAGGTGTGCACTACCATGCCCAGCTCTGCAAGCATTTTCTAAGCCTATAATGACTTTGTTCAGAAACACTTGCTAGCTAATAGTTATGTACATATGTACATTGAATATTTCACACAGAAGATAGCGTCAATTTCTTTTGGTATGCCATTCTCTTCACAATATGATCAAAGCTAAAGACTGTAACAGGGCAATTTAGCATACTAGCTAAGGGCATAGACTCTGAAGCTTGACTCCCTGGATTTGAAACCTACTTTACTGGTTAGTACCTGTGATGAGTAGAATTCTAACATAGCCATAAGAATCCTCGCTTCGGTGCACACACATCTCCTTCCATTTATTCAAACAGTAATGCAGGTACTGCTGTGAAAGGATTATAGATGCAATTAAGGTTCCAAATCAGTCGACCTTAAGATAGAGAGATTATCCAGATGGGCCTCATGTAGTTGAATGAGCCCTTTCAAAGGTGAGATTCTTTTCTAGCTGGTAGTAGAAGGGCAAGTCAGAAATTAAAATCACAAAAGGCATTCAGTGTGCTATGCTGCCTTGAACGTGGAGGGGGCAAGAAGTGCCCTCAGGGTAGAGCTCAGTGATGCCAAGGTGACATTAGCAAGGAAAGAGCGACCTGAGACCTAAGGCCACAAGAATCTGAATTCCTCCCACACTGAGTGGGTGTAGAGGCTGATTTTTCCTATAGCCGCCAGATGAGAACTTAGCCTGGCTGACACTGTAGTTTCACTCATGTGACACCCTGAGACCTTAGCCATGCAGGGCTGGACTCCTGACCCACAAACTGTGAGCTAATAAATAGGTGCTGTTTTAAGCTGCTAAATGTGTTACACAGAAGTAGAAGACTAACACGGTCTTCATGACATGACAGCTGACTTTCCCCAGAGTGAGGAACCGAAGACACAGTAGTACAGTATAATGCTATTTGTAAAAAAGAAAAAACAACATCACAGTTCATGTGTTAGATGTCCCCAAGTCCACTAAGCATAGTCCACATTCAAGGGAAGAAAAACTAGGCTCCACCTCTTCAAGGAAGATATATAATCTGTGGACAAACTGGGCATGGTGGTGCATGCCTGTAATGGCAGCACTAGGAGGCTGAGGCAAGAGGATCACAAGTTCAAGCTCAGCCTGGGGAACTTGGAAAGAATCTTCTCAAAATTTTAAAAAAGATTGAGTGCATGTATATAACATATTTTAACTTCTTTTTTGTGGCTTTTTTTCTTTTTGTACTGCAAACATAAACCAATAAAAATTTTGTTTAAAAAAGAAAAGATTGAGAAGGGAAAAAAAAGTATTGGGGATGTAGCTCAGTGTGAAGGTCTTGTGTTCAATTGCTAGCATCCGCCTCAGAAAAACTTCATAAAATTAATTTGTATGATTTGTAGACATATTTTTAAAACACCATAATAGTAATAATGTCTTCCTAGTTTTACTATTGTTAGGTAATAGCTTATTTAATCTAAATGAGAACCCTCTGATATAGGTAGTGCTTTTTTTTTTTTTTTTTT
>NW_004955409.1:35077141-35097114 GCF_000276665.1 Chinchilla lanigera
TTTTTTGGTTTTTCTCCGGTACCGGGAACCGAACTCACGACCTTGCACTTGCCAGGCAGGCGCTTTTGCCGCTGAGCTAAATCCCCAGCCCCTAGGTAGTACTTTTATACACATTTCACAGATGAGGAGACTGAAGCACAGCGGAGGTAACTTGCCTAAGGTCATGTGTAGCAACTGGCTTTGTTGAATGCCAGATCTAAACTCTGAACTCCCAAGCCTGTGCTTTGAGCTACCATGTTGATTTTTATAATGCTCTTAAAAAATATGCTGCAAGATAAAATTTACAAGCAAATTAATAAAATGCTAACCAATGGAAATGAAGATATAATTGAGTGAATTTATACTTAGTTTAGTGACCATTTCCAGAGACAACTGAATAATGAATAATTCAAAGTCAAACTGGAAGGAAAATTATAATGATTTGTTTAATATCCTGTCATCTACAATTTACTCTAAAACAGTCTGTTAATGTTTTTAATATCAACATCAAAGGTGTGCTTATTAATGAGTGGCCAGAAGGTGGTAGAGTAGCTAATATAACACGACAGACTTAAGATCCTAAAGGATCTGGCAATATACGATTATCAGGCAAGTCTAATACAATGACATTTTTAAATGATACATTTAAAAGTTTAGTAGTTGAATTGGAAAGAAGTGACGTAACATTTCCACTTACTGAAAACAACTTTATGCAAGTGCTAGCTGACCCCAAACTTTCTATTTGTCAGTTGGGAGCTGTGCCTGGCATAACCTTGACTAGAACCCTTAACTGTATTAGAAGCAGAGAGGTGCTGCTCAGACCAGCCCCAGAGAACCAAATTCAGTAGTGGGTGCTGTGCTGAAATGTGGATGCAGGCGTTTACAGAGCACTGGTGAACTAGAGTTGCAGGAGTCTCACAAAGCCTGTCAAGGAAAACAAAGAATCCAGAATATTTAACTTCAAAAACAGGAGATAAAAAAAGAGAATATATTTCTTAACTCAAACACTAGAAGAGCTGATATGGAAAAAATGTTTCATTTAATTTTGTGGAGTTTCCAAAAGCTGAACTAAAATAAATGACTAGAAATTGTAGGGTGACAGATTTTTGATCAATATAAGAACTCCCACAGTGCCAGTTATATCACAGCAATCCGGGCTGCTTTAGAAAATGGTGAATTCTAGGTCACTTGAGAAATTCCAAAAGCAGCTGAATGGCCGTTTGTGGGACTCTGTAGAGAAAATTCATTTTGTAGAGGGAGAGTTGGGGTAAATTACTTCTAAATCACCTTCAAACTCTAAATGTCTTCAGTTTAGCCTCCAATACACTGATACCTCTTCAACCTTTATCTCCACTGTTTGCTCTATTAAACTATGCCCATCAACCAAGCATGTATATTCCTTGTTATTTATAACTGCCTTTCACTTCTTGGGTCTATACTTTTTCTCATCTTTTCACTGGCCTGGCCTCCGCCATTTTATGAGATTGGCAAAATCATAGCCATCCTTACTGAGCCTTTCAGAACCTAATTGCATTCTTTACTCTCTCAACGCTATGTTCACTTCTCTAGGATCACTTTTATGACATTCCATCCTGTGTTATGTATTTTTTAAAGCTATTTATATTCCAAGGAAATTGAAAGCTGCTTAAAGGCAAGGGCCATAGATTTCACATTTTAGCGCTCTTGTGCAGTTTTGGGTACCATGATTGCCTGTGACTGCCCTAATAATACATACTTCTTAAATTGGATCTGACGCAGTTGCTGTGTAAAATCAATAGTGAGATTGGAAGGACAATTTAAATATATTTTCTGATTAAATGAACTTCTGAAGCAGAATATTTGTGCCTCCCCTTAGCTGACCCTACTAGTTCCTTTTATTTCTGCCTGATTTGTATTGCAGTAAAACGCATAACGTTTATCATGTTAAAGTATATGATAGAGTGGTGCTTAGCATATCATAGTGTTGTACAACCATCACCATTATGTAGTTCCAGAACTTTTTCATCATCCAAAAAGAAGTCTAGACCCATTAAACACCTACGCCTTATTCTTCCTACCCCTAGCCCCAGCAAGCATTCATCTGCTTTCCATCCCTATGCTAGTTTATTTACAGCTCTGACACAAAGTCTAGTACCAGGTGGTTATTCAGTAAATATTTGTTGAACCTAATATGAATGGAAAGGCATTATCCAAAAATACACATGATGAAAGAGAAATAAAGACCAAGAGAGACCAACTGTTTAAACTAAGTATAAATTATTTAACAAGGGTATTGTTTCTGAGCTTAACATTGTATAAAAATAGTGTGTACTTTCCAGCACTTTGAAGCATAAAGTTCTATATAAATCTTAAAAAAAAAAACCAAAGCCATGAAAACAAATCAGAAATTAGCTATGCAAAACTATGTTGGAAGAAAATCTTTTAAATTCAAATTTTGCAATTAGAACTTCTAATTTCCCTCAAAATATGCATGGATGATTAAGATAATAAAAATACTTCTGAGGAATTGTTAGTGAAGAAAATTGAAGTTTTCCCTGCATTCTTCACTGCAATAGCTTCTTCCATAATATTCAAAATACTATTTTTTCTGATTGTGCCCTCTAAAAATGAAGCTATTCTGTAAAAGAAGATTTTTTTTTGACATTTTTTGTGATTTCTAGAAGTTGGAGAATGAAGAGGTAAACTCCCAAGCCAATTGTCACTTCAAACAATAACTCCATTTAAAATTCTACCACTGGTAGAATTGTACTGGGGATGTACCACTGTACTGGGGAAGACAAAAGATTGAGTTCGGTACATGGAAATAATTCTTTGTGTCTTCTTCTCCTCCACAGTAGCATCAGTACCCTATAGGTTTATATTTTTGTTACTGCTGCGACAGGATCTACTGCTTTGTGCCTCTGTTTCTCTACCTAAGAAATTAACCCATAGATCATGTAGCTTAGAGGAACTGAACATTTTTGTTCAGTACTAAGAGCTCCCTGACTGAAGAAAGTTTACCAAAGTATAATGACAATTTAAGTTAATTAAATTCAGTGACATTAAACTAACCATAAAACTCCCAATGTGTACAAAATGACTCATTTCAAACAAGCCCTGTTTAACATCATGAAATTGTAAAGGGTTATGATTTAGTTAGATATTATTCCAAATAATCTTGAGAGCAAAATTAAGAGGATTTTTTCTTCTCAGAAAAGAAGAAGCTTTTCTGTTATGATTATTTTCACTTACTCCTTCCCATTTAAGATATTTCTTAAGGAATAGTTCTGTTTCTTTGTATATCACAAGGAGAGTGGAATGAGAAAATTTCTCAAATTGTTATAAGTGGAAGTAGATTAGATATTTGATACACAGAAAGGAACAGATGAGAAAGGAAATTTTTCTAAAAAACAACACTGAGCACTGACTGGAAGGAATGATCAAAGTCACATTGCTAGAGGGGGTATACGTAGAATCTGCCTCCCTGGGGCTTACCTTGACCAGAGTTTCACATGTGTACATGCCCTTTACATTAGCAGTGTCACTTCTAGGAATTTATCCTAAGGAAATAATTGGAAGAAAAGTGACAAAAACATATGAACAACAATATTTATTCAGGTGTTATTTATAATGGAAAGTTAAACCTGGAAACTACCTAAGTATTCAAGGTAGGAATATGAAATATGAGACAGGCATTGAAAACAGTTATGTAGCTCCATATTATTGTCACAGAGAGAGGCTGTAACACAATGCTTAGTGATAGACACAGTACATATATATTATATAAATTACATATTATGTGGTTTTGCAGAGATAAATAAAAAATGACATTTTAACAAAGATTATCTCTAGGTGGTATTTAGGGAGTTGTGACTGTTTTTACTGTTTGCTTATCTGCACTCTCTATTCTTTGCTACAATGATTATGGATTTCTTATATAATCTGAATATAAAAATTTAAGTTTGTTTCCAATACTAAATTCTTATGAGAATCACCTAAAACCTACCTTATTGTTCCTAGGTGATTATATAACTGCAAAATTAAAAAATATGGATAGATGAATGAGCAGAATGAGTGGAGAACTGTTCCTAAATAATAACATATTACAGCCCTGCTGCTACACAATTCCATTTTATTTAAAAATGTTGTAAGTGAGGGAAACTCTTGCCAAAATATATGCAAATGAAATGATTTCATTGATTTTGATTGACTTTATTTATTTTAAAATTTAAGGTAGTTTATGTAAACTTATTTTATAAGACATATACGGTGATCCCATATCTTCATCTGTTGGGGATTATGTAATAAGAATGTCATAAATGAGGTGGCTTATAAAGAATAGAAATATATTCACAAGTTCTGAGGCCTGGAAAGTCCAAGATCAAAGTGTTGGTAGGCCCTTGCCAGGGCCTATTTCCTGTTCACAGTTGGTACCTGCTCTGTTCTTTCACAGGGAAACAGATGAAAATGAGCTTCTATGGGCATGTTTTATAAAGGCACTAACATATTCATGAGGGGCCTGTGCTCAAGATCTAAATACCTCCCCAAAGCCCCACCTTGTAGCACTGTCACCTTACAGGTCAAGATTTCAACACAAAAACTTTCAAAGGACCAAAATATTCAGGTTATAAATCTATTTAAAACTAAATGATATGACTAAGTGAGCTTGATGTCACCCCCTCCAGGGGTGAGATTGGAAAATCAGTGGACACACAAAACACACATTAAATGCTCATGGATTCACAGATGATTATGGCTTGGCTGGTCTTGGTGTGTGGCTGAGAAGTTATGCTTCAGGGTGCAGGATGGATGGACTCAGGTCTGTGCCATATTGTTTGTCCTGAGGTCTTGTATGAAGCAGAAACAGCTACTTAGGACATTGTTTTCTCATGGGGGACACTGGTATAAAAACTAAAGCCAAATTACCCAAACACATTTGCAGACTTTTATTTCCAATAGCCAAACCAAGTTACATGGCCAAACTTCAAGTCATGAGTCAGGGAACTATGTTCTGGTCCACAGGGAAAGGAAAATGATTAAATATTGGCTAAATAATACTCTTAATTATCACAGTAAATGAATCAATGACTGAGAGATAACATAAAACATTACATGGGTCACTGTGTAAAAGGGGATTGTAATTTTGGGTTGAGAGAAACATTAAGTCAGTTCTCAGCTGAGCACTTCTACATCCATTTTCACTTTAATTTTCTACCTGCCTTCTTTTTCTTTTGAGTCCCACTAAATCTTCAACTAAACCACTTACCCATATGGGAGGCCAGTGTTACACTGGGGGAGTGGGCTTTCTTTGTGAAGCAAGATACCTGTTATGGACTGAATGCCTCCCCCCATTTTTGTATGTAAAAATCCTAACCATAATATGAGGATGTTCAGAGATAGAACCTTAACATGGTGACTAAGTCATTAGAGTGGAGCTTTTGTGAATAGGACCCCAGACAGTTCTCACTCTTCCATGGCATGCGATGATGCAATGAGAAGGTGCCAGTATACAACCCCCTAGACTACTCTCAGCAGAACCTGACTAGGCTGGCACCCTCAGCCCAGGCATCTAGCCTCTAGAACTATGGGAAATCAACTTGAGCTTTGTTATAGCAGCCTGAACTAAAAATAATACCTCTTCACGGGATGAAAAATATTCATTTTCAACATAATTAAACAACTTTACAACAGGTCTACCTCCAAGAACAACCAAAAGCATTTGAAAAGTTCTCCAAAAAAAGTACCTGATTTAAACACATGCACTGAAAGAAAGATAGCCTCTTTGATAAACGCTGCTGGAAAAACTGGCTTTTATACGTCAAAGACTAAAACTAGACCAATGCCTATCACTATGCACTGAGCTAAAGTCAAAATGGACCAAAACTCTAAAGATTAAAACAGAAACACTAAATCACCTGGAAGAGAAATAGGTAGTAATATTGAAGACACAGATGTAGCCAGAGACTTTATGAAGCAAACCAGATAACATGGGAAATACTAGGAAGAATCAGCACCTGAGATTTCACCTTTTAAAAAGCTTTTGCACAACAAAAGAAATTGTAGAAAGTGAAAAGATAACCCCAGAGAGTGGGAAAAAATTATGGACAGTTGGCCCTAATACAAAGGACTTATATCTAAAACATAAAGAATTTTTAAAAAAGATATGCTCCCCAAACTCAAGGCCCCAATCCAGAATGGGCATCTGAGGTGAATACATACTTCTCAGAGGAAGAAATTGAAATGGCAAAGAAATATATGAAAAATGTTTGACATCACCAGCCATTTGAGAGATGCAAATTAAAACAACACTGAGATTCCATCTCCCTCCAGAAAGAATAGCTATCATCAAGAAATCAACCGATAACAAATACTGGCAGGGCTGCAAGGAAAAATGAACGTTTCTCTACTGTTGGTGGGAGTGTAGACTGGTGCAACCACTGTGGAAATCAATGTGGAGATTCCTCTAAAAACTAGAATTAGAGGTCCCATTCCACCCAGCTATTCCTCTCCTGGGTACCTTCCCAGAAGAATTAAAAACATCATACCACAGTGAGATATGTGCACCTACATTTATAGCAACACAATATGTAATAGCTAAATCTTGGAGATAACCCAAATGCTCATCAACTGAGGAATGCATAAAAAAGATTTTTTAATATAATGGAGTACTACATAGCCACAGAAAAGGATAATCTCGAGACTTTTTTTATATTATTATTATTTTTTTTTTGGTGGTGGTACTAGGAATCGAACTCAGGACCTTGTGTTTGCCAAGCAGGCACTTGTGCCGCTGAGCTATATCCCCAGCTCAAGACTTCTATAGGTAAGTGGATGCAACTTGAAACCATACTCATAAGCGAAATAAATCAGACTCATATGTGTAAGCATCACATTGTCTCACTAGTGTGAGAAGCTGAACAAGTAAATAAAATCCAAAATTACAATAGATATTGTGAATTGGGAAGAAACTGTTTAAAAGATAACTGTTTTAAAGATAAACTAATGGGGGAAAAGGAAAAGGAAGAGTAATAAAAGTAAATAAAATCCAAAATTACAATAGATATTGTGAATTGGGAAGAAACTGTTTAAAAGATAACTGTTTTAAAGATAAACTAATGGGGGAAAAGGAAAAGGAAGAAAGAGAAAAGGGAAAAATACATATATACACCAGATAGTTAAGATAGTTCTACAGCTAGTTTCTTGTTATTTATTTATTTATTTTATACAGCTAGTTTCTCTTAGTTTACTGAAAAGAAAGATTTGTGCTAGTATAGTCTGGACATTATTTCATGCCGATATATTGTACTCTGAGTAACTTCTATGAAGATAACAATGCTCAATGTTTTAATAATTAATATTACTCTCCTATTAGCCTGATTTGAAACTCTGTTTTATTTTATTTGTATTTTTTTTCTTCCTTTCTTTAAAAAGAAAGGGAAACTATGATGGGGGAAAGAGAAAGGCAGGAAGGGAAAAGGGAAAAAACTGTATATATATACAAGATACTTAAGTAATACAGCTAGGTTCTCTTAGCTCATTGAAAAGAAAGGTCTATGCTAATATTGTTTGGATAATACTTCATGCTTATAAGTTGTACTCTGAATAACTACTATATAGACAGCAATGTACAATGTGTTAATTATTGTTACTGTCCTACTAGCCTGTTTTATGGGTTTTTTTCTTTTTTTTTTGGTTTTTCTCTGCTACCGGGAATAGAACTCACAACCTTGTGCTTGCCAGGCAGGCGCTGTGCCGCTGAGCTAAATCCCCAGCCCCTACTTGCCTATTTTGAAAGTCTTTTTTATTGTTATTTTTCTTTTTTTTTCTCTTTATAAAAATAAGTACCTAGCTTATGATAAGGAAAGAGGTGTCCTTGAGAGGTATTTTTCCTTGGTGGCCTAGGTAGGCTCCTCCAACAGCTGAAAAGAAATGAAATCTTTAGTTTCTTCTAGAAGAAAATTAAAACTTAAAAAATGCCACTGAAAATGTGTTCATCCCTGCTTAATAGCTCTTCTTCCTGATACCATGGTACCTGTTGGGCAAAAGCTTTAAACATACCCGTGCTTAGTCTCCTCCATCCAGTTGCCGTAGTTCTCTACTATTACCGTTTACTGCCTTTACTCCCAGTGGTGTGTAGGATTCTATTAGACCATGCATAATAAAAAGGGAAAGGATAGCATATTTTCTTGAGACTCAGTGACACAGATAAGAGGAGGCAGAAAAGAAAGGCACGGGAGTGGTGAAGAGACGTACTCTGTCTCCTGAGACATTCATCATGGCAGTGACTGGACTGGTAAAGGTAATAGAGCCATAGAGAGTCACAGAAGACCATCTATATGAACTTGAATTCTTATGAGGAAGAACTTGAATTTGAGGACAGAGTAACATATGACAATGTGATCAAAGCTGAAGGTGCAGAGCTAGGGGAAATCAGTGGTGCCCTGCTGCTTTCCTGGAGACCAGCCATTTGGAGGCTCATTTTCTATTGTTTCAACTCATGAGTATCCTAGGGTAGTGGCATTCTGAGTCACTATGAAGAAAATGAATAACAAAGATACTTAAGTGGAAGGTGGGGGTAAAGGTTTAGAGAGTTTCCCCCATCTCATCCATCAACCCCCCAAGTTGAGAAAACAACAGTTTCTGTCTTTCCTGTCCAAACCATCTCACTTCCTTTCTTCAGTGCTAAAATATCAAAATGTTAAAAAAAAAAAAATCTTTTTCTAATTCTTTCAGTGATCTTTGCCTAATGCATGTCTGTCAAACTGAAACCAGAATTCACCTGAATAAAGTAGGTTACTGTATTTTAAGGAAAGGAGTACTTGGGGCAAAGTTCTACAAGCAAAGAGAAAAGCAGACATTTTCTTATGGATCATTCTGATTTTCTTACACAGTACGTGGAAAACTGTGATTTTATATGATACCACTGCAAAAGTGAGGATTTTGTGCTTTTAGAAGTTGTGCTATTATGCTACATAGCTAGCTGAGTTTCATGATTTTGAAAATTTAATCCTGGACTGCAGATATGTGAGTTAGCTATTTAATATATAAGACAATAAATAGAGAAGATAAAATATTTAATGCAAAGAATTTGGAGATTGCTAGATAAAATTTATTAGAGGACATTGATTTAAACTGAGTTGCTGGCCGAGGATATAGCTCAGCTACACAGCACCCTGTTCAGCAAGTGTAAGGTCCTGAGTTCGATTCTAGGTATAAAAATAAATAAATAAATAGTGCTATTGACAGCTGTTGACCTGAATAAACTGAGTTCCTGTTGTAGGCCTGCAACTGGTTTAATCAAATGGAGTCACTCATGCTAGAGTCCCTCATCTCCAAACCAAAACTAAGTTGTTTACTTATCCTTTTGAAAAACTGGAAGAGAAATGATAGCCAAATCTTCAAACAGGCCAGTTATGATAAGCAAGTGTCCTCTGCTTTAACCCTTACTTGGAAAGTCACCTGAAGCTACCTGAAGTTAATCAACCTGATCTTTCTGTTATACTGTTTCCTTGTTGTGGCTTAGGCTTTTATGAAAACTAACTTTCCTAGCATGACCAGTAGAGTACCTTTTCTAAATATTAAGCTGAGACCCTGAGCAATTCATAGAGTCATTAGTGAGTGCCAACTGGCTTCTTAAAGTAAATTTGCAGAAATTTTGTTTTTAAAACAAGATCAAGACTACATAAATGCATCGCAGATATTAAGGTATTATTCTGCTGAAATTGTCATCAAACAATCCTATAGTGATTAAGTTTTAATTCTTAAATAAATCTGAAACCTTATTAAAAATATTCTAAGGCTACTACTCTAATTAAATGCTACTTTTTGTCCACAGAAATATATCATGCTGTTTCACAGCTCAGCAGTACTCAATATATCTGACTATATTATCTTCCCGAGCTACTACTTTTTAATTTTGTTTCTGCTTTATAGTAATACCCAGCCAGCCTGGAAGTCACCTTTGACAGCTCTTCTTCCTCAGTAAAACCTCTTAATTCTGTAATTCCTTGGAGCTGAAAGATGGACCTTTACACGCTAATTATCCTATAGTCATGCATCTAATGTTAATATAATTTTCAAACAGATCTATTTTCTGAGTTTCATACTTGCATACTAAATTATTTGACTTATCCACTTGGTTATCTGGCAAGATCTCAACTTCATGTCCAAAATGGATTTAAAATTTTTCCTTCCTGAACTCCCAAGTGTACCAAGCAAAGGACATCATCACCAACTCAATGGTTTAAAGTAGTAACATGGAGAGAGTAGTTGATATTTCCACACCTATTTTCCTTTTTTTTATGTGCTGCACATAGACCATATAATTTTTGGTTTTCTTCCATACCTACTCTCTATCCACCACTAACCTTTGTTTTTCTTACCCTTAGGATAAAGCTCAGTCTGCCTGCTTTTCCTCATTTACTTTGTATCACATCTGGACGGAACCAAATTTTCTGTCTCTCCTAGGCTGCAGTGATCTCCAAAGTGTTTTCCCCTTCTACTGGTGATTTATTTAGGTCTATTTGACCACATAGCCCAGGAGAATTTTCACAGGTAGATAAGTCTCTGTTGCTCCTCTGCTCTTAAAGTTCAATGGCTCCTCACAGGATTGAAAAGATAAACCCGGAAGACACCACGTGATCTGGCCCTTCAGCCCTCTCCATTCTCCTCTCATTTTGCTCTGCTCATTCTGGATCCCTCGGTTGCTTCTGTAACGACCTCAAATCCTTTCCCACTTCCCTGCTTCTGCCCGGAACACTGTTCCCCCGGTACGATCCTGTCTAACCGATTCTGCTTTCAGTACCTCAGAAAAGACTCCTTGACAATCCTACTACCTCCAACAAGCTTCAGGCCCCTTATTATATATTAATGTCCTTACTTCATAGTATGAATCACAGTTTGTAGCTGTGTGCTTACTTATTTAATATTTCTATCTCCCATCAGACTGGGACGCTCCTCTGTGAAGAATCATATTCATCTATTTCACTGCTGTGCCCTTAGGGCCTAGCCCAGTGCCTGGAATAGATCTTTAAAAGGTGTGGCCACCCCACACTTGGTAGCATGTTTATCTGTGATCAAATGTTATTAGTTTCACTAATATCACAATTTCATATTCTGATTTTTTAAATTGAGCTGGTTTCATAAACACTCTCATTAGTTAGCCCATTTTTTGTTCATAAAATATACATAACATTCCACCAAATAAATAAAACAAAATGCACTGAAGTCCCCATTTTCAGAAAAGTGCTACCTGGTTTTGCAATTCTAGTTAGTGTTGTTCTAATAAAACTGTTTTCTTGAGAGAAATTCATAGAGGTAAGGATCACAGGATTATAATTTCTGAATATTTCCATCCATAGGATACCAATTTTTCCTTGAAAGTATCATAACAAATTACAGTACCCCCAAAAAGACTAATCTTAGTTAAATTGACAATACCATTTGGGATTTCAAATTTTATTTATTTATTTACTTGGTACCGGGAATCAAACTCAGGACCTTGTGCTTGCCAGGCAGGCAGAATTTTTATTTATTTTTGAAATAGAGTCTTACTATATTACTAGGCTGACCTTGAGCTCCTAGACTCAAGCATCCCTCCTGTCTCAGTCTCCTGAATGCCTGAGATTGTAGGTGCATATCATCACACTTGGCTTGGTTGTACTTTTTAAGTGCTCATGAACTCCAGATTCTGCTGCAAAACCTCTCCATGGGGCCATATACTCATTTTATGAGTGGCAACAATAGCAATACTACTGAAGTCTAATTTCTTATAAGTCCTATGAACAATTTCTCACTATATTTTATATCTACTAAAATTATAGTGACACCAGGATGTCTTTCAGGAGACTATATTTCTTATGAGTATGACATTATAAATCTGATCTAGAGCCAAAGTTTTTAACTGAAACAGCTAGCAACTAAAAGTAATGAAGCGACTTGTTCTTTTAACTTGTAATTTTCAACCAGAAACTTACTGTCTATAATTAAGGATGCATTACAAATATTTGAATTATAAACACTAAATAGTTTTCATGAAGATTTTTTGTATAAAGATGCTAGATGCTAAACTTTTTTCAAAAATGTCTTTTTTTATTTAGAAAATAAAATGACTGGGGCTGGGGATTTAGCTCAGCGGCACAGTGCCTGCCTGGCAAGCACAAGGTCGTGAGTTCGGTTCCTGGTACCGGAAAAAAAAACAAAAACAAAAACAAAAACAAACAAAGAAAATAAAATGACTATATTAATTCTCAGGTATGACTAGACATGGGACAAAGACTGGGCAAAGAAGTGGTCCTTTCAGAGCCCATAGCACACTTAGAGCCAGGGCCATGGCCCCGGCAAACAGAGCTGTGAGTTTGCTTTGGACAGAGGTCTGCTTTGGGACAAGTCTGGGTGGTGAGTATTGAAATAAGAGTGATTTGAATCTGCTCCAGGGAAGGTAGTTTCAGGAGAGCTTGACAGTGCCATGCCCACATATTAGCACTTCCAGGATGGACAGGACTGGGGTCCTGGAAATGTAGTAAAGGCTCAAGTCCACCCCAGGACTGAGCTTAGTTTTTCAGAGCTATTTACTTCATCACTGGAGCTCCTTCTCCCCTCTCTCCCTTCCTTCCTTTTCTTCCAGTAACTAGACAAGTTTTGTTTTTCTCCCCTGTGGTCACCCCTGCCAGACACTACAGAGGATATAAAGAAGGTTCCAGCAAGCTTTCAGCAGAACAGTTTAGCCCCACGCATGCACACGTGTACGGTATAAACACATCACAAGAAGAGCCAAAGGAAAGGTGCAGGTGAAGAAGCCAGCAGCACAGGAGGCACCCCAGACAGCTCAAAGAAGAGCAGGTAGGATTCAGATAGAGAGATGGCACCTGGAGAGTACAGGAAGAAAGGGAAGCCAGGGCAAAGAAAACTGATTTCACCTTGGAAGTGTCTTTTGTTTTTTCTCAGTCTGTCTCAGCTGGGTATCCTAGAATAATAGTTCTTAAACTTTATGTGTAAATGAATGACCTGGAGATCTTGTTAAAGTGCAGGTTCAGATTCACCAGGTCTGCTGCTGAGGAGGGAGGGAGAGTCTGCATTTCTAAACAAGCTCCCTGGTAGGACTCACACAAGAAGTGCTCTTTAAGTAGCAATGTCCTAAGCCTTGTGTTTCCTGGGTAAGGCCGGTAGAATGGGAAATATTTTATAAGCTCATGTACAGAGCAGGCCTGGAAAACTTCTAGAGAGACCCACAGCAGGAATTTCTCCTATGATGAGTCTCTTGGGAGGGCTCAGGCACCGTAACAAAGAAGAGAAAGAGATGCCATGTGTAGCATAGCAGATCTTTACATCTTGGATTATGCCCAGATCACATTGTTTCTATCATCTCTGAACCAGCAGCACAGAAACTCAGGGTGAGATACTAGCTTTGTGTGGTCACTAGCTCACTTGTGTCGTGGAAGAATAAGGGATTCTTTGTTAGCTAAAAGCCTAGCAGCTTTTCTGGATCTTGGTGGAGACAGAGTCATCTGAAGCCAAAAATAGGTCTTTCAAAAATATTGCTGAAATAAAGGAAGCAGAAACAAAGATAGATCTATCTACCAAACTCTGAACTTACTAGAAGCCATGTCCGTGTTAATGCAGAAGCTCTATTGCAACAGATGGGGGTTCAAACACTTTATGTATATTTTTATTTTTCTGCTAGATACTATTCTCTAACACTTCTAATTTAAACTGTATAAGAAATAAGAGAGGTAGAATGGTACTAAGTTTTCTATGATCAAAATTCAGAGCTAGTAACTGTTGAAGATTAATTTATCATATAGATAAATTTCTCTGTAGATCTTAATTGAATAATAATTTATTGATGCTAAAATCTCTAAATTATTAAACTACCCCTGTGGCTTTTTCTTTGTAAATATAGTAATAGGTAGAAACATTAGGCCACCTCAACAGGAGAAGGTGGAACTTCTTTAAGAAGTATTTTCTATGTATGTAAACCTGTTGTAAAAACAGCAATGCTCTATTGCTTCTGTGCAGATAAAATGTGATTGTCTGAGGCAGAGGCAATGCTTCTAAGAAACGATTAGACTGGAAATTTTGGACACTGTCTTGCTTCTTCCTCCCATTTTTTTTCTTGAAGTTACTAAGTGGGATGAGAGTAGAGATATTTACTTAGCTTTTTCTGTGGGGCAGGTATTGGATTAATGATACTGAATGTATTTTCCCTCTCAATCCTCCAATGAAAAATTGAAGTAGATAGTAACATACATATTTTAGAGATAAGAAATCTGACAGTAAAGTAAATTGTACAATTTGACTAAGGTTTTAAAGTAAGGAGTTGAAACAGAGTTTTTCAGACCCAAATCTTTCTAATATGAAATATTCCTACCATGACACACCACCTCTTTACACCAGATTGCTTGATGTCTCCTGCCAAGAGCATTTTGCCCCTTTATGGCAGTTGTCCTCATTAGACATTGGGTTACACTGGAAAGTCAGTGGGGCTAAGGACGGGTTCAACTCTGAGACCTGTAACTTCCTTTGAACCTTTACGTATTTCCTCCCAGTGCAGTTCTCTCCGCCATGCTGCTTTTCCTGCCTGAAATTCTTTCTTTGCTTCTTTTTTTCCTAACTACTTCAGAGCTATTTAATCATTATTTTTTTAAAAAATGTCTTTTTCCCTTGTCCACTATTTCTGCTCTGCACTTTTAATAGCACAATTATCTTATGGTTGTAAAACTTATTGCAGATATGATTTTCCATTTATGTATGTGTGTATTCTAAATAGCAAATTGTCCATCTCTAAAGTGAACAGTCTCCTGTTCATGACTATTCGCCCAGTGGTCATAAGTTGTAATTGTTACTTGTCTTTGGCTCCTGCTTCTGTGTTAGGCATTGGGTGGGGTAAACTGAAGATCCTCAGGACTTGTTCCAGCACTCAAGGAACCAATAATTTATCTGGAGACATGGATTAAAAATTAAAACTGTTACAGAATAACCAAGCTCAAGGCATAATCAAGTCTTTTTGCCAAGACAAGATTGCTTTGGTTTCATTTTTTTCTCTAAGGAGCTGTCTCTTCTTCTAGTCTTTGTTGTAACTAAATGTTGATATATAAATTCTGTAGTCTAGAGGATGAAGTAATATGATCAGAGAAGCAGAAACAGGCTTGGAAAGTATTAAAAAACAGTAAATGTGAAAAAGAAGAAATGCAGACTGAACTTCGTTCAACAACATTCCAACTTTTAGTGAATGGTGTAGGCTGAGGTTCACCAAATTTAGTGTCAGTAGTCAGTATTTATGCTGGCTCTTAAAAGCATAGAAGAGAAAGAAAGAAACCATATGCCTGATAACTGGGGACAGAATACTGTACTGTGGTGCAAAAAAAGAAGGTGGATTCCAGTTAGAAATCAGCTAGAATCCTTAGGTTAATGATTACACCAAGGGCTGAGACTAACAAAGTGGTAAACAAGCGTAAGCTCCACAAGCATTTGAATTCTGTAGGTCTCCCAGATTTAACCATATCAGTGTCACTGTAAGTGATAAGCTTCATTTCCACTTTACAACTAATGCCTGTATGCAACAGCCATGGACCTGTTGCTAGCCTGGGAAGTTACTGCTATTGCTAAGAGATCTATTGTGAAAAAGTAAAACAAAGCCCAAAACTTCACAAGAATCCATAATGTTGAATAAGGAAGATGGGAAGCAATTATAAAATATAGAATGATAGAGAATGTCTTCTCTTCCTTAATATATTGTTCCTATCATTTACCTACTAGAAGTCATTCTTCTGCCTTTGTTCTTTCCTTCTCTTTCTTTCTTTCTCTTTCTCGCTTCCTGCTTTCCAGTCTTCTTCTTTTTTCTCTTCCTCCTTCTCCTTTTCCTCCTTATCCTTCTCGTTCTCCTCCTCCTCTTCCTTTTTTGTCATGTTAGGACATAGAGCCTAGGAGCTTATGCATACTAGGCAAGTGTTCTACCACTGAGCACATCCCCAGGCTTCTTGTCATTTCTTGTACTCTCAAATTTTCTTATGGAACTATTCCTCTGAGGCCACAAAATATTCTTTAAATTTGTGTCTTTGAAAGAGCGGATGGTCTTCCACACATGAACATAAATTAGTTTAATCTATTTATTTTACTCAGTTCTTACTTGCAGTATGCTAAAGAAATGTTGACTTGAAAACATGGAGTAAATAGACAAGCTGGATGACATATGGATAATGAGTACTGATGCATAGAAAAGAGTTTTAGAAGAATGCCGGGGAAGTAAGGTGCAAAGAAAGGAGCTGACATTATTTTCACCTATTTCAACACCAACCAAGGCTGGTGCTGTTCTCACCAAGACAGGAAGAGAAATTTCTTTCTTCGTCTACTGATAAAATTACCCCAGTTCCTAGGACCTGATATCAACCTGATACCATAACAAACCTCAGATATTTAAGATTTCTTGTAGCTAACTTAGTGACATAAGTCTTGTAGGAAAATGAAGGTTATTCCGAACAGTTTAAAAGTAAGACTCTTCTAGCTTTAAAAGCAATGGTTAATTTGGGAGAATATCATCAAGATTTCACTATATGAAATTTTAATATTCAAATTACTATGATCAACAAGAATGGCAATTTGATATAGGCAATCTAAAAGTTGATCAGTTGATGAATTCCTTACATTAGACCACATTACCAGAATGAAAAATTTGTAAGCTATGTTAGCTATGCTAGCTAGCTATGTTGTATAGTAGAATGATTAAATATATGTAGTCTCTACTAGCCTTGAAGACATATTGCGATTGATGATGTTATAAGTGATGCTGTTAAAAGTAGTTATATTATAAGCCCAATTCTCTGGATCAAGCTCCCTGTGTCATGTCAATTTATTCCATTTTTATTTAGACAGCAGTTCTGTCCATAGCCCTAGGCAACCTAAGACAGCCCAACCCATGGGTGTTTTAGGTTGAGGTCCAGAGTGAGCACCATGGGTTTCAGGGAAACTGTAGGTGAACTCAGTTTTTTCTGGCATTACTTAGTGCTCACAAAAGGGTTTTGCCATGTGGTCTGGTAATCTTGTAGTCTAAGTTTACTTAGGTTACAAAGGAAGACCACTTTTATATTTTCCTTTATTTTGCACAATAGCAATTTAAAAGTCTCTAACTTATCTAGATGAACTACAAGAGCCTTTTCAGTTCTTTCATTATTAGATTTTAAAAGTTAAAAAACTATGCTTATGGCCCTATGCATATGTTATTTCTGTAATTATATGCAAAAAATAGGCAACAATAATAATTCTGGAAGGAGAAATTGACTTTTTCTCTTACTAAGCTTTTTTGCACTATATTTTTCTTTAGAATCATCTCTTACTTATTAATAAATATTTTAAAATATGGTTAATTTAAAATTTAAGCAGAGAGGGATAGGGATGTAGCTTGGTGGTAAAGTACATGCTGAGCATGCCTGAGGCTCTGTGGCTTATAAAAAATACCACAATAAGATGTAAGCGGACAAATGTTTTACTTATGAAAGCACAGAACCCCTCCCTGTATAAATGTTTACATCCTGTTCTTGTTCTTTTTGTGACCTTACCATTATTGTGATTTTTTAAAAATAATAACTCTTAGGAACTGTGGGAGGCAGAACAGAGACAGACGATGTTGATGATGGAAATTGATATTTATTCTGCAAATATTTGTAACTATGTTATGTGATAGGTCCTAGGCAAGGTACTTCCTCCTTTCCCTAACTTCTGGAAGGCTTCTTGTGTAAACATCCAAGCATTTTTTTCCTTTGAGGGTAGAGCTCTGCATGCTTAAAATGCTTCCCATAGATAAACGGTGGTCTGTTCTATATGAACTTAGCTACTGCTCAGCTCATCTGCAGGGAGAATCATTCACAGTATAGCACTAAGGTGGGTCCCAAGTGTTTGGGTGAGGCAGACACTACACAGATGACATATATGTGAGTTAGGGGGTACTTCACATGGACAGCAGACTGCTCTTGAGGAAAGAAGATTCAGAGGGAAGATTTTAAAAAGGAAGGTGGTAAGGAAAGAGAGGATCATCGGCATAGGAACTGGTGTAGTACAGGAATGCCAAAATTGACAAAATTGTTGAATTACCCAAAATCTGATTCCCAACTTTTATAAACAGCATCCCCAACACACGAAGGGAGACTGACAAATTCCTTAAGCTTCATACTTAAGACAACTTTTATAAAGTCACAGAATTGCCTAATTTCAATTTAGATTTGGTATAGATAATGTAATAATCATAATGATTTCTTTTGTTGTTGTTGTTGTTTGTTTTTTCCGGTACCGGGAACCTTGCCCTTGCCAGGCACGTGCGCTGTGCCGCTGAGCTAAATCTCCAGCCCCCATAATGATTTCTATTTGCTTACATTCTAGACTTTTTAAAAACACTTAAGACATAAACTATTTCTCTAAATCGTCACATAAATACTGTGAGAATTTTTTCAGTTTTGCAGATGAGAAAACTGCTTGGAGGTAGAGCTACTTGACTACCTTTAAACCCAGTTGGGAAATGCCTGAGGTTAGAACAGGATACGCTGCCCTACCCGTTGGTTTGAAGCTAGCCTCACAAACGTCTTTCCAATGATAGGCAGAGTACGCAGGATCTTATCAGGGAAATCCCTCCAGTTTTCATAAACTAGCCTACATGCCCTAGATACGCCCATTTCTTCCATTCTTCCCCTCCAAGCTACCTTCCTAGCTCTACTGCATGGCCGACCTTTCCAGAGTCCACTGGGGATTATGCGTCTCCTCCCTCAGCATCTCTGTTGGCTCTATACAGCCCACAACATAAAGGACAAGCTCCAGACTGGCAGTCAGGTCCTCTGTCTCAGCTCCATCCACCCCTCCAACCCTCTTTCCCCCGCAGTGCGCCAGTTCTTGCTACTTTTATTCTAACCAAGTGGGGCCAGCATAGGGCGTGGAAGAACACACAACTTAAGGGTTTGTTTTAGTGTAATATTTTAAATATAAAAACAAAATTTGCCCCAAAATAAATAATAAATAAAAAGCAAAAGTTTCAAATAAAGACAGAATCAGTGTTACTGATTTTTCCTTTTGGTCCTTTAGATTCTAAAATATCTCTCAAGAGCTCTGTTACTTGCCTTGCAGGACTTCCCACTCAGTTACTTTTACAAAGCATCCCCAAGGTGAGTTCTCACAACCCCTTTCCACACGGGTTGCGTCTCTTTTCTTGGAATGCTCAGACGATTCTACCAGTAGTGCACTTCTGTCAGGAAAACCCATTTCCCCTAGTACTCTGAGGATAGTCTGAACCGTCTGGGACCCTTTCCGGGGCCTTTCTAAACTACAGCGGGCACTCAGCACCTTTTCATGGAAAGAATGCAGTTTATTGACTCCCATTGGCTGAACAGAGAAGGTCCGGAGTAACTGAATTTGTTATGGAGATTTAATAGCCAGGATATTTTACATGAAAAACAAATTCTACATCTCTGTTATTTCTTGAAAAACAAGAAAATCCTGCAAAATCGCGTCCGAAATCCTGCATGATAGCAGAAGAGCAGCCTTGCTCTGGAGCTCTCCCAGCCGGCTGGCCTCCTCCTGCCCTTTTCGCTCGTTCTCGGCGCCTACCAGGCCTCATTAGCTTGCCACCTTAGGCATGAAGGAACGAGTGGACTGGATAAAAGGCCATCTGCCAGGCTTACTCTCACTTTCCTGGAGAATAAACGTTTCCTGGTTGTCCTTCCAAATAGTCTCGTGGAGAGCCAGAAGCAACCCACTTGTCCAGCCTGCAAACTTCCCGCAGCCCATGAAACTCACAGCGCCTTCCTCACCAACCAGCTCCCTCCACCACCCAAGCCCTGTCCTCTGCTCAGAGGCCGCTCTCCTGCACCGGCTCTTCCCTTCCTCCCTCGCTCCCTGCACTGGGGGTCAGCCGCGCCGGCGCTGCTCTTTGCCCCGGGCCGGGAGCGCGGGCTCGCCCAGGGCGGCACTGGGCATGCTCAGAGGCGGCAGCGGGCGCAGCTTCGCTCGCAAGCGCTCGCACTCGGCGGCGGGCGGGC